>NC_133827.1:27235929-27544583 GCF_047830755.1 Zonotrichia albicollis | reverse complement strand
TAACAGAGATGCAGCAGTGTGTGCCTGCTCCCCTGGCAGGTCAGTATGGCATTGAGCAGAACGAGAGGGAAAGCCCTGCTGGCTGTGTGGGAGCTGCAGAGGCTCCGGCCCGGGCGGGCGGCACTTACGCGGTGCAGCGCGCGCAGCCCTCGGTGCTCTCGGCCGTGGCCTTGCAGCACAGCCAGCTCCCGTTCAGGAAAGCAGAGGGGTGGTAGAAGCTCAGCCTCCTCTGGTTGCACCTGGTCACCCGGCACAGAGCCTCTATCCACTCGCTGGCTTCTACACAGTTATTTGCTTGGATATAGAGTGGTTTTTCTCCATGGAGTACTTGAAACATCTGTAGAAGAAACATATTATTCTGCTGAGTAAAAAAATCCAGTTACCGAGCAACTTCAAATATGTAAAAATAGATTTCAGTCCTCAGGCAATTGCAAAAACTCTAAGACAGAAAGTGAGACAAGGGAGAACAGCAGACTTTTCACCTCTTGCAACTACACAGAGCAGAAAAGCCCTGCCAGAACAGCTCCCTGTGTTCTCATCTAAGAAATTAGAACAGGATGCATCTTCTGTCTTCTTCATCCACATATCTTTCAGTGTGACCCCAGATTTCAAGAAGCATGACCTTCATTCTTCAGCACAGAAGATTCCCACAAGTCTCTCTCTCCTTTAGCCATCACTGGCCTTAGTGACAGCTGCTCTTTTATCACTTCCTCAGATGTTTGGGCTGACTTAAGAACAGAAATAACTGATGTGTTCCAGGGCTAGAATGAGGCTGTGAGCACAGACAACTGCCTCAGCTGATGAAGAGATTGCAGAAGTTCTCACCAAAAGGAATAAATACAAGTTTGGTAACATTACATTTCAAGCAGCACATAATATATTTTCAACTGCTTTGTAATAAGGTCACATAGTTTTAACCTTCATTCCAGAAATTAGGCAAGGGGGGCAAAGTCACAGTCAGAAAACTTGGTGCAGACAGCCACATTTCCAGGTTAATTTCCATGTGCAGAATACTTGGAGAGACTGCATACAGCTTGGTATTCCTGATCCATAAAAGACCTTTTGCTGAAGTGTTTAGGAAGGGGGTTTTGTTAAGTCTGTAAGCTAATTACAATCTTTTATTTAAAGAACATATCAAGAATTAGATATAAACTATCTTTTGACCCACATTTTTCTTGTTGAAGGAGTTCTCATCAAGTTTCTCCACTGCAAGGATGTTTTTGATTGGAATAGTGAAAATTGGTTCTTTATCTGTAAAAAATTGTAAACAGAGGAGTGAGGCAATCTTTAAGAACGGTTTTATAATCTCAGGGCACTGATATTGAAGTTCATGCTCTAAAAATATGCATTTTTATTATGGAAAAAATAGGCATGAATCAGACAGAAGCCTCTATTAATCAAGGCAAAAGTAACCAAAATAAATCATAGGTATTTTAGGAAAAGAAAAAAATTATACCATTTTAAAAGCACAAAAAAAAGCTACAAACACTTAAGACAATATTGAAAAATAAAAATAATTGTAAAATAAACATGATTTACCTTGCTGTTTGTGGTATGTGAATTCTCTACTTGTTAGACAGAACCATCGCTTCTTGAAATTCTTTTTACCAATCCGAGTCCTTCCCTGAGCTCTTTTGTACATTTCTCTGTAAAGACAGAATCAAATGAAATGCAACCATTAGTCTTCAAAACCATTTATTGAGATAAGACATTATCGTTCATCATGTAAAAATCTATTCATTGTACATTAAAAAAAAATCTAATACTTGTTCACAACAGATCCTCAAGACTTGCTCCCACTATGGCGAGGGTGTGCAGGGCTCCAAAACCAGGAAAGGAGTCTGAAAACCACACAGCCCAGGCCAGTGCTTGCAGCAGGACATTTGGAGGGGACACATAACTTGTTCAGAGGAAGAATTCCAAATTTTCACAAAAGGGAATAAGGTGTATCTAACTACAAGATTCTCTCTTTCCTGCCACTTTCTCCATGTAATTGGAGAATGTACTTGGCCTTATCTGGATCAGTGAATATCAGTGAAATGACACTGGACATGGCTCAACAGCAAGGGCAGACAAACTGCATTTTGTACACTTTAGGTGTACTCACTCCTAACTCTTTCTTTTATTTTGAACAACAGCCATCAATTTATTACTGTAACCAAGTGTTGATCTACTACAATTTCCTCCTTCATTTCTATTCAGCATCTTAGTAAGAGACATGTTTCTTCCTTGTTTGAAATTTGGATGCCCATTTGATCTTTTCTTCTTATAAACCTGCTGCTCACCTAAATTAAAATATTCTCAAGTAAATTAAACTAGTTTTTCCTCATGAGTGTTGTTCAAATAATCACCTATTCTCGATCAACATCAAGCAGAAGAGAGTTCATTTTTTAGGAAGAGTGACATTCACCTCCATCAATATAACAGTATTCTAGCACTAAATGTTAAGTATTTAAATTACAGGGTAGTTTTCTACCTAACTTCAAAGGCAGAACATTTAGCTGGCCAGACTTACACAGGAGGTAGAATAATTCTAAGTTAATAACGTTGTTTTAAAATATACTTTTGCAACCCTCAAAAACCACCACAGAGCACACACTGAACTGTGACAGTAATGCTGACAGTCTTCAATAGGTTTTCAGCTGCTTTGAATGTTATTTTAAAGTATTTAGAAGATGAGTTATGAAAGTTTGCAGTTGTTCTGTTAAACTAATTCTACATACTAAGAATTGTCTAAATTACAAATATAGTACTTTCTACAATACATCACACATTTTAATAAGCTTTAATCTGAATGTGGCATTAATGAAAAAAGACTGAAGTCAATTTTGTTGCGGACAAAATAAATTCAAGATGTATTCACCCTTCTTTTAGATGAACTGGCTCGCTCACACCACTGGGCTCTTTACTCTCAGTAGAGGAAACATCATCCAGGAACTTCAGGAAAAAAACCACAGGAAGTATAAATATACAATATTCAGAAACACAAAAAGCCCAAAAGTTATTTTGAAAATGTAAATGCACAATTTCTCCTTGAACAGAGCAGGTTTTTTAAGCAATAGATGAAAATATATGGCAGGGCCTAGGAACAATGTAACAAGGGACGCCCAGAGGTCACACAAGCTTTCTGTAATGAGTTACTACAGCAGACCCAATAACAACTTCTTTCAGAAAATATACACTTTACTTTTTAAACTAAATTAGCTTAGTTCACTATGTGTAACTCCTGTGTATGGTTTTGCTACATTATTTTTTGGTTTGGGTTTTTTTAATGTCTGAAACAGACCACAACTTTTCTTTTTCTCTCTAGGAGCAAACTGAACATTAACACAACCATTTAATAATGAAGACTGATCAGCTACACCAACAATAAAATAAAATACAGTTGAAAGTTACCTTTTTAACAGATTCAGTAAATTGTTCTTCTTGAAATGTTTTGAAAAATTCACACATGAATGTCTCCTTGAAACTTGACTGAAAGGAAAAGTATATTGACAAAAATAAACTTTTTTATGAACTTTCAATACGCAGAATGTTTGAAATGAGAAAGAATTTTAATAGCCTTACAAGTTTGCTTTTGGTCAAACTTCCCCAGCTCCCCAAAGTCTGGATGGCTTTTGATATAAGAGTTAATGTTCTAGAAGTCTGTGCATCCTAAAACAATGAAACAAAATTCAGAAGTCATATGTTTTCACAGTTCCAGGTAGAACTGATTAAAAAATTAAAATGTCAAGAAAGATAGTATATTACACAATGTAGTAAATATGGTACATCTGCATTCCTTTTCTTTCCCCCAAAAGAAAAAAATGTGTATGAAATATTATCTAGTTTATTAGCTACTGCACAGTGTTTATTATTTTAGTCACTACTACTAGAATTTAATATTAGTACTGGTGAAATATTTTTACCTATAAAACACTAGAAGCCCTCAAATCCTGTAATCATTACTACACATCTAACAAACTTCTGAATAATAAACAGAATGAACTACTGCAGGACAAATGGTCCAAGTTTTCATAATAAAAAGTGAAATTTAAAACTTCATCTTTAATGCTTTTACTTGGTTTGTTTGCTACCTCACCGATGGCATTTTAATACAGAATAATAAACACAGCCTCCAAAAGTGGCCTTGCTGTTCCCTTTTAGATGTTTAACCCTCAAGTGTTAAAATTCTGTAATTTTTTTTTACTCAAAAATCTGGATAATGTCAAGGCAATGAATTTGAGTAAGTGTATCTTTTTCTTCTGAAGGCACACACATATAAGTAAATAAAATGATAACTCGTGGAGAAGCAGATTTCAAATCTTTTCTGTATTTAATGTGAAAAACAATACAGGTTTTTAAATCTTGATATTCCTGTTTTTGAAATTGTTTTATACTGTGTATCTACTTGACAAACAAACATAGAAAATTTGTCAACCCGTTGCAACTAGTGGAGTCCAGGACAAATACACCAACCAATTACTGGATAATGCTACAACCTCTGCTTAAGACCCACATGGCAATAAATGTCTGAATGTTTAATTTCCTTGGTGGAAAGAACCAAGGCAGTTTAGGCCTATACCATAAAGGACCCTCAGTCATGTTGTTATTTTACCCCAGAAGCACATTCCCAAAAAAAGCACAGAATCTTTAACATTGAAAGCTCTTCCACATGATTTGAGAACACCCCATAAAGACTGAAATATCTGATGCTTAAAGATTTGTAAATATCTTACTTCCTTTATGAACTGCACCTAGAGATATTTAGTCATCTTATTTCCCAGTTACTGGAAGTAACTTATGCCTTCCCAAACCAACAGCTCTGACAGTATGAATAAAACAGAACAAAGCTTCACAAGACTTACTGGATGGTGAGGTCGTAAATGAAAAGTATGAGGTGAGACTACGGCTACAGCAAAGAAACGAAGAAACACAAAGCTGCTCACTGCAGAATACTGTACATGAGGGTCATCTGCAGAGAAAAACCATGAAATGTAACATGCACTGAACTTAGGAAACCATGAAGACAGTTAACATAAAAATCCTTAAGATAACATCAAAGGAGACATTCATATTTTAAAATAGAATAGAAAAATCAATGAAGCGCATGAAATGAGAAAGGTGGTCATGGTAAGAAATGTTCTTCTTATAGTGGAGTGTTTACTGCTAATTTATCTGAGAAGAAGTTCTATTCCCATACAACTGGCTCATCAGCTCCACTGGGAGAAACAATGAGATGATTGCAAGCATTTACATACACAGCTGATTAGGCCTGGCTGGATGCTGCACCCAGAGACAAAACACTGCAGACGCTGCCTCTGAACTCTGGGCTATTGGATTCTGTCACCTGGAAAGCTCCTCGCTGATAATTCCAGTACATTAATGCTGCATATCAAATGCAGTCAACACAGGGGAGCAAATATAATTGCAATTCTGAGTTGCATCATAAACCCCTGCTGTTATATAATTTTGAGGATGTAAATGAGAATTTTCTCATTAAATCTTGGGTATATCTGCTTTTATACTGGGAAATACAGTGAGGTCACATTCTTACTCTAACGACCACTTCAATCTGATCTGGTAAGTCAGCTTTTCTGAAAGGACTGTCTGAACTGGAGCAATTTATGGCTCAGTTTCAGAGATAAACATGAATCAGTGAAATGTTCTACATTATGAGGAGCAGCCTTCACCTGTAGCTTATTACAGGACATTTCAGATTTTAATTGGCTCAAGTGTGAGTACTTCAGACCCACAACATTACTCCTATATTAAAAGCATTCTGAAAGACTAAAGCTATTCTAATACTGGTCATATTTACAAACTCAATAAATAATTTTTATTATCCACCCTCCTCAAAACTACCCATAACTAGTCTAGCTATAGCAGTACTAAAGCTAACTTCACAGAAGTTATGAATGTGCAAGCCATCGTTAACAGAGTCACAGCTCATGTAAAGATGCAAATGCTAAATTAATTTTCAAGTTCACATCTTGCTTCTTTAGAAGAAACAACCAGAACAGCTCTTAAAAATTTTAAGTATCTTTCAAATAAATCACTTCCTGTACTACTTGTGCTTTTCTACTATTATCTTGTACTCTTCTGATGACTTCTCATTGGCTGCTGTCTTGCAGTTTCTGACTTGCTATATTTTTGGATCAGAAAACAAAAAATGTCTCTTGACTGACCACGAAGTTTCACTCTAACGTACAGCCTGACAGAAAAACAAACGCTTGTCAAAGTTCAGGGCACCGCCTTGGACAAGATAAGAATTTTAACAATCCCCATAAGATAACTGCAGAAGTTTTCAGTCTGAACACCACTTTCAGAAGTTCTTAGAGAACACTTACTTGGAAATCTTTTGGCAGCCAGATGCCTCAAAGAATAAAACACATCACACATTAGTGTAGGACAACTTATACTCGACCGCACGATTTCACGGAACACTTTGTCCACGTAATAGCGGAGATTTTCCTGCAATTATGAAAAAAGGTATTTTTAAGACCTTTTAAGACATTCATTTCTCCTTTTCCCTGGGCACAAACATAACACTGGTCTGATTATTCAATACTGAATTCTAGTACAGTTTACAGCATATTTTAAAAGCCTCATAAAGTTTATATGGCATTACTACTGTTAAAAGGTAGTTTAATGATATTTACTTAAAAGTATGTAAGCAGTGTCTAGCAATATAAACTACCTATCAATACCTGGTTTTGTCATTTGACAACAAGGAAGGAACATTTCCCACGTATATCAAGTGAAACGTTAATTTTATTGCAGTAACTGCTGCCTTCAACATCAGCATACTCTGGTAAGAGGGAGGCAGCCAGCAAAACTTCAATGAAAAATGCTAGAGCACTTCTAATTAGGTGCACCAATCTAGATGTTGAGTATAGGACATCAGGAATCCAAACACCCAAAAAACTGATAAGAATGACTGTCATCTTTAGCTTCTCCTCTCTGTCCCATTTTCCACTGGACTTTTCCATTGCTGTCTTCATAAAGACAAGTAAGAAGATACAGCTTATTCTTTGTTTACTCTGAAAACAGTTATATTGCTACTGTGAGTTACTCATTTTCCATTACAAAGACTGCTTTTAAAAATGCTTCTTTCAGATTTTAAGACCAGTTGGTAAACTCACCATATTAATTTCCACGTTATCCCCCTCTCTTAATTTGATGGGATCTATTTCACAGGGTTTAGGTGACTCACATATCTGAAAGGAACAGACAAAACTATAGGAGTTCAATTTTTCAAAGTATGGAAATGCACCCATTAAAAAACAGATTCTAATATTTAGGAATAAATTCTAAATAGGTGCTAACCATCTCTAACAACACGCAATGACCATCCTCACTTTTGTTTGTGCCTTTTCAAATGGATTGATTACATAAAGCATCACATGGGCAAATTCTGCAATGTGTTGGGAGGCTGCAATGACTTTCATTGACTGTTTTTTTTGAAGCATCTGGAACATAAATAACAAGACACAGCTCCTCCCACTAAACTTGAGCAATTAGCGTTCAATTAATTTTTCCTCTAGGATTCCCCTACCCGAATGATTCCTGCCCCAGAGCTAAAACAGGAATGCCTATCTAACAGAGAAGGACACCACAGGGGGTTGAGCTTCCCCAAAGAAGTTTCAGCAGGATAACTCACCTCATCAATAACAGGTTTCAAAGTAACCTTTAGGTAGTGCTTCCCCACTATTTTCATCATTTCATCCACACATCGAGTTGCTAATGAGTTGCCTCTGAAGATTGTGTTTGCTTCTCTGCAAGAAAAGAAATTATTTTATTTGAATAGGGAAAAAACAAGTTCAGTAAAAAAATTCAATTTATACTCTATCTTGCTATTAAATATTTTAAAAGTATTTGTAATATATTTTAATCAGGAATCCCAGAACACATGCACCAAGCAATGGCACTCAGTAACAAAAAGAGTATAAACAAGAACATTATTACAGCAATTACCAAACCCAGGAACATAAATAAAACCATAAGAAAAAGTCTAAGAAATTTTATGCAATTAAAGTTATAGTGCAGTGTGGAACATGAGAAAGAACAACTGGAGAAAATTCCAAAATAATGAAAATTGTACCTCAGCAATATACAATTCCTCCTGCAGTAGTCATGGTAAAAAAATCTGGAGCTATAGCACACTGCTACACTACATCAATAAACCCAGACACTTAAAGCAAAAGGTAATTTAATCCAAGGTTATATTTTTATTCATTATAGTTGTTGAAGAAAACTGACAGCCAGGTGTGCAAAGTGTATCTTTCTAATCTGAGAGATTTAGTTTAAGCTGCCTTTGTTACAGTTCAATTACAATGGAATGTGTGTACTAAAATGCAGTTTAGAAAATTATTTTCTATGAGTCACCTCTTTCTACACAGTTAAGCTGTCTTGCATTATTTAAATCAAGACTTAAGTGCTTTGAAATGAACTGTCCTGTGGTGACACAATCCCTGCCACACCTCCACTGGACATGACCTGGCAGTGCACTGGTTGCTGCTCACATCTGCCTTATTTCTCTCCTAACCACAGAGCTGCAAACTCACAGACCACAGGCTGCTACTTGGAAAAACTCCTGTGCTTCCTACCTGCAAGGCATGCAGGCCACATTCTTAATTACATGGCATATTTGCAGAAAGAGAGCAGCCTTCATTTAAGCCCCATGTTAAAAGAAACAGAATAGGATTTTCAGCAATTTAAAGATGTTCCATCTAAGTTTATAAGTTTTGATACAATGCACAGTAAAATTTGAAGAGTGGCCATATAAATTTAAAATAAACACTATGTACTCTAAGACAAAGTTTTACCAAACTGCCCAGCACCCTTAACTCTGACTCCCAGCTTCAAAATTATTTTAATGAATGCTTTTCAAAATGAGCATTAAAAGATGAATATATTTAGTCAGTTTTAGGTGAGAGAAAGAAACCAAAGGACTTACTTACCAGTGTTGTATCATGAAGCCCTGTGAAACTCTAATTTTAGAAAGCATGACATCAATAAACATGAAATACATACTGGGTGTCCCTCAGATCCAGTTCTGCCACTGCTGCAACAAAGGGAACCAGCTTATGGTGGTGCAGCAGCAGCCGTACCAGGGGCAGCACAGCATCGCACTTGTCTCGACACACCTCGCTCAGAATGTAGGCAGCAGATGCAGAAATGGGCTGTGAGAAAGCAGAATGCAAAATCTGAGCAAAGTAGTTAAATGCTCTTTGTGTATTTGAAAAAGTACAGATCAAATCTAATAACATAGTTGGTTAACAGAAAGATTCAATATCTGCTGCGTAACATGGCAATTAAAAGCTTTCATTCCAGAGATACTTGATTGAAAAGTAATATTATCCACTCTATAAATACATTCAAGAATGGAATTCAGTAGCTACTCATCCTACTCATTCTCCCTAAAGGGTCACACTATGGCTTTGTCACAAACCCAAGCTAGAGACAGAAAGCAGTTGTTTTACTACAATGTCATGTATCTTTACAGACTTTTAAAACTGCAATCAGGGGACATTAAAGTTCTTACTCTTCTAACGTGTTTGCTGCCACTGTACATTTGGGAATTTCAATACAAAAACTATATTATTTCAGTAGAAAAGACCACTGCTGACTGCTGCTACCTATATACTCAGCTATTCCTGAATTCCAGTGAAGCAGTATTTGAATATGGGCCAGCAAAAACTTGAGTCACATCTCCTTCCTCTTTCTTCTCCTCTGTCAGTACTTCACTAACACTGAATTGATGAAAAGCTGTAAAAGACTGAAGAAGATAAAGTCTGGTTACAACGATTTGATTCCTGTCCCAGTGTTATGCAAACACTCCACCACACTTCCCTCCTGGTCACCATGTCCTGGTGAGAAATCCAGTCATGCTGATTAACATCCTGGGGAAGGCAATTCAGAAGCAGAATTTGAAATAAATTCTGAAGTAGATCCTTTTTGTTAATTATCTGCCCTTCAGTGCCAATAATGAATCAGCGTCCCTGGAAAACCTCTAAATCCAAGAAGCCAATAGATGCCAATGGAAAAATACAATGTTGAAAAGAGCAACCAAAAAGAAAAAAGTATTTTATCTCCTCCAGGCACATAGCAGAGATTATTTTCCTGTCTCCTCTGGTTCTTCTAAAATAAGAAGAAAATCCTGGAGCAGAAGTAAGAGCTCTAGAAGCTGTTCATCTGGGTGTGACAGAAGTAATTTATACAAAGAAACAAAACCAATTATCTAGATATGAGTAATTCACAACTGCATAATCCAATTTAGTTTTCACTTCAATGAAATTTTCAACAAAAGTACCTGAACATCTGAAGATTTTAGCAGCAAGTTCCTTAGAGAAGTGTAATACTCAGATGGAAGTACACAGTCTTCAGTGTAACAGATATTTAACCTAAGTGATCCCAAATCATCAGTTTTAGAAGACTTGTTTCCATTTTCTCTTGGCTGAAGTAAGTACCTTTAAGCAACAGGACAATTACAAAATATTAGATACCTATTTCATTCGACTAATTCCATAATAAAGCAAAATATCACATTTAACTATTTCAGTATACATGCACTGTATCTGAAAACCGGCAAAAAATTCACAAAAAAACCCCCTTGAGACACAAAAGTAAAAACATGAGCAGCATTTAATTCATCTTTAACACATAATGGAACTTATATTTATTTTCTCACATCTTTGCAAACAATAGCATATGATATACTTTTTGCAGGTTAACAGGGGATAGGAGGAATAGTTTGAGATTACACTGGGCCATCTAATTTTACATCTAGATTGTATTTAGGGTGTTGGACACTGCAGGGGAAACAGGTAATGCGAAGAGTTAAAATGGTCTTGTCTGAGAACAGAAAAAACACATAATATTAACAGGCTCCACTCCTGAGAAACAAGTATGGGAAAAGGGCTGGCTTTTTTCTACTCTTAATACAAAATACATTGAACAATTCACTGGCTGCAGTTTCATTGCATTCCAACAGGAGGTGCAGCCCTACAAAAACGTTCACGGCTTTTAAGTGGTGTCACAGTAGTTATAACACTCATCCCAACAAACTGAAACCCCATCTCCAAATATTCTTTTATAATCATGTATATCTGGACCTCTACAATCAGGAGATCAGACTTCTTTTTTTCATGATCAGATGCAGTGCCCATGAAGGAGTGCTAACAAAAGATAAAACTGATTTACCAGGAGAACCTCTCCTTAACAGCATGACTCCTAGGCTTATTTTCCAAATATTTAGTGATACAGATAATTTCTCTGCTGTACTTCAGTTGCATTCAAAATCATATTACACAAATTAGCAATAGTATAGAAGATTTGTTATTTTTAATCACAGAACTGTTTTTGAGAAGCAGATCATGTGTGTGCCTACAATGCACATTAGCAGACACAAGAGAACTAGACATGAGTTAGGTCAGTTCAAAAAGCTACACACAAACACAGCTCACAGGCAAGGAGCCCATGCTGATACAATCTTTCTCTCTGCAGGTTGTTGACTGTTTTTATGTTAACATGGTCATACAGCTGTAGATGAGACACTGGCAGAACAAGCCTGTGACTGCAATACACCGTGCAAAGAACCAGAAACTCCAACACAACACATACAGATCACATTCAAGCACCAAGAGTCTGAGTTCAGCATCCAAGAAGACACTTGGAGCCTGAGGTGGGTACATGGAGCAGAGCCATAATGGTTCCTGGCCAAGACCTGTGTTACATTTAGTTCCTATTTACACATGTCCTTCCCATCTGTTTTCTGTGTGGATATGAAAGCGCTTCCTCCATGCCTTTTCCTGTACTGAAAGATTCACTAAAAGCAGAATATTTTACACCCTTGGAGGCACTCAAATCCCTTGCACTCATGGCTTCCTGCTGCTAAGCACTTGGGACAGCAAAGGAGCTGGAGATGGGCTCCTGCTTCCAAAACCATCAGGAAGGAGGGTGCTGAGATGTCCCACACGAAATGTTTCTTTCCTGAACTCCCTTCATACCTCACCTTCCAGCTCCTGTGCCTGCTCCCCTGATATGATGTTGGGTTGGTTCTAGAAGATACTTCCTGAGTCTCCCCAAGAAAGAAAAAAAAGCCATACTTAATGATCAAATCAATTCCTCATTGGTCATTGTGGAAGTCTGACTTAGGAATTGCGTTATGAGTGATGCAATTCCGAGAAGCTCCAGGTTTGCTGGGTAGGCTGGAGAGCACACAGAGATCACTGAAACCCAGCAACCTGACCAAAAGACAGTTACAGTCCATCTTCCCTTCACTCTCCACACATCCCCTTCAAACACCAGCTATGCTGTGACTAGGTGCAGACATGGGGAAGAGCAGAGCTAAATGTACCTGCTGACAAGGCTAATTTATTGAGCAGGGAAACTCTAAAAACATGTTTCACCTAGATTAGGACAGGAAGACATGGTTTAACGAATAGGTAGAATAAAACATATCCGTTGCAAGAAAAAACATGCAAGACAAGCAAATTCACTTCTGAATCACCATTTCTCACCATGCTTGAAAGGAATCATTTCTTAACACCTTCACAGGAACCTTAATTTCTCCTAAAAAGATGTCTTGTACCAGATTCCCATTATTCCATAGGTCAACCCTGAAAACAAGAACATTGCTTAATATTCTTTTCTCCCAGAGAGAAATAAGCAAGTTGACAATAACTGCCTTACAGCACTAATCCACATGCATGCAGGCAGCAAATGTTAGAAATCTCACTCCATTCTAAATAAACCAAGAAGACTCAAACAAGTGGCTTATTAATCCATAAAGAACAGATAAAGAAACAAACAGTGAAAGTTAAGACTTGCAGACCTTGCATCAGTAAACAAGAGTGATACTGGCACAATGTACGGCTTCTGCGCAGTCTCCACCCCCAAAACTGTGCACAGTTCTTCTTGGGTAATTCCAGTGAACTTCTTAACCAATATATTTAAATATCTACCTAACTGCTAGAGCCTGGGACACTGCAATGCCACACCAAGACATGCGCTTGTTTCTCCAAGCAGCAGCTCGTACGCTTACAACCTCCAACGGAATCCGGCTCCACACATGCACCCTGCTTTGTTCTAGTACTTCTTACCTCTCTGACATTTCTGACAGACAGCAGTGGTTAAGAACAAAAAAAAAAAACAAAAAAAAAGACAACTAGATTTGTTGGGGCATGACTTTTTCTAAATATATTTGCATCTACAATGAAATATACAGTCTTAATTAATGAAGCTAATAGTTAAAAACACACATACCAAGTTAGTTCTATAATGGCTATGTGGATTAACTGCTAAATTATTCTTCTGATGTCTGTTAGGAAACGTGCTGGCCTTGAAGACTTTCTGTCATTCAGCAAATTTGGTGCATGTATGTGCAGGAGCACAAGAAAGACAAGAAACTGAGTACAGGGCTCTCTGCAGCTCTAACTACATTGCATAAATACACAAAGACCTGCTCTGAGGGGAAAGCAGCAGAAAAAGGGAACCTACTTTGAGTATTTGCGTTTGCAAGGAAAAGATGAAAGACAAATGTTCCTCTAAAAAGCAAAATGAAATTGTAAGAATCTCATAAAAGAGGCTTTCTCCTCTTTTTTTATTAAACCAACCAACTATATTTGAAAATATAGACTAGGATCAGGTATGCTGGTATCCTTCAGTAAAAGTTCTATTACCAATATTCTGCCCAAATAAATATAATTTGATATAAGGTATTCATACCTCTTTACTCACAGGCACAGGAATGCTAGATACACTCAACCACTATTTACTTCAAAATAAAAAAAACTCATCTTCAGTAAGAAATACAAGTAAAAAAAAAAGAAATTTTCTGTCATCTTTTCTACAAGTCTGATCAGTAGTTCTATGAAGCTAAACTAAGATAAAACAGGTATTTATTGTCTTGATGATAAAATATTATGATTTATTAATGATTCTATGAAATCACTTTCTAATCCACACAACTTACCTGACTTCTAGTTTCTCAATATCTTCTTCTTCCACCTGAAACTGGGACTTTTTGGTGTAACTGCTGGACCTGGTTACCTGCAAGTAAATTCCTCCTATTAACACATTTTTTGTATTATGGATATCAAAAATCAAATAAAACCTTCCCTGCCTCTAGCATAGGTAAATAGCTACTGCCCCTTATAGAAAGGAAAAAGGTCAGTTGGCCAAACAAACTGCTCTTTTCCAGAAAGCAGGAGAAAAACCGGTCAAGAAGGGCTCACGGTGGAGCCTACTGAAGGCTGACAAATGAGGGAATTGGAGTATAGATCTATTAGAAAAAACAAGTAGTATGACAGGAAACTGGCATATTTTTTTCCTTTTAGCATGAGCCCTATGAAAGCGTTGAAGTCAGTTCTGAAATATTTAAAGAAACAACAAATAGGAAACTCACTCTTCTTGCCCTAGTTACAACAATTGTAACCTCTCATCCACACTTTGCTCATTTCTTGACTGACTGCATTCTCAATTCAACTCCAATAAATCATCAGTCAAAAAGTTACCAGAGTGGTTTGGATCACATTTACATTTTTACTAATATCTAACTTCTTAAGAAATCACACTCAGTATTCTTGAGCAGGTCAACTGAGACACACACACGCACTGAAACTGTGCATAGGTATGAAACTATTTCTCTCTCAAGTCCCACAGAAGGATTTATTTGAAGCACATGCAATAGTTGTACTCCTTCCAACTCTCAGTACAGCATGCTTTAAATGCAAATCTGACTTTTATTACTGACACAAATCAGATGAAAATTTAAACTCATCGTTTCTTTGTCAGATCATGTAGAATTGAAATCAACTCTAAATAATAACAAAGTAAACTTTTTAAAATAAAATAAACTTTTTTGGGTATAATTATGATATTAGTTTATTAAATAAATAAGTTGTTTGGGTTTTTTAGGTCAAGCTTGAAAATATTTAAATAGGAGTCCATGGGATGGGTTAAGTTATCTCAGAACTCCAGATGGCGACAAATGATGTATAAAGTGATTCAGATAAAGACAGAAAATTACCTTCATATATGTGCTTGTGAGAAAGTCATTCCTCACACAGCAACTGGAGGAGAATGCTATTGTCTGGCAGACAGAAATTGAAGTAAGTCATCTACTTACATTTGAGAGGCCAGTTAAAGCTCTTCAATTTGCCTGAAGAGAGCTTTCTGCATTAGGTATTGCTATGCAGCTTGCTTAAAATTACCTGAAGGGTTGCATAAAATAGATAAACAGGAAGAACAGCACACAAAAATTACCTCAAAATAAAATGTTTCATTAAACTGCGGATTGCTTGTTTTCTTCTTAACTTTGGTCTTCTTTTGGTCATTCCTGTTCCAATGTGGTAAAATTTTTACCATAGACAACTTAAACACACAATTATAAAGACATTCTATTGTCAAGAAGGACCCATGCATTTAAGTTAAAACATTTTTTGTTATTCTACAATTCCCTTTGATCAATGAGGAAAATCTTAAAATGAAATTAGTTCATCTTCACAATACAGATTAAAGAGTTAAAATTTTAAATGCTGTATCTAGCTAGCCATGCATCTGTCCAACTCAAACATTGTATTTAATTTCACAAACAGGCAAAACTTACATATATTAATTAAAATACATGAACAATTTCTAATGTATTTAAAATTTAAATTTCTTTACCACTGCCTGAAGGTAATGAGCACACTTTTCCTTGTCTTGTTCAGCTGCAGTTTCTGTTTTTCCCACCCTCTTTTGCTGGTGAAATATCCACTACTCTTTTACAGAAAGGGGCTTATACCCAAGACACTGAAGGTTTTCTTTAAAAACAACTGCTGCTCCTGTTAGATATGAAGCAGCACAGGGTCAAACAAAACAACTGCCCCCACTTCCTTGTGGGTTGTTTTTGTTTTTAATTTTACAACTTTTATAAAGGAATACAGTTTTACTTATTTAGCAAAGGGCTGTGGTAGTACAAAATGGCTTTCCAAAAGAAAGAAATATAAAATACATGAGAAAAACAGACAAGGGAGAAGAAAAACTGCCCTAAGTACAAACTACCTATTTTCAGGCACTGGACATATAAATATTCCAGTCATGGTACATGAGTCACACATGCATAAGATTGGAAAATCTCAACCAGGAATTCCTGTCAGATTTGCACATATATTCCCATACTAACAGGATAAATCTTCTGTGGGACCAACATTCTCCCACTTCCATCCATACACAGGACTCAAACAGAAAATGGATGTCAATTTACCTTCTTTGCCACTTGGCCCCATGACACCCAAGTATACTGGATGAGCCTCCCTAGTCCCCTTAGGAAAAACCCAAACAAACAAACAAAACAAAAAACCCCCCAAGCCAAACCTAAAAAATGTGATTGTTTATTAGCAAGGAGAAAAAAAATGCTCCGTGCAGAGCTTACTCAGGGCCAATCCTTCCACAGTCTTTGAGCCAAGCAAGTCTGGTACAACCCATCCTGGCACTGTGCTCACAAGGGCAATTCCTCAGCACAGGAGAAAGGAAAGGGTCTGATGTGGCAAAAAAGAAGCAACTGAAACTTATCTGCCTTATTGGGCAGGGACTTGCCCATAGTGAATGTGTGGGATGGGGGATTTTTCTTAAATGAAAAAACCCAGCAGTTATTGAGGATTACTGGTCCCAAACAAGGAGACATCCGAACTGTCTGGACATTGAAGGCAGTATCCTGAAGGTGTTCCAGAACCTCTCCTCCCTCATCTCCTCCCAGTTACTACACATCTGCTGCAAAGAAACCCACACAGGAAAAACAGAGAAGAGAGGAAGGTGAGGGAGCAACTGACTGCATCAGGACATACAGGAATTTCACATAAATTAACAGAAGTACAGTGCAGAAATCCAATACAAAACAGAAAAAAAAAGAAAGAACTGAGTCATAAGTGGCTCTTGACTAGTGCAAACAATTCAGAGAGACCAAACACCATCCCAGTCTGGAGCATATGGCAGGGAAGGGAGAGAACAGTCTCCATGGAGATGTGATGTACGCATGAGAGCACTGGAAGATTTTTCCGTCATTTAAAGATTTTGCTTAAAACCTATGACTTTCTTTTCTAATTCAACATCACAGCATTTTTAGACTTATTCATTTTATATTAAATGTTACCTGGAAGGCCCCACGAGAGAGACTGTTGCATAAGGATCACAATTCTGTCCGTTTATAAGAGGTAACCCATGGCACTCCTTTATGCTACAAGGAAAAGGCAAACAATGATCAGTGAAGCAATTATCTGGCTTAAAAAAATGAAATCCAAACAATGCTTGCTTTTTGAAAACTTTTTGTCCTGCTGTATAACACACAGACACAGACATAGCTATACAATGATCCAACACGCTGCATATACTTGAAGATCTCTAGATGGTAACACAAAATAATACTCAAGTATACAGTCAGACTTGTGGGGCACTCTGAGAACAAAAGTCTTGGAATTGTTTTGGTAAGGA
This sequence comes from Zonotrichia albicollis, assembly GCF_047830755.1. Lineage (NCBI taxonomy): Eukaryota > Metazoa > Chordata > Aves > Passeriformes > Passerellidae > Zonotrichia > Zonotrichia albicollis. Next base: position 27,527,129 of record NC_133827.1, on the reverse strand, counting down.
CACTCCAGTATCACACATAAACGACACAATCCTAAGTAAAATGAACTGCTATATGTAAGGAAAAATTGCAGATTTCATTAACTTAAATTTGAAAAGCTATCTGGCCTCAACCAATGGCAGCAACTATATCTGGAAGGCATTGAAATAGACTGAAGTATTTAATTTTGAATTAATTACATTCTGAGTTATGCTAAGAAATGCAAAGTCAAATCCTGAAATGATATTTAAAATTAAGCACCTAAAACTATTATAGCATATAGTTCTAGCTCTTTGAAATAGTGCCTAAGGTTTATTTTCAATCTTTTTTCACAATAGTCCACGTTGAGGGTTAAATTACCACCAAGGTTAAATGACCCTATTAAAAATTCTGTTTTCTTCTGTAATTCATACAGTAAATGGTAAATTGGTGTTTAACAGGTACCCAGGCACACTGTTCATCAGCCCTGATGCAAAAGGGACAGGATGGTTGTCAGTTAATGCTCACGGAGACAGAGAAACCTTTTCTGGAGTCTTTTCTAAAGTCTTGCAATCTTTGAATCACCACAGCAGCAACAGAGAGCTGGGTCAGCAAGCTGCCTAACCTTCAGATGCTGCCCACATATGAGCATTAACTAAAACAAGATGGAACAACAAAAGTGAAGTGGAAGAGTTTGTAAATTCATAGCAGAAACCAGATTTTCTAGCAAAATGATGCTCTAATGTAACCATACACACTGTAGTTTAAGTCCAGAAACATTCTGCAGATTACAAAATTTCGTAAGATCGGAATGTTGTATTCATGTTCTCTTTAAAATAATATTTTTTTTAGCTCTATTGCAGGAATTTAACTAAATTAAAGCAAGAAAACTTCAATTATCATAATTTGCTAGTTTTGACTAAAATCCAAAACCTAGTCACAACTGAAGGAGAAAACTTTAAATTCATATGAACAATTAAATAAATGTTCTAATATCATAATGTGGAATAATAAGTTGTGTAGATCAAGTGGAAGTTATGTAGCTTCCCACACTTTAAAATAAATGCTTTATGTACTGCAGAAAAATGTTGTTAAAAAGAATAACAGGAGCTGCAAATTCAAACACAAGAGTGGAAACAACAGACACTAACACTCCTGTGCTGCCTCAAAACTCCACCCTTTTTGGAGTATGCACAATTATAAACCAGATGGTATTTTCCCCCCCTAAAAGTCCCTTTGTCTTAGCCAGTTCAGGGAACATTTAGTGCTGAACCACTGCACAATAATTTGTTATTTTTCTTCCAGTTATCAAGCACGTGGCCTTCAGCATTTCAATAATTTTTGAATCACAATGAACACTACAGTGATTTCAAACCCACCATTTAAATGAGTTCTTGAAACATCCAGTTGTTTCATAAGCATTAATTGATTCCTCCTCCAACACATAAGTGGCACAGAAGAGTGGCAACAAAATTAAACTGTCTAGACTTTTTAGTCATTTGGGGTATCTGATCTGAGGCAGGACTCTCTTCTTTCAGACTGATGGCCATACTGTAGCATAAAACACCCTCTGCAGCTCCTCAGGCTGTGTAGTTTCAGGTGTGAGTGCTGAGTGTACCTATAAATCAGCTGCAGCTTGAACCTGATAGGAAATTCATAGCAGATGGATCAGCCAAGCTTATCTGAAGAGAATTCAGCTGTTTTAACAAGAATTTCTCTCCTTACAGTCTTTGACATGATCACCAAGCTCCTGGATTTCTCTAGCAAACAGATATGAGTCTGTGGGACTTTCAGTTACACAGCTTGTTCTGTTCTCTTGACCACAACGTACACAAACTAAAGAAAGGCTTGTTTGTGATTTCCTGCAAACTGAAAAACATTTTACTGACAACTTCACAGCCTTGCAGCAGAACTAAAATCTCTGATTCATCATATGGATCTGTCACTCCAAGTTGATTTCATGCTCCAGCTGGTGTCCCTGTGGAGGCAGCTCTAGCACTCCATCCTCGCCTCCTGTCCAAACCCCAGCTCTGCTGCCAGCAAGTGCAGGCTCTCCAGTTTATCAGACAGCCTGTCCTGGTCCAACACCTCCCCTGTCCATCAACTCCTAATATCCCCAAATCTCTCTTCTTCCAAATTTACCTGACCTCCTTCCCTTCCATCCCTCACTCCAAGGTAGCCAGTCAGATCCATCCCTTCAGGCTGCAGGTACACCCTGGAGTCTGCTTTAGACACCTATGTGACAGCCCAGCCAAGGCAGCTGAACTGCTGCTTCTGTTCACCACCCTCACAGGAAGCTTTTAACCTAAAAGCCACTTGTCAGTTTGGCAAACTGAATCACTCTGCTCATGCAGGAGCCCTCCCAGGCTCCAAAGGCAAGCAGCCATTAGGGATAGGAAGCCATTAAATCAACTCAGCACTACCGAGCTGGATTGCTCCTCCCCAGGGACTGAGCACACTGCACTGAATCATTACTGATACTTCTAAGCTACTAAACAAACAGCCTCCAGTAAACATGTTTTAAAATCCTGAAGATGTTTGAAGTGGCTAAACTGGAGTAGACTTAACAGAAATGGAAAAGTTGGAATGAAAATGAATGAAACGAAAAAAACCTCACTCAGTTTGCTAGTCAGCAAATTTCATAGGAATGCTGCCTTTCCTTAAAGAATCAGGCAAAGTACTGCAACTGCAGTCTCCTTTAAAAGGAAAACAACAACCAAGAAATCCCAGCAAAACCACCACCACCACCAAAATGCCAGACATTTTGACCAAGTAAAAACCAAAATAACGTTAAAAATACACTCGTATTCCAACAACCATAATACATATATCTCTAACACACAGTAAAAATATTACAGCTTTGACAAATCGTTTCATCTACTTAACTAGACAGCTGTCATTCAAAAGGCATAAATGCATAGATTTTGAAGAAGCAGACAGGAACTTAGAAGCCTTTTATTTTATATTTTCGACTTCTATATCCTTATGTGCGGTCTAAGCAACAGAACTTTAGTTCTTTTCTCCAACTGCTGCCCTGTTCCAGTGCAGTGTAAGATATGATTCAGTTTTCATTAATTCTCATCTCAGAAGTCTGTTATGCAAGAGGAGTTACATACAGGAAATGAGAGCTTTTCAGATATAACTGGCATACATTCAGCTTAAAAGATGAAATTAAGTCCTTACAAAGACCCAGTCCACAATAAACCCCCTCAATGGCTGACTCTACCTCCACCATGCAAATCAACTGAAGTTCTCCACAGGCAGACACTCCTAACTGCAGCCATTGATATCTGTATGTACACTTCATAAAAACTGCTGTGTTTGCTACAACAACTTCATGCAAGCAGACGAAGTATAAACAGGACAGTAACAAACTGAGAGGTCAATTGGAGAGAGCACGGTGTGTAATTCATTTAGAAAGGTATGTGCAGTGAAGTCAAATCTGGCTGTAACAAACCCTTCCTGGGCTTTGAAGTATTCACCCTGTAAATACACAAAACCTTCTTTCAGAGCTGAAGGGCTGCTGATCTCAGAGAAGGCAGGTGCCACCACTCAACTGCCTAATTTGCCAAGAAACTGTTCAAGCATCATCAATTTCAGCAGCAGCAAACACGCAAACAATGGCCATGCAAACCCTTTCTGAGGGACTCCCAGCAAGAGCTGCAAGGATGTATTTGTGAAATGTGCTACTATACACACCATTGTGGTTTCAAAAAAAACCAACCCCTGCGTCAGCAGGTAATCTCTTGCACTTTTCCTCCTCCTCATTCACACATTAGAAAAGGAAGCAATTTGTATCAGAGACAAAACAAAACTTTAATTCACAATCTGTGAGTGTATCTGCATGAAACTGAACAGCAAGTCTGCAATTAATACAAAAATTATGTGTAAAATCAGGGCTTAGCCTGCTCTACATGAGCTCTAAGACAGCCCTTCACCAAAGGAAGATTAACTGTGCTTTATGATAAAAAAAAGCAACTGGAATTGAGTTTTTAAAACAATTCTAATTGCAAAACTTGTCTCAAAGACCAGCAGAAAAAGCTTCTACAGCCATGTTACAGACCCAAATCAACAGGAATCCATTGCTGAGCCATTCATGGTTTTGGTTTAGCCACAAGATGACAGGGGACTCCAGGTAATGCTCAGAATCACAGCCTTTTAATTACTTGCTATTGTGTGTGCACTTAACACCACGTTTAATCTTGTGTAATGAAAGTTGGAGCTACTACTTGTCATCTTTGCAGAATTTCTGGATTCTCAGGGAACACACAGTGGAAATCCAGTAGCAATTTAACTATGCACAGAAGCCAGCACAAGTATCTAGCATTCTCCTATCCTAGAAAAAAATTAACTGGTGAAGGTTTAAAAGCATCTAATTTTCATTGCATTGAGACACTATCAATTTGAACATGAAGTAAAATATTACTCCTGAAAGGCAAGTATCATATCCTGCACGTCAAGAATTATTTTTTCAGTGGTTTTTTTTTTCCTTTGGCCATTATTTTCCAATTTAGAACAGATAAAGAGTCAGAACCAGCACATAAATTAGTGCCCACTCATTGTCTCTCTTTTACTCTATCATGGTTCTGCTCCTTTCTATCTTTCAGCTTTGTTAAAGGAGTTGCTAATTCAATGTCTTCTCAGGGCCTGGTGACTAGCAAAAAGCATAGCAGGAAGTGCATCACTCACTAATTGCCATGGGAAATTTACAGGACAAGCAGGGTTTTAAAGAGTTTAATTTTCTCTTTAGTACTCCCACATCTATTTTCTGTAAGTTCCTCATGCTTTAAGGTCAAATGTATCTCAAAAATGCCCTCACATCCATTTCTATAATACCACATCCAGCGAGAGATTTCTTATTTCGCATCCTCTCACATGTGCAAAATATGCAAAACTCTCATACATGCAAAATACAATTATGTACCATGTGTTAGTAATGCAGTAAATTATTGCAAGGGCAGCAGCACGTGTGGTACAATTCTACTGAACATTTTGAGTTTAAGGAACTCAGTGCATTTCCTAACCTCAGCCAACTGCACTGATGCAACCCAGCAGTGTCTAACGCACACTCCCCTCCCACACGGCAGCGAGTGGGCGAGTGCTGCAACCAAGAGAGAAGCCTGGCTTCCTTTTGATCAATTATCTCCGTCACAGAGAGATCTAAGAGAGGGCACAGAGAGTAAACCACTTCCTACTCAAAACTGCAATTCGCAACAGTAACTTTCTAATGCAATTTTTCTTCATCATATGAAAAATTCAGGCAAGTTTTTAAAATAAACAACTCACAACACTAACATGAAGTGCATTAGCATATAAAAATATCAAATTTTCTGGAAATTAATTAAGTTGGGAATAAAACACAAAGTCATAAAGCTCCAGCCAGTTTTTGGTGGTGAATAGTCCACGGGGAAAAGCTGTTCTAATTCTGCTTTGTGCTGCAAATGGGATACAAAAATAAGAGCAGCAGGACTCCCAATGAACCATGCTGCTACCCCACTATAAAAGCAGAAACATTCCAAATTATATTTCAGTAATAAGATACCTTGATGTCCAGCAAGTTCCATCTTACCTGAATGATGAGCCCAAGCCATTAAACATCACCAGTTTCACTAGCTTAGCTCTACCACAGAATAGCTTCTCCCTCATAACAAGCTAAAGAACAGCACACAGACCACTCTGCTGGGTCCTGCTCCAACTCAAATACCCATCTGGGTCTAGAGAGTTGACTAAGACAAGAACATCTTAAATTCATAATGAAAATTACATTAGCAAAATTTTGTTGTTTCTATGATGCTCTTTGGTATGATGTAGCATTTTTACACTTCAGAGCAAAATTAGGTTTAATAGTGAAATCTCCTCAAGTTGCTGCTAAGAAGTTTTACTGAAATGTGGCAAACACGCTGTTCCAGAACCACAACTCCTGTCCTTTGTTTTTCTGTAAGAATTTCTTATCATGGTTAACTGGAAGAAAATAATTCTGAAGCAAAACTAGCAATAAATTTTACCATACCAACCCCCAAAAATACCACCAGCAGCAGTAATTCAGTCAGTAACAGCCATACTGCAAGTTCTGGCTGTCAGCTGCACTGCTCCTTCCCACCCTTCTCACCACACCAAATTCAACTGGAATTACAAGACACTAATCCTAGTAGTCCCAATCAAAGTGAGGGCTTTGGCAGCAGAGATGATCAGCTGTGAAAAACTTCTGCTGGAGTTCCCTAGACATTTACTCATCTCTCCATAAGGCAGATTCCAAGGAAAGCCCCATAAAAATAAAAATGCTATTGGTACTAAGATGTGCAGACATTCAGTATCAGCAAAGACAAATCCCATAACATTCTAACAAACAACCAAATATCAAAGGATTGATGTATTTCCTTACTGTACTACTAGTTGCTGGCACACAGATCCATTGTCTGTTATCAGTTCGTTCAGTTTTAATTCAAGATGAACTTTTCCCTGGAAAAAAACAGGAGAGAAACACAAGTAGTTTTTAAAGCATTTATTTTAAAAGTAGGAATTAGAACAATAATATAGTTTACAGTTACAAGTTATTTAAGGAAATTCCAATATTACCACTTGAAGAAAATACCTCATCTAAAGCACATATCCTGCAAGTAGAGCATGCTGGATGCACTTGAACTTTGAGACAATGCTATAGACAAGCACTATCTCATCTGCAGACAGCACAAGAATCAGTCAAGCCTTCACAGATTTAACACACACAAGGATTTCTTCCACCATGAGCAATTATCAAGTGCAAGAGCCTCAGCTGTTTTCTCCCAAGCAGGGGATGAACCCTTGCATAGATATGAATTTCTGACACTTCAGGAGAAAGTTCTAAAATGACCTTGGATTCTGAAGGCAGGTAGGTATGCCTAGAGAATTAGAATGGCATGCAATAGCCATAACCAGCAGGATTTAATATCCACAGTGAAATCCTGCCCATCCCACCAGACTGAAGGTAACTTAGAAATGTACTGCACATCCCAGGGCAGTTTTCAACTACCTCATGAAGACTGCTGATGTACTGAAGGAACATAAACACAACCAGAAGAGAGGAAAAGGTGGCAATACTTGCCAGCTTCCTCCTTTTCTTTTCCTGATATGGCAGGATGTATTCAAGTAAAAGAACCCATAAATTATAGAACAGCATGGATTAATGGCAGAAACCATAAAGCGCCAACCTACTGTACCCTCTCAATAAAAGGCTCCATAACTTTAAACCATGATATGCAAATTTTTTGGGATGATCAAAATTTATTACTTAAATCTTGCTCCACACAGCTACTGCCTGAACAACACCTGCTACTCCTTTGGGCGCCTGGCTGAGCATGCTGGCTTTTACATCTAAGGCACACACTGCCAGAGTCTTTCCTCTAACAATGCTCTTCTCAGACTTTGTCTATTTGCTAAATGGAACATCAGATTATACTGGTATGCTCACAATCAAAATTCTCAGGGAAGGGTTCTACAAAGTGATTTGCAAGAGTGCCACAGGAAGCAAGTCATGATCTGAACTACAGCTTTGCCTTTCTGCTAAAATGGAAGTAAAACCCTTAGCTGACCTTGCACACATTTCTATAGCAGTTATGTTTTGACATAGAACTGCAATGTTGTTATTGTAAATCCCCTGGGGCAAAGGCTGCGTTTCCCTCTGTTCGTCACAGGGGAGGAGAAATGAAGCTTCTTTTACAAGGCAGTTCCCAACCTAACTGCTTTGGGATGCCTGCCAGGTGTTTTGCAAACTGTTACTACAGGGACAGGAACACAGGTACATTAAGAAAGTATTTGTCAAGCAGAGAAACTCTATTACAAAAACAGATCTACAGGATAAAAACAGGATACCATGAAGCATGCCAACAGCCTTACAAGGCAAAGTTTTTGAATGACAAAAGAAAAGACAACCATTATTAACATTTATTTAAATAACTGACTTCACTTGTTTTAGAAAACAGATGCTGTGAATGGCCTAAACATCTTCCTTTTGCTTTTAAAACCAAAAGTCACAAACTGTGTTTTAACAGTAGGAGTAAAACAGCACATTGCTGCTCCTGAGAACTAGCTGTGGATGCAGTTTGCTCCCAGCTTAGCGCCATGATGACTACAGCAACATGGCTCTAAGAAAATATTTCCCCAACATGCATGGACAGTTTTAGAGCATTCTGTCATTTTGTTTGTTGAGAGCAGTGGGATGGTTTCCTAAAGTTGCTGATCTGCAGATCTATATCAGAACTTCTGACATAATATGCAACTGGGCTTTAAATACGGCTGTACAGAAGGCTGGTTTATTTACTTAGCATCTTCACATCTGTATTTATTTTTCAGGAACTAGTGGAGAAAGGAAAAAGTTTCAAGAAAACAAGATTAATATGAACTCATAATACTGTGCACAGCAGCGAAACAAAAACCAGGTAATATCAAAACACAGAGCAGAGCAGCTGCTTTCTAGAAGTCTCCACCACTAAGGTTCCTGGTGCACAGGCTGCTAATTATACCAAAGGTAACCTGGGAAGAACAGATGTATATAAAAAGTACACTTTTCTTGAAAAAAATGCAGATGTATGAAAACCCCAAAAATAATCCAACCAAGCAACTGCAAAGTGTCCTGTGCATAATTATGGAACACAAAATACTTCTCTGCTATCCTATTGCCTAGCACACATCATAAATTTTGGAAAATACTCACATGGAGGGAACCAAAGGAACAAAAAATCAACTACATGTATGGTGCCATGAGGAAAAGAAAACAACTTTTTTTTCCTTCCAAACTGATTTACCTTTATAAATATTTCATCCACTTTTTCTGCACAGGTACAATACAAAAGTCTGCTACTTTAGGCCATGTCCAGCCAACCATCTTGGACATCTCAGAATATATTTCAGTACTGTATAGCACAACCAAACCAACAAGATTTCAGCCAAACGTGGCAGATGGGACCTGCTCTCAGCTATGATCTAAAGACTTTTATGGAAAAATAAACCAGGACAGGAGAAACCTACCCAAATGCCTTGACTCAAGAAAAGATAAATATGAGGAGCATACATCTAAGCAGAAAAGGTCATTTCTTAATGGAAGTGTCATGCAGGACAGTGCTTTGCATGGCACAGTCATAAAAAAGTAAGAGTTTACATTCTGCTGTGAGTCACAAAGCCAAAGAAAAATATAAGCTTTTTTATTTCCAATATGTAAAAAATTACTAAATTCTATTAATGGAATATTCTAATTGAATTTTCACATACTCATGTAGTGTTATGACAAAAATTAATACCTTTCTCAAAACATTTTTATGACAGAAAAAACATAGCAAGCATGACAACGTTTAAGTCAAAGTGGAAACTACCTTTCAGTTTGCATGTGGAAAGTGCTTTCTGGAATTTTCAGAGTGATTACATGAAAGAATTCACAGAAGACAATGTGTAGCTGGACTAGATGATCTCTAGGTCCCTTCCCAATGAACCATTCTATTCCATTTGACCATAACTGAAAGAGGACTGATTTTCAACAGAGAAGAGGAAGTGGTATTCAGATGTTTTGAAAATCTCTCTTCATGTAAAGCAACCACATGCCCTCCTATACCCAAGAGCTGCAGGCTAAACTTATGACACATAAATGAATCATCAGTGGAAATAATAGGAGAATTCTGTGCACATTCAGATCTTGTAAAAGCAGCCAGGATTCTCCCTACCCAAAGGGACTTTCAGGTTACTAAAAAAATATAAACACTGTCAGGTCTAAGACTTTTGCCCTCAGGCAAATCTGGAAAAAACCCCTATTAAAATCTACGAGTATATCACAGCAAGAAGGCTAAGAGATTCTCAAGAATTCTTTTTTGTTCTTGAAACCAAAAAGAAAATTGCTACAACTTCCACAGCCATCTCACTTTTACCTATTCCTAGAACAATCCTGTTTGAAGAACTGGAACCACAGGCTGAAATAGAACTGTGAAGTGCAAGTTGTTTGATACTGAATGAAGAAAGTGTTTCAGGATAAGACACATGAACACAGCATAAGTATATCCAAGTTTTGAAGACTAATGATTTTACTGCCATAAAATTAGTCATTATTTTAGTTAACACCAAAAATTACAAAAAAAAAGGTATTCAAGAGTTTTAGGATCCATTCATGTGCCTCAAGTACATGACCCCTCTCACAAGCATCCCAGACATGAAAATACTGTTAAGACATTTCCAAGCAGTTGCTTCATGTCCTCTGCCAGTTTTAAGCACCATGAGGCACAATACCAGCTTAGGTGGTATTTTGCATTGCAAAATAGAGTGCATTGTTCCCTAACCAACCTGAAGACACAACAGCCTCACAAGAAATACAGATGCTAAATCTTATCTCCTACAGCTCAATGGAACCTTCTACCATCATGTCCTTATCTGTACTTCACTTTCAAAATGTAAATGTGCAATTCAATAGTTACCTGAACCTCTGAATTAGAATCAACAGGTTGAAGCATAAACCAGTTCTCTTTTCCTGTGTAGTTGCATAAATCTTCTTTTTTGATTGACACCTTTCCTGAGGGAGGGTAGCAGGGGGGAGAGAAGCATAAATATTACCTTCATCTGAATAGAACAACTATTTAATTATGTTTGAAATTTGATTTTTTTTCTAAACTCTTTTAAGTTTCTCTTTAAATTGATGATGCTATATGAAGAATATAAAACAAGGAATGTTATGGGTAAGTAAAGCAGAAAATAGTTTGCATAAAGCCTGATGGCATTAATTATTATTTGTTATCCTGGATATTACCAATAGGAAGGTAAAATAAAGAACACACTTGAGGCTGGAAATAACATAATAGATTTGGGAGAAGAACAACGGTGTTCAAGAATGCTTAAACAGGAAACTGAAGTAGATGCCTTTTACTCTTCTGATTGCTATTTGGAAAGCTGTTATTATATCAAATTATCTGACATCCTGGTGCAAATTATTTCCTTCCTCAATTCAAGTAAAGCAAAGGCTGGTTCCACAGCAGACTATTAGAGTTTTGTAGTAACTGTATCCAAAAAGCAGCTGCAATAAAGTCATTATGCAGTGGTGAAAGAAACAGAAATCTACCTCCTGTGATTTTTCACTTCAGCTACAAAAGTTCCTGCCAAATGCTAAGTCACTAAATCATGGTTGCACTGACAAGGAAAAAAATTATCTATAAATGATTTTAAGAATTATTCCACTATTGTAATTATTTGCAGAATGATTCCACAATTTATTCTTTAAAGATCTATAAGTAGTGACAATTGTTCAAATATTCCAATGAAGCAAAAGTGGAAAACAAAGAATTTCTCAAAATGTATTCAGACCACAATAAGACTATAAAATGTCCTACTAGCCTGAAAAACAAAACGTATTTTAGTATAAAAGAATGAAGCAAGTAACCAAAATCCTTATTTTCAAACTTTAAAGGAGTACTTAAGTGCACTATACAGAGTTTTGAAAGATGCTTCACCAAGAATTGTATCCTTAATCCTACAGATAACGCTACTGAAAATAACCAAGTGCTCTACAGCATGCAGACAGCACCTCACAGACACTTACCTATACGCAGGTCCTTTTGTAAAACACTTTTATCATAAATGTAGAAGGACAACCACTGGAATGTTCTTGGAATCTCAAAGTAAAACTCCTCTCCAAAATAAGGACTGAAAAGAAAGATTTGAAGTTAAAATAGAGAAACACTTTATGCAATTTATATAGAACATGAACATCAAAAAACTGCATTTTACAGCTGTCCCAGCCCGTGGCCCTCAGCACTAGACTGAGTTGTCATCAAAGGTGCCCAAAACCATTTCAGTACAAGAACACACAATAACATGGCAATGTCTTCTGTTTGTTTAATCAAAGGTAAGAATCAGAGCACACAGAGAGTGGGGTCTCCTCTGCAATTTCAATTCTATTTTTCTGTCTTGAAATTATTCTAGCTGGTTTTCTAGACTTCCTGAGACATGCACAAGTTTTGTTCCCTTTTGATATTCAGTACATGATTAAACTACATTTAATCTTAATTTCTTTTAAACTTATTGATTACTTAACTAACTGACATTTGTTTAGCTCTAACTTCCATGTCAAAACTGCTGCTCTAAGATTCAGATCTGTAAGAAGTTATCACTAGAAATTGTAAGACAGAACGGTGAAAAAGAGAAACATTAATCTCAAGTGCACACCATCTCCCTCACGCCAAAACCATCCCCACATTTCTCCATCTAAAGCAGTCCAATATCATGTCTGCAGTTCACCCCATTTAACTGCCACGTGCACAGCCCTCTACAGAAACAGACTCTGAGAGGCTCCTCTGTGCTACACCTATTTCATACAATGTGTTGGTATCTTCCCTCCCAGACCTGGTACCCTCATTAAAGTTAAGGAGTGCTTATTGATGTAATCAGAGCCAGCAGTCAGAAAATTGTATTTCAAGACTGAACAAAACCACAATGTTGTTTGTGCTACTGCAAGTGATGAATTCCAAAAGTCAAGCAGATCCACAGAAAAACTCTGCTATTTTAGAAATGGGCTCTGAAAATAGTTTCAGTTACAATGTATTAATATCACCAGGGAAAGATGTTCATGAAACTACTTTTATGCAGAAAAGTACTGTGATATGAGTTACACCAAATGTTGGGGTTTTTTGTTTCCCAGCAAAGTATCATTCTGAGCCTACTACTACAGTACTTTCTTAAACTAATAAAAATATGACAAATATGCTTAAGTTTGGAACAAGAAGTTCATGTTATTACCTACCCAAAGGATACCACAAAGAACATGCCACCATCCCTACTTTCTTCCTTTCAAAATAATCATGGAAAAAGACCACCCCATGCTTAAGGACAATAAATAAATTAAAAAGAGCTGATAACTGACTTGAAAAGTGGGAAAGAACACAGACAAAAGAATCTAGTATTTCTAATGTCTAGAATAGATTTTTAGAAACAAGAACTTTAAGGGCAGGAATTAATTATAAGGAACTCCACTAGTAAAACTGTTCTTTTTGTTAAAACACAGACCTTTTACCACAGGCTTCAAAGCAGACAATCAGTATTAGCCTTTGCACTACATTGAGAAATAATTTAAGAATTCTCAGTTGAAAAATTCAGCTGTGGTTTTTCAGCTCCCCTCTTTTTTTTAATTTTTGTTATAATTTCAAAGCCAACAAACTCTGCTTTGATTACAAGGGCTGGGTTCTTCTTGTCAGCACCACGACTGAAGGTTTCAACTCCCGAGCATTACCTTCAGCAGCAGGGCAGCCCTGAAGTGCCTCAACTTCCTTATTACCATCACTGCTCATTTTAATTGTATTGACACAGTAAGTCAGACCCAAACCAAGGATGAAACAAAGGCTTATTTTAAACTTAGGTCAAGTCCATGGTCTGCTTCCCCTCGCAGCTATACAAATAAAAGTTGCAGCAGGACAAACAAAGAGACACTCCAGCAGAAAGAGTGAACAGTGGGGGAATGAGCTGGCACGGGTGTCAGGGGAAACTCTGCTCCAGCTCAGCTTCAGACTGAGGGAACAGCAGGCTCCAGTGCACACCAACACGTGCCAGGGGTTTAATATCTACTCTGGAAGGACCTGTGGTACTCTATGCATCCAATTATAATCAGGCTGGGACGGAGACTACAAGCAGAGACCTCCAAAAATCTATTTAGCACCTTTACCTTGCACCTAAGAGAGCAAACTTTGCAGCTGCCCATATCCCCCAGTCCACAAAGGATGAACAGCCAGTAACTCTATTATTATTATTATTATTTTGACTTCAACGCTACATTAAGTCTCGGATTCAGCAAGAAAGAACAAGCCAATAACAAGAGCACAAACAGAAGGTAATACATTCTTTTACTCATGTTGATACATTTTTCATTATCCAAATTAACAGAGGTTATTAGTCATTGATTCATAAGCAAAGTAGGAGGCAGAGAGAGAAAATTTAAAGTAAAGAAATTCTTAGGTAGGTACAGAAGAGGTGAGCAGGGTACAACAGTTTACACCAATGAGGAATAATTAAAATGGAGAACTCACTCATCCTGTTCCTCAGGGATTCAGTCAGTTTAGTACTTTCATTTGTGACTTTGATGCAAGAACTTTAAAGACTGTGATGGATACAAAATTAGAAGATAGCACTAATTCAAAGGACGACCAGACTGCCATACAGGAAGAACTGGATTAAGCAGTACAGAAGATTAAATTTCACTGGGTAACACACTCCTCTGCTCTTCCCTTCCTTGCTGCAGTAACCTGGCAGTTCTGTGAGGACACTGATCAATGCCCCAGCCTGTCAGTTAATAAAAGCAATGGCTACATCAAATAGGAAATTGATTTCTGCCATAACCTTGCACTACCACAAAGTTCAGTTGGGAAAAAAAGAAACTGAACTTAGTTTAAATTTAAAAAAAAAATAAATAAATAAAAAAAAGACACATGCATACCACAATACCCCTTCCTCATATTTGACCACAGACATCTGAGGAGGCTCACAGATATTCTTTCAACTTTCCAAGGGAAAAAAAAGTATCTTTCTTCAGAACCCACAGAAATCCCACACCATGTCAGGAAATATTTCTTAAGTCATTAGCCAAAATATCCCTGTTTCACTTCAGTATTATTTCATGCTTTAACTTTGGAAAGTTTGTTTTACATCTGTACTCCAACAACTCTCCCAGTGCTGGTGAAAGGCCAAACCTATTTGTACATTTAAAGAATACACTTCTTAATAATTTTCAATCACGGTAGTCAAAACTAATTTTAATTCTAGTGATAATTACTTCCACAGACATTTAATTAGTTGATATTCACAGGACTAAAATTTGGATTAAAAATTGTATAAATTTGCAACCCATAATACAGTGACAAAAACAGACTGCGAATTATGTAAGAAAAAGCAAGCAAACAATATGAAATTCAAAGTTGCATCTATGACTAAAATGATTCTGTACTACACCTCATTGAAAAGCAATTTATAAAGTTTTCAGGTTAATAAGAGATTGGAGCCTTCATCTCCTGTCCCAGTACCTCTAGGTTAGTAGGGTTTCCAGTTTTACACAGTAATAAGAAACAAGATGTTGTCATTACATTTCTGCAATGAGAGTGAACTTTCCTAACTGCACACACTGAAGCAATCAACTATAAGCACCCATCTGGTTGCTGGTAACAGAGGATGAGTTATTTTAATACATTTCACTAGTTTGTATGGAACCTTCTCCTAATTCAGAGAATGAAGGAGTCACCTATGAAGTCAATTGAGACAGAAAGGAAAAGAGCAATTCCAAACACCAGATTCTAACTTCTAATACAATGCTGAGAACTTCATCACCTGAGAAGTTCTGTATTTGAGGCAGGTTATTTGAGACTCCTCTCTCCCCAACTGTTGTGTTACAGTGAGATTTTTTAGTTCATTTCCTCTCTAAAGTATTAATGACATTGCAATTAAACTTCAGCTAAAACTTCAATACTATTAAAATATTTTTGATGGATATAAGGTGTTTTACTTTATCAAATATTTTATTATGCAACTAATACTTCTTTCATTAGGTGATGAAAGTACATAAATCTAATAATTTTTAAATAGAACATAATAAAAATGTCTGCATATACATCAACTGTAACAGATCTTGTTTCTATGCATAGTAGTAACTTCTAGGATTTCCATTATTAACATCAAAATCAGAGAGCAAAGTCTTTCAGAGATGGGTTGGGGTCTTTTGCTCATGAAACTGTTGTCTATTTGAAGGGAAAATGCTACGTTTCTGCTTTGTCAATACAGTCTCTTCAACATTTTTCTCTGAAGGATTACTCAATTGTTTTTGTTCTGTTAATCTGCAGCCTGTTAGATCCTGAAAAATTTATGGATCTAACTACGGCAGCTACAGATTACAAAAATAAGCAAAATATTTGTTCCTGACTCTACATATGTGACATTTGCTTTTCATGCAGAAAAATAAGGAGGCTCTGAAATGATGTCCTGAAAAAATAAATTCCCTATTTAAGTTTGTCATCTGAGTTATTCCTCACCTGTAAACACTTGGAGAGAGAGCTCAAAGAATGAACACTAACAACAAAACCACTGGAGAAAGGAATAAAGAAAACTTCCAGGAGTTTGAACAGACTGTCTGGGTTTCAAAAGGAAGGCTTAACGTCACCTCCACATAACTGAAACTGTCACTCAGATATTCTGAACAATGAAGCTGCAGTGATGCTTTTTTGGGTCCTCTGTGAACTTCAGAGTTGTGAGACATGAAAGCCTTACACTGCTGCAGCTGGGCCATCCTGACTTTTTGTCTGAGTCTTTTTAAGGCTCTAAATCAGCAGCAGAATCTACAGCCCAGGGAAGCAAAGCAAGGAATTCAGTGTGGATCCTGTTCCAGCTCCCAGAACAAGAAGCACAGGAGAGAACAAGGCCTGTTCAGGGGACACCACACAGCACAGAAAACTCTCATACATGGCAAAGTTCCGGTTCCTTCCTTCCAGAAACTGGTTTTACCAGATACACAGTAAGAGCAGAATTCCACCAATACACTTCAACTGCTTGTCAGAAGAAGGAAATAACATGGGGAGCATGTATCAAGTAGATTTCTTTCCCTAGAAAACAACCTAGCAAGAAAAAGAATGTTACGTTGCCCACTGGAACAGAATAGAGTAATTGTGAAATATATTCTTGCATATTTCATTTAAAAGCTCACAACACCCAATTTTGACTTCTTGCAACACTCATGATTTACACATTGCTGTAACATGTGAGTAGCTACCACAAGTCAGTTCTCATTTTAAAGTAGTACAAGCAAAAGCCATCCACACTGGTATTGGGCAGTCTTGCTTATCATATCCATTTAAAAACTGAGCTTACCTTAAAGATTTTTCAACTACCTGTGTACGAAAAACTTCTTCTTGGTCCAAGTTTATGGTACAGAAAAAGTCTCTCATTTTGTTGGGTACTAAGTGTTTGGCATCATCTGTAAATAAAAAAAAAAATTACTGTAAATATTGCAGGGGAAAAACAAAATATTAGGTACAAGAATGTCACAGCTTTAGTGTGTTCAAAAAATTTACTGTTCCATTCAGCATGCATTTTGATATCCATTTTCAATTCATAAGCTTCAGGAGGGCAGAGAAGTTGCTCCATGCAGCTTCCCATGGAATGAGAGCTGACAGGAAGAGACGCACTCTGACTCATGAACACCTCTTCTTGCAGCACCTGCACTTTCCCTTGAAAGGTCTGATCCCTGGCTTGACCCTGCACAGCTCGCTAAATCCGCGCCACTCGCAGCCTGAGGTCACACCTGAGGCATGAGGTCATTACAGCAGGCATGATCTGCCTCAGCTATTGCTCACTTGCTGCTTTCTCTGCAAATACTTTGGCTAAAGGAAGCTGATTAATAAGAACTTGCCCATCAAATCTTTATTTCATTTTCCACGATGAACAGCAGATTGTGAGTTGGCTGAGCCTTTGAAAATATCTCTCTCATGAGTACTGTTCACTTTTTCCTAACTAGCAGAAGGGGGAAATAATCACCTCCTAATTCAATGTAACATGGAAAAGAATAAAAGGAAGTTTCTAATAAGAAGGAAAGATTGGCAGCACAAGAATACAAAGATTTGCTGGGTATTGAATCTAGGTCACTGCAATTACATGCTGGACATAAGGCAGATCTGTTAGGAAATGGTTTCCTCTAAACACTCACAGCTAAAACCAGTTGAAGTTGCTCTTCCAAAATCCAAATTCTACAGACATCTATGTTAATTTACAGCAACACCATTCTCTAGATTAAACAGAGACTTTCTGCCCAGATGTCTCCTCCTCCTCTGAATGTCTGAAGACAACACACAGACCCTTTCCACCTTTTATTTTGCTAAAAGAAATTACAAGATTTTCTGGCACTCTCTCCCATGAGAGGCTCCTAAACAAAGCAGATAATCTGCCCCTTTTCCACTTGGTTGTCCAAACCACAGGCAACCAGAATTGCATTAGGACCTCTCACATCCTTGCCTGCTGCTAGAAATACCTCTCCTGATGACATGTGGAATCAACTTTATCTAAACATTATCTATTTATATAAGATATTAAAAATAGAATGAAAAGTACATCTAAGTATTAAGTTTGAATTACTTTTATGTCTGAATAGACCTCTCAGAAAGCACAGTATGAAACTAGATTTGAAATGTCATACATGTTTATTTTTTAAAAATGCAGCTATGAAGCACAGTGAGTAAGCTTTATTCTCTATGCTGGCAAGATGTGAAATCAAAGTTCTGCTTTCTCTCTCCTCCCCACTCTTTTTGTGTTAGATGGTTAATTTAGGGTAACCTATCACAGCCTTGGAGGTTAGGTGAGCAATGCCCAGCACTGGAAGGGCTGCTCTGACTGTCTCTGAGCAGAGAATGTGACACTTTAACAGGAACACAGACTGAACTTCAATCATGCCATTTCCCAGGTGAGGGATGCACACTGAGGGAAAGCATGAACAGACACTTGAGGAACTTCCACAGTTGAAGCCTGTGCTCTCAGAAGCATCAACAGGCCTTTCCTCAGCTTGGCTGCGGGAGAGGAGGAAGCATACACATTATTTTTAAACACCACACTTCATGTTGACAGACTGAGAGACATGAACAAAACCTGGTTTTAATGGCTTTTGACTCCAAGAAAGGGCTCAACTCCAAGTTACCTTTAAGTGAGATATTGCAGGAGAATCAAGGAAAGCATCAGATTATCACTGCCTTAACTTTTTTTAAAGATGAGGTAATTCAACAAAACATATGACACGTAAAAATCAATTCATCAATCCGGATGTAATCCCTGGAGAGCTCCTGATACCAGAAGTTTGTAAATAATAAACATGAACTGAATGTGTCAGCTGTTCCTGAGAACAGCTTTATTTTCTAGTTAATACTTGGCATGATCCTATTTTCCCATAAAATAGTTAAAACACAACATTAATCATCACTGTAAGGGAACAGTACAGTGGACTTTGAAAGGAAATTACAGTTATTATAGTTTCATATTTTCCTAAAAGGAATAGAAATGAAATATTTCTGAATAATTCACTATTTCTTTCTATACTATAGCACAGTTTTTCAGTTTTAAGAGACTGTCCACCCAGAAGAACACAAAAAATACAAGTTTTGATTTCAGCTGGTTAGAGCATGGTGCTAATAACATCATGGGTTCCATCCCCATATGAGCCATTCACTTAAGAGCTGAAATTGAGGATTTGTAGGTAGGGTACCTTTCAACTCAGAATATTCTGTGATCTGATTTTCTAACCAGTTAAAAACCTTTATTTTGTAGCCCAAGTGTCTGGCTTTAAAGAACAGACAAACTTTTGGGAGGAAGAGGACCCTCAATCCTGAGTTAAAAATAACCTCAGAGCACTTGTCAGGTAAAATACAGAGCATGAGCTCTCACATTGTTTGTGACACCTCTTAGTGTCTGTGACTGTGGGACACATTTCACCCATACAGTGACAAAATTCTTCCAAGATTATTATTTTCTTAAAAAAAAAAAAAAGCTCAAGTCTTCAATTACACTACATCTTCCTTTTTCTGAGAAACCTAAGGCTATAATGGTTGCATAAAAATCAAGTATTAACAGCATCAGATATCTGCTTGAATGTTTACATTTTCTGTACATACATGTAATATCCTCTGTCAAGTAAAAGTCTGAAATTAGTGTCCATCTTCGGAATTTCTATGCTCTGGGTCCCTGCCAGAGCACATTTATGCACACAAACTCTGAAGTATTTATGCACACAAACTCTGAAGTATATCACAGGACTAAAGATATTATAGAGCAACAATAAATTCCACTCTAGGAATGCAGCATAATCCAAGATAACCACACACTGTTAAAAACACAGAGCAGGTTTGAAAAAGAATGCATCCAGAATTTTGTCAGATGAGCTCTAGGAGACAAGAGTTACATTTTCCCAAGTGCTTCACTAATGCAGGTCTCAGTAAACACTCCAAAAATCAAGGCAACTACAATCACTTACTGTGACATGGCATCAAATGAAAACAGAAGCACAGCCTGAAACACTACACTACAAGATATGCCTAAAGCTACTTGACACCACATACCTTTGTAAAGCATTTTTGTCATTACTGTGGCACATAAAATAGAGCCATCAATACAAAAGCATTGCCAAAAGGGAAAGACAGCTTTTACTGGATTTTTGGTGAAAACCTGCTTAAGAGCAATACTACACTTTCCAAAAATATTACAGGGTCTTAAACAGGCAAGACCAGTTCGCCTCACTTGAAAACTGGAGGCAGAAGGCTGGTTGCAAACATTGACAGCCCACAAAAACAGGGTACCAGGGACTGCAAACATGTCCTGACTCAGGTTCTTCACTGCTAGGTATGCAATGGCTGCTTAAGCCACCTTTAAGAACATGTCTCAATTCTAAATCTGGTGCAATGATTTGTATAACATGGCTAAATTTAGATTTTGCCACCAATTTGTGCGCTGCAAAACACAGTATAAATAACAACTTTCTGCAGATGGTGTTTTCTATACATGCAGAATTACACAGAACTGACATTACCTCATTAAAACTGACATGCTCTCTCATGCAACACACATAAAATTAGCAAGTGTCAAATTTTAATTGCCAGCAAAGCCTGGGCACAAAAATGTTTCTCCTTGTAAGAAACATGCTATAAGGAATTCCTTCAGACTTTGAACATCAGCTTTCCAAAGTAAGGTCTGCTATCGTTAATCCCTCCAGATCAAGGAGGATTACATTATTACATTTGTTTATTATTCTTCATTCAGAGGGTTTTCCCCTACAAAACAGTATTAAAATACTAGTAAGAAGTGAAAATAACCCCGTATTTGTGATGTGAAAAAGCCAAAAGAGCATCCAGGCATCAGAGGGTTCCCAAGCTTCCACAGCATATTTCACTCATTGAGTTTTTAAATTTAGAAGAAGTAAGTAGGTTTACAAAATTATTTTCACACTGTTTCAAGACATGTCTTTTATTGCAGCTGTTACTTCCACTCATTTTTCAAAGGGGTTCTTACAGGTCCATCTTTAGCAATGAACTTTTCATATATTCCCCAGGAAGAAGGTCACATTCCTCTGTTTACTGACACTTTTGCCAGTTAACTGAACATCCAAAGTTATGATACAACCACAGGCTCAATCCATAAATGGGACAATAAAGTCTGGTTTCAACATAAATCTCAAGACATTTTGCCTTGCTTTTAATGTCTAGTGGAAAACTTTCATCAATGTCCCAAAATGCAAAACTCACTGAATGTTGTGTAGTCCAGTGTTAACAAAACATTACAATAAAAGATAGGAAGCAGAAAAGTATCAAAAAATAAGCCAGCTTCAATAATCTTTAGCAACCAACTTCTTATGTACTCCTAGGAAGCAGGTCAGAGTCCTTCTTCCCAGGGAGTACTATGACCTGCTCCCTAGGGAATACATAAAACCTTGGTTGCTAGAGATTACTGAAGACAGATTAAGGAAGGTGGGGCTGCTCAGCCTGGAGAAGGTTGTGTGAAGACCTCACAGCAACCTTCCAATATCTCAGGGGAAAGCCAGAGAGAGACTCTTCATCATGAACTGCAGTGACAGAATGAGGAGTCCCCATTGTTCCCACTGGAACAAACTGAAAAAAAGGAAACTTAGGCTAAATATATGGAAGAAATTCTTTACTCTGAGGGTGGTGAGGCAGTAGTGTAGGTTGCTCAGACAAGCTGTGGATGGCACATCCCTGGAAGTGTTCAAGGCCAGGCTGGATGGAGCTCTGAGATGGAGTAACAGAAGGTGCTCCTGCCCGTGGCAGCAGCATTGCAATGAGTCCATATTTAAGGTCCTTTCCAAAGAAAACCATTTAATAACCCTATGATTCCAGGAATTCATGCATTAATCCCAAAACTAACAGTATGCTTTTTTAAAGGCTAGCTGGCCTGTATTATTTCTGTGCTAATTGCTAACAGCAGCAGATCCCAGTGTGTGTTCAGCCTTGCCTCCCTAACCACGTCCTATTGCTCACACCTCGGCCTGAGAGCACCTCCAGCTCCACTCCCGGCCATCTCCTGTTTTCATGACCCAGTCTTCTATTTACTGAAGACACAGCAAATACATCTAGGCTGCATGACGATATTTAAGTAAACACGACTCCACTCCTCCACCAAACCTAATCCTTCAACATGCTTTCACAACCGGTTCTGAGCCCCAGCGCCGGGCCCGAGTCAACTTGGTTCGCTTCATTCTCAAAAAGTCGATGGGCTGCGTGAGAAAGGAAACAAGCGGGCCGCGTCCGAGCGCAATGAATGTACTCGGTACCCTCAGGAAGCCGCCGCACATCCTGTTTCTCCCGCTCGCTTTGAAGTGCTCCCCAGCCGCACCGCACTATCTGTGCGCCTCCCCGAGCCCTCCTCCCGGCCCGGCCGACGGCTTCCCACGTTACCGAGGCTATAGGTATCGGCAGTCAGCACTTCCCAGGCACCAAAATAAGGCCACCGGCCCCTCTCTCCGCCTCCTCCCGCTCGCACACACGCTGCACAGAGGCACGGGAGGGCTGGTGACCGCTTCCAGAACAGCCCTTCACCACCAACTTCCTGCACATCGCTAATTTCGCAATTTCAGTCTGACAAACAGACTCTGATGCCCGAGGTCCGGGCGGGAGGGGGCATTTCTGGTCGCCCGCTGACTCCAGGGATCCCTCGGAGCCACCGATGCTTCCCTGGCACTCGGGCCTCCCCCGGCCCCGCCGCGTCTGTGAATCCATCCGTCTACCCATCCGCTCACCCCCCATCCCGCCCCGGGGCGCGCAGACCCCGGCCCGGCCCGCACGTGCCGCCGCTGCCGCCACAAAGCCCCTCCGCAGGGCCCGACCCGCACCCGGCCCGCGGCGGCCGCGGCCCCTCCGCGCCCTCCCGCTCCCGCCCCCGCCCCGCCGCCTCCAGGGCCGCCGCGCCAGTGCCCGCCCGTCTGGCCGCGGGGAGGGAGCGGCAGCAGCGGGGCCGGGTCGGGAGCGACACCTGAGCGCAGCGGCCCCGGGCGCTCGGCCCCACCGCAGCGCCGCACTTACAGATCTTCCCCCGCAGGTTCTGCAGCACCCGCACCTCGTCGCTGCCGTCTCCCGCCGCCATCGCGCCAGCGCCGCCGCCGCCTGCGCAGTGCAGCGCCGCGGGGGAAGCGAGGGAGGGAGGGAGGGAAGGAGAGGAGCGGCCCGGCCCGGCCCCGCCGCCCGCCCCGCCCCCGCCGCCCGCGGGCACCACCAGCCCGGGCGGGCGGGGGGCGCGGCTCCTGCGCCAGGGCGGCTTTTCCCGCTGCGCTGTGAGGGGGCTCCGCCCGGGGTCCGCCACCCCGCGCTCCTGCCGGCCTGGGGCTGCGCTGCACTGGGCGCTGGGGGGTTCGGCCGGGTCCGGGACTGGCCCTGACCGAGCCTTCCCCTGTTCTATAGTCAGGAAGACAGGACATAGCCTTAAGCTGCACCAGGGGAGGTTTATGTTAGACATTAGGATGAAGTTCTTCACAGAAAGGGTGATTAGACAGTGGAAGGGGCTGCCAAGGGAGGTGGTAGAGTCACCGTCCCTGGAGGCATTTAAAAAAAGACTGGATGTGGCACTGAGGGCCAGGGTCTGGTTGACGAGGTGGTGTTGGGTCATAGGTTGGATTAGATGATCTCAGAGGTCTTTTCCAACTTAATCAGTTCTGTGGTTCTGTGCCTCCCACCGGGGCAGAGGACTCGGCAGCCCGGCATGTTGAACGCTGTGTTCTCTGTGCCGAGATTGGTCACATTAAAGGGCAGGTGGTCACATCAAATGGAACGAGTGGCAGGTCCGGCCATTTTGGTCTGTGGTGTGCCAAGCGTCTGTCCGTATGCAAAGCACGGCACGGGCTCCATTGTTGGATCTCCTCTGCTGTCACTGTTCACGTTCAGCTGTCGGCCGTGTGAGGAATGCCATGAAACAAGCAGGAAATGGCTCGGCTGCCAGCACTGGCCCAAGAGCAGATGTCGCTGCCTGCGGAATGCCACAGGCAATGCTTCCCTCAGGGGTCACACAGTGCTCAGAGGTGTTTGCAGGCTGCAGCAGCTCGCCTTCCTCAAGAAATAAAGGGCCTTTGCATCACGTTTTCTACCATGGGTTCTTGAAGACACCAATCCTAATGTGAAACTCTGGGATCTGGCTTATGCCCAGACTTTACCCCGGTCCTGCATTGATGCTGGGTGTCTACCTTGGGCCCTTACAATCCACCCACCCATCGGCTGCAGGTGACATGGCCGCTTCGGTGTCACTCTGGGTCAAATTGAGGGTACATCTGAGTGTAGACACAGTCTGGTGAAAGCCTTTTATGGCTGACATGTCCTAAAACACAGGTAGTTCAGCTGGCTAAAGCTGTTTCAGGAAGCAGTATAGGACATGGATTCTTCACTCTACACAGAAAGGCCTTCTTCAGTCTGTCCTGCTGTTAAAAGGCCAGCATCTGTCATTGTCTCTAACTGAAGTCCCCTGCTGTGGTGCTCTGGCCATTTTTTACTTTCCCTCACAAATCGTGCTGTTATCACTATGACATGGTATGGAGCCATATAATCTGTCATCGTTTCTTGATGGCTTTTCCTGCATCCAACTTCTCCCTCACTGCTTCTTCAGCAGTGGTGACATTCCTTCCTCACCCCACTCACTACATTGTGGGGAAGGACAGATGTGTATTGCAAGGCAAGTAGGGCAGTGGTGGGGAATAAACTGCTTCATCACACCAGTAACAGGTGGATTTGTGTGAATGCAAAACCTAAACCTGACAAAGACATAAGTTTGCATAAGCTGAATTTTAACCTGTTGGAAATGAGAGGTTCCTCTACAGTAGAAATTGAGGATTTGATTATCTGCAGTTGGCTGTCTAGGCTGCCTGCCCTGTCTGGCTGGTGGCTGGTGAACTGAGGCTCACCTGGGCAGAGTCAGAGCTTTGATCTGGAAAAGCAGCAGGGCAGCACCCTGTGAATGGAGATGTGTGCTTGAACTGTGCATTGCCACACTTTGGGAAGCAGAGTGACTCTGCTGCCTCCATATTCTCTCAAATGTTATGACTACAGCTGGGGTTTACTGTTTTAACTTAGCATCAGCTTCCTTTAGAGCACTGACCTGCATTATCAATTCAAGTTTTGCCACTGTCTGATTCCTGACACAGTTTTATTTTAATAAAAGTTTTGCTTTAGTCTAACATAATAATAGTCAGAATACTGTTTCAATTGCATAGTATTAATTTTTGGCCTCCTTTAAAGTTACATTTTAGGAGTATCTGTATGGCAGGTAGGTCTGCCTAGCTAAGGACATGGTTGAAACAAACACTGCTGTGCTGAGCTGCAAACTTATGGGAAAGATTTCTTCATTTAACAATGGGGATGTACCATGGGGGATCCTTGCTTCTTGTGAGAGAACCTCACAGCCAAGGTGCTGAACTGTCAGCGATAGCTGCAGCGTTAAGAAAGTTTAGAAGGAATAATAGTAATGACAATGCACAGTGGCTTCCTTCAAAATGCTTCTGCCTGCATGCAATCTCATTCCCCAGAAGACATCAGTATCATTTTGTACATTTGTTCTAACTCTGGGTGTATCATAAATGAGGACTGACGAACATTTTGTTTAGATGAACACATTTCATGATGTTCCACTCGTCTTTTTAATTAGCATTTCAAATAGAGACAAAAAAAGAGCTTACTACAATTAGCAAACTTGTAACTTTTTTTTAGATATATATCTCTCCTGACAACCATCCCAAAATGACCTGCATAATTTAGCTTAAGTTTGCTTTTTAATGGAGGTTACAGACGAGTGACACCTAGCTGAAGGGGGAAGTACTTTGAATATGCATGGTCTTCTATTTTGTATGTATCTCCATATTTCCATATGCAATTAGTTATTTGCATTTTGAGCTATATTTCTTGACAGAAGCCCAAAAAAGTAGTGTGTAAAATACACAATCAATACTACAAGGTTACTAGCAGAATTGAAGGAATTTTTCAAGATTAATGTCCTCATGGACACGTTTAAGATGTTGCAAAGTATTAAACACAGTCCACCTGTGCTTCCAGCCCTCTGAAACACTGAGCAGGTAGATTCTGTTCTGTATTGCATTCACCTATGATGGCAGGAGATACCATCACTTCCCTTGAGCTCTGGCATGTTCTCAATTCAGTGTTCTGACTTTAATGAAGGGACTACTTGGTAACTGTGTTGCTTAATCTTCCACTGAAATAACTGTTAGAAGATATGTATCTGTGGATCATATAGATTATATAAGTATTAAAACAATTTAAAAAATTGAGAGACTTACAGAAAAATAGGAATATGTTATTTTAATTAAGCAAAAACAGAGTTATAATCACTCGTTCTAAAAATAAAATTAGACTCTTTATCAATCCTTAACATCTGCATTTAATATTTTCTTCTAAACAAAAATACAGATGTGATTATGTAGCAAATTACAGTCTTTGACAACGTATAGTATTCACGTTCTCTTACACTTACTTTAATTCTAATTTGGTCATTAATACTTGATTCATTACTGCAACATGTTACTTGTAGTAAAAGTGCCACAATTGAACTATAAACATGACATTGCCATCTTAAAACTGCTTTGCTATAAACTGTAGAGAATATACAGAGTTACAAAGTTGTTGTGTTTTTATCAAAATATACAAACCCCCCCAAACCTAACACAAGCTAACAATATTTTTCTTATGAACTATACAGTTATATAAAATATTTGTAAAATTATCTTTGTATTTATAAATATTCTACCTTATTTGCTTTGGTCTATATTTATCACCATACAAGTCCACTTAGAAGATATCTTTGTGTACTTTCTTTGAAACATCTTTACACTTTCCTGTGTTTATTATTTTTTTATCCTTATTTAAATGGAACCAAAGCTGCCATGAAACCAGAATTTCTCAAAGGGTTCATAGCATTCACCAGTGACAGAATAAGTAAGTGGACTGTATTATTACTTCAATCAATACTGTATTATCATTTCAATTGTAGTTTTATTGTACCCAAGCTATAGTTTCTTTTAAAATATTCAAGAAGACAAAGTTAAGTAACAAATTGTGAACCATCACAGAGAATGAAGTCAAGAATCACTAACCCTTGTCATGACCTAATTTTTTAACACTTCAACACAGGGATGAACATGACTACCAGAAATGCAGATACGGTACAACAGAGCCCTAGCATATAAAATGCAACTTGCAGACATACACCTGCTTAGACTTTTTGAAGCATCTCAGTTGAAATGAATCACACTTCCACAAAACAGTATTAACTGGAACATTTTGGTGCTGTCTTTCAGAAGCCCATTCTCCCGCTTTGCAGTGACGTGTGCAGCTGCAGGAGGCAGGTGACACTCCTTCCTCCAGCAGCCCGTGCCGGCCCTCTGCTGTGCCCACGGGACACTGCTGGAAGGGTTGGTGGGATCACTGAGAAGGGACATCTGAAGGTTAGATGTTGCATTTAAGGCATGGAGATGACAGGGAACCCCACAAACTGGCCCTATACTTGTTTATACACAGGGATAGCCTCAGGGATATATATGGAAGCAAGAGTCTTATTTACCTACTCCTCTCAAACTCAAAGTATTTACGGGGAGTTGCTCTATTGTTTGTGTCCAGGCATTATTCCAGGATGAGGAGGGAAACTGTCTACATGTCCTTGTGTTGAGAAGAACTGTATTTCTAAAAGACAGGAGTTGCAGACCCACCAGGAGGTGGGCATTTCTACACAGGATTTCTGTTTCATGAGAACAATTTTCTTTAGACCAATGCACCTGAAGAGTTCACCAGGCCACTGACATGGGGATTTATGCAGTTTGGAAGACTGGCTATAATAAGTTCCACTGAACTTTTAATAAATGTCTCAGAGATATATAAATCGGGAATACTTCTCACACCTCTACTTAGACTTAACAGCTATTATCGTAACTACAAAACTGAATATGGAAAGGAAAAGAGTAGTTTAAACTCCTGAATATGTTTTCTAAAGGCTGAGTTACAGAAAAGCATGGCAGAACTCAAATGTACTTCGGCACACCCAAGCCCATGAAACACTTCCCAACTTCACTTTAGGATACACAAGATTACAATTAGCTCCTGTATAAACACATTACTTTTGTAAAAAAAAAAAAAAAAAAGAAATGCAATGTATGGTTTCTGCAGCAAAAATTCCTTCTACACGATACACCATGAACCTACTTATTACTTTTTCTTCAAACAATTCTGATTCAAAACCAGGACTGTGAAATAGTTCAGTGATGACTTTCTTGTACTATTAAGTAGAAGGGT
The DNA here is from genome assembly GCF_047830755.1 of Zonotrichia albicollis. Classification (NCBI taxonomy): domain Eukaryota; kingdom Metazoa; phylum Chordata; class Aves; order Passeriformes; family Passerellidae; genus Zonotrichia; species Zonotrichia albicollis. The sequence goes on along the minus strand of NC_133827.1, from coordinate 27,498,881 downwards.
TTGAGCTGGCCATTTTTCTTTCTCTCTATGCTAGAGTCTGTTGTGGCAAAAGTATTTTGGGTGTTCCAAATTAAATCTGTATTATTGCAAATACTAGTTTTTCTGTGTTATTTTTTCTTTTGCATATACTGACACACATTTAGATGAAGAAATTTGACCTTACTGATACGTTTCCCCATTCAATAAATCTTTATCTTCTCCAATATATATTTTTCTTCTCTTTTGCACAATTGTCACTCAGAGTATAACTTCTGTAGTTACATTTTGTGTATTTTTCACTTTGCTTCCTTCTGAGCCAAGGAAATGTGGATTTTCCAAAAGTTTAGTGCTTTCATTGCAAAACTGTTCTTTTCTATCTTGTGTGCCTGGACTTTTGAATAGATGTTTCTTCTGGTGCATTCCCAGAGCGGCTGCAGTCTTGCAAATTTTGGGGCACTGAAAGCAAGCGTATCCTTTTCCATTATGTTCACGTACGTGCCTTTGCTCATGGTTCCTTTTGGTAGAAAGATACAAGAAGCTCTGAAAGCAAAACTGACAGTGGTAGCGTTTTTCTCCAGTATGAATTCTTTCATGTATTTTGAGTGTTTCATTTAAAGTGAATGCCTTATTACAGTATTGGCAGACAAAATCTTTGACACCCAGGTGAATACGTTCGTGTTTCTGTAAATTACCAGGAACTGAGAAACACTTACCACAGGTTTTGCAAGTGTAGGGCTTTTCCCCAGTGTGACACCTCATGTGCATTTTTAAAGTGGATGGACTTTGAAAATGTTTTTGGCATAACTCACAAATGTAAGGCTTTGAAGCAGCTACATGCCAGTGTACATGTTCTTGAGCTTCTCCTGTGGAAGACTGGTCTCTTTCACAGAGCTCACAGTGAAGATTAGGCATTTCTGTGTTATCCTCCTGGCTGACCACCTTTTCCTCAGGAGCATTCCTGAGTGCATACTCTCGACTGCACGTGTTGTGGCTTTCCATACCAGTGCTCTTGCTTCCGTGCTTTTTCCTCCACTTGGTCTTTTTCATTTTTCTTAGCTGTTTGGATTTCTTTTTTGGTTTATAGTTATAATAAGGTCTCCAGGGTTTATCACTGGAGTCCTGGTCACTAACATCATCACACATTTCTGTCAGTTCCAGGCATTCTGAGCTGTAGAGTCTAGACGGGCTTTTTTCTTTTACCTCCGTTTCTGGTTCTTCAGTGAGATTGTTCTGTTTGGACTCGTGTTTGGATTTTCGGCCCCTTTTACAAAACAGCTTAGATCCCAATATATGTCTTTTTACAATGGCTTCATTACCGATTTTTACTGTTATCTGACAAAGAGGTGCGACATTGCTGTCAGCAGATGTTCCAGGTAAGGCAGGCTTTGCAATGTATGTTTCAGTTTTACTGGACTCTTGGACAGTATTTGTAGTTTTGCTACATGAACCTTCAGATCCTGTCATGTGCTGCGTATCCTCAGTTGCTTCTGCTCTGTTGTACAGCAGTGTTTTCTTTTTATCCTTAATAGGTTTTGATTTTGTAATGCACTTCCCATAATTATCTGACCCATACTTACAGTCATCACTTACTGACTGACTAGGCAGGTTATTTGAAGATTCTGTCTTACTGTTTTCTATGGAAGTGACTGTTTTACTGTGCATTATTACTGAAGAAACTCTGCTACTGTGCATTATAACAGAGGGTGCAGAACTGCTGTAACTGATGACAGAGGTTGAATTTTCATTCACATTACCTAAAGACACAACTGAGGAATCACACTCCTGTGAACCTGAGTCATTCACAGCAGTGGAAACTCTTTTTTCAGCTGGGAAAAAGTCCCTCTGCAGGTCAGAATTTAAGATACCTACTCCTCCAGAGAAAGAATTCTGAGTATTTGTGGAAGATGCCGCATTATTACCTGAAGATGTATCCAAGGCCAGAGTTCTGTTGTTTGATATTATACTACGTTGAAAATTCAGCGGTGGTAGCTCAGAGCTAATAGAGCTGGGAATGAAACAGTTAGTAGAAGCAGTTTCATTAGCCTGGGTACTCGTTGGAACATTTTCATAGGAAGAATTTCGATAGGATTTATAAGGCAGTCGCCTGCATTTCATAGGCAAGAGTCGATACAGTTTGTATGGGTACATATTTGGTTTTAATCCCCCGTTGGCTGTCTTTTTATTTACTGACAGGCGATGGTCAATTGCATGGAAAGACTTCTGGTGATTTTTCAGTATGTAGTAAGTCATGAAGGTCTCCAGACAGAAAATGCACTGGTAGCGCCTCTCTCCAGTGTGCCAGATCTCGTGTCGGGTGCGGTACTCAGCTAACGCGAAGACTTTATTGCAGTAGTGACAAGGGTACGTTCTCCTCCAGGAATGCACATTTGCATGTCTGCGAAGGCTGGACAAGGTGACGTAACTACGCTTGCAAACAACGCAAGTGTATAATATCTGCCCATCAACGACTTTAACCAAATGATCCGTTTCTGGTAAAGTGCAGTTTGCATTAGAACAATCAGTGATGCTGTTTTCAGACAAAGGAGGCTCTGTGTTCGCACAGGAGCTTCCATTCCGTCCCTCTGTAGCAGTGCAGTTATCTGCAAAATTTTGTTCATTTCCATTGTGAGCTGATAAGTTACTTGATCTCATGCAGACTTGTTCATGACTTTCTAGTATATTTAAATTTGCAAACTGTTTGCTGCAGTATTTGCATATGAAAGTTTCCTGATGATCCGAGTGGAGCTGAAGGTGAGCAGTGAGTAACACCCGGTCATTGAATGATTTTGCACAATAGTTACAACTGTAAACAGGTGGAGTGACTGTCGCCTCAGATGCAGAGACATTAGCAGAAGTGTTTCCCTCTTCTCTGGATACATGTAAATCTCCTGTTTTATTCTGAGATTTTGGAAAGGAAGTAATTGTCTGATCACCAACTGCTTCGTGCTGGGCTTCTGCAGCACTTAGAGTGGAGGCTGGTACTTTGGCTACAGCCAAACCAGTACCCTGGGGCTTAAAGGCTGACTTAGAAGTACTACCTGCTTGTTTTCCCTGCTGAATGACTGGGGTGGCTTGGTGATTTTCATAGCGGTCCTCACCCACCTGGTATGAAGGGCTGCTGTCCTGGTCAACAAAAGGTGCTCCTTGTGAAGTATCTCCTCCAGAAGACACTGCATAGGAGTGTTCAGCCAAGGTACTGGCTGGCTCAGCATCTTTGCACACATCGCTTCTGTCAAGGCCGATACTGGGAGCTTGTATGGTGTCAGATACCTTTTTAAAGCTGGCCCTCAAATCAAGGGGAGAAAACAAATTGTTTTCTGTTTCAAAAATTGAGAATGCATTTGTAATTCGTGGTCCATTTGTCACAGCAGAGTCTTCATGTCGCTTTTCATGTTTTTCCTCTTTGACGGTCCCTTTTTCATTGACACAATATGAATAGGGACAGGGGGAGCTTGAAAAGTTTACATCTGTAAGATCTTCTAGAAATGATATTCCCAGTTTTTTCCCTGCAGCTGCAAGGTCCGTTACAGTTTCCTGCCTCTTAACAACTACTGTGGAACTGTAGATGTAATTCAGTATCTCTGTAAACACTTCAGCTTTGAGATCATCTAACTCCAGTACATGACCTGAAATACAGATAGTACGACTCCAAAAAATGTTTTTGAAATAAAGGCTTGAAGCTGCCAGCACATTACTATGCGCTTTAAATTTGGTGTCTTCCACAATTATGGTGACATCGCATAAAATACCCCGAATGCGCTGTTCATTTAAAATGGACAGTACAGTGTCACTGTGGAAGTCGTCCTTGAGGTCCTTTGAATGGGACATGACTGTCATCTGCAAGAGAAAAAAAGTAAATTAGAAGGCATTTTTAATCCATTTCAGTTATACATTAAGTTTATAGTCTATTATTTTTATATATTTTTTAGTTTATTAACTTTTAAAGTTTAGGAATGAATAAAATTTTGTCATAATATTTCAAGTTTAAGTCATACATTCTCTGGTGCCAACACTACTGCAGGAAATGTCTGTCCAGATCAAGGAGGCAGGAGCACCAGTAGCTCCTCAGCAGAAGGCAGAGGATCCCTCTCACTCCCCCCGGCTTGAAGCTGCTGTCCATCCTGAGCCTTTCACTGAGAATTCACCGATGCCTTTTGCTATGCCAGCGGGTGCAGCTGCTCAGGGTCACCCCGAAGGACTCCCTGAAGGCTGGATGGGATTCCCCAGCATGCCAGGGGGGCACCTGGCACAGCTCAAGGGGGAGGCTGGGGTTGTGTGCAGAGGAGGACTTTGATTCCGGGCTGTTTGTCAGACACCGACTTCGCAGCACAGCTGCATCTGACCTCCCTACTGAGCTCATATCTAAATCACAGCAAGAGAGTCTCAGTTTCAGGGTAAGCAAATGAATGCACAAGGAACACAATTTGGTAGACAACAGTGAAGTACCTATAATACTGTTTATGTGAACAGATTTTTTTTTGAATAGTGATTAAATTCCCTCAATAATTTACACTACTTTAAATTGACTGAAAAGTTCTGAGTAAAACAAGTAGAAAATAATGGAATAACAAGTAGAAAATAAGAGTTTATTCAGTTATAGTTCATACGTAGTGTTCACATTTTATAATTAGATAGTATGTTCTTAATTTCTTTCAAATAGTAAGATTTAATTGCAGTAATAAGTGCCATTAAATAACTGCTAATATATAATAATTAGGTTTAATGCTGAAAAAACTGTTTCGATTAGCCAGACTGTTACTGTATGAATATACTGGTTCATTCAATTGAGAAAAAAATGCAAAATATGAATGAAAAATATTCTAGAAAAAATGGATTAATTTGCCAGTTGAATTTGAATTTTGACAATTTTTGCCAACTGAATTTTGTATGTGGTGAAAATCGGTTTTCACCAGATGTTTTTTCTCAAATTCAGATCTGTAGCACATAATGAGGTTTACTCCTTTTTTCTCCATGTGTGGAGTAGTATTTTGAACTAATACTGTCCCTTTCTGACTTCAAGTCATGAAGAAATAGTTGTCCCTACAGAAAAAAAAAAATCACACTTCTTAAAGACCCTTTTCTTTAAACTTGTGGAAATTAAATGCACCTTAAAGAATATTACTGACAGAAATTTTGCAAGACAGGCTAAAATATTACAACACTGTAAGTCAGGATTTACCTTCTAAATACTTCATCTGCTGCTCCAAACTTTAATGTTCAGCTTTAAAAATTTTACTCTGACTTTTACCCTCAAATACTTCATGTTAAGAATGACAATATATAAGATAGGTTTGATCCAAATGGCAAAATAAAGGTTTAACCCATATTCACTAAGCAAACAGCAATGGCCATTTAGAACACATTGGCTCATTCACCCAAAATGCTGGTGTTATGAATGAAGTTCTATATGTCTAATTTAATAATCAACAAAATTGAATTTAGCAGCAATTTTAATTGAACAGCAATTTTATATAAATGAATACAATCAAGTACATTAAATATAATCAAGCATATAAAAAATATTTGGCAGTGATTAATTAACTATGACTAAGGTTTATATAAGCATAAGCAAAACTGATCGGGGCATGGGGAGGGCTCCTCACCCTCCCTCACGTACAAAACAAAGAAATCCAAACTACACTTCTCTACTGTATGGTAATACATGCTCATTAATATTTTCCAGGAATTTTGACTCCTGAAATCTACATCACTACACTGCATAGCACATGCTCCACTGGCTGCTAGGGGGTCTGTTGGCTTTTTGGTGGTCTTTTCAGAGAAAAGCTCACCATCTTCCTCACTGTCCTCTGAATAACCTTACAGGCTGTACATGCACACTAAGCTTTGTGTTATGTAAGTAAGCAATATGCTCCAAATAAGCCATATTATTTCATAGATAAAACCACTACTTAGATTTCATACCTGGAATCATCCCAACTTTGCTCATCCCAAGGCTGATTCTGTTTTCTGGAATCGTCCCAACTTTGTTCATCCCAAGGCCGATTCTGTTTTGGGATCTTGCTTATCTCAGTATTACATCCTGTATCCTGTTTTTCACATGGACCATTTGCAAAGGGGCCCATCTGCTTTGTAACACTAATCACATATACTTTTCCTTTATTATTTTATATCAATTATTTTCTAAAATATTGATATAGTTACGATTTAATTAGCATGAATCATATCCATTTATCACACTGGGAAGTAATCTGTTCTGGAAAATAGGCCTTTCATCATAAAGTTAAGTAATACAAGTCATACACACTCTTGCTCTAACTCATCTAACTACACTCAGAACACTTTTATCACAAATCCACAAACTACATCCCTGCAAATCAAATTACACAAAAAGTAGCAACAACAACTCCGTGAAGACAAACCAAACGTACTATGAACAAGATTGTAATTTGGTACATTACAGATGAAGCTTGGAAGTAAAATTTTTACCTTGCAGCATGGCCACTGCTTCTATCAGGAAAGGTGTTGTCTTTGCAATTAGTCAAAATTTCTAATAGACTTTGATGGCTGAGAATTTTCAATGCACAGAATTCAGAACAAAACTGTGATTCACAAAAAATACCTCTGATGTTTCCCATGATATGCCGTGGATGTCAAGAAACAAATTCATCAATATAATGGTGATAGAAACATACATGAATATTATTTTGATTATTTGATCACTCTCAGCAGCTGTAAATCTAGATGCAATGTTTTGTGCCTTGAAATGTTAAAATCATAGTTTATAATGGGTTTGTTTATGACACTAATTTGGCTTACACTAAGTGATATTTACTCATTTAGAATGGCAACCTGAAATTCACAGTGGTTACATACAGTTATGTGCTTTGGCTGAGTATCTGAAAATTCACATGTAACTGTAGATAGTTTCTAGCATATGGAGTCTACAGAAAGCATACTGACAATTCTTTTCTTCCAGCAAGCAGCCACTATTCCATAATTGATTCCTTTTTCTCATTGACAATGTCTGAGATTACATCTGACTGGCTCATGTGATGTGGTATTAGAAACCAACTATCAGACATCAAAAACATTTCACAACAGGAGCTATTGATAGGGTTATTTCCTGAGTATAGGAAATAAATGATGTCAGCTCTACCTCCCAATGAACTGCCCCACAGGAACTTGCCTGTGTTTTTTTTGTTTCTTTATTGGAGACAGCTGGTTTTAGTTCAAAGACACATCATCTGACAGACTGACTGCTAAGTGTATCAGGCAGCTAATGCCATGCTGAGAGGCATACAAACCCAAGTGGGTTTAGTACAAGTCTTATTATTCAACTAATTATCTTAAAATTTATCTTCCTAAGGACAAAAGTGAGTATTTTAAATTTCTACTTGCCATGTACGTAGACTGACAGCTTTTGCAGTCCTGGACAATTTTGTATGCTCAGTAAAATATAAACTAGATTCCTTGTGTCAACATTGTAGAAATGATCATTTGCTATTTAGCCATTTAATTTTTTCTTTCTGCGTGCAAAACCATAAGATACATACCTCATTGGAAAGTTACACATAAAAATTCCAGAGCAAATCAGTCTTCAGAGCCAACACTTTTTCCTTCTTCATCTCAAACTACACATCCTCAAACCATTTATTCATGTCTGTAATGATTCTCTACTGGCTTCTATTTCACCTGTCTTGCTTCTTGCATTTGGAAAAACCTGTCTGAAATGCTATAAAATCAAAATGCCCTACTTAGCACACAAATATAAATGGAGTATTTTAGGAATTTTTCTACATTCCACTTGCAGTTCATCCTGTAAAATGAAAACCTGCTCTTCACTTTCCAAGGGAGCACTACCAAGAACCAATATACACGGAGATCAAACTCTTCAGACGTGTTACTATTAAATATTTTTCATTAAAACACTGGAAGGTCCATTCAGAATGTAACTACTCTTCAGTATGGTTTTTGTAATAGAGTTACAGAAGAAAATTCAGTGTTATTTGTAAATTTTTCCCAAAACATATATAAATAGGATTTGGCCTATTAAAGGGCAACTAAACTCCTCAGCCAACTAATCCCTTTTCCCCACAAATCTGTATGTTAATTTCATACTTTTTACTCTCAATCCAGACATAAATAATTTCTTAGGAATCTCAACAGTACCTCTGTAGCATTACCTAATGGTCTTTAGTACACCTATGAATAACTTCAGGTTCAGAACAAGAGAATTTTTGATTGGGGGTTACAGTACTATTTGCAGATTTTCTGCAAAAACAGTAACAGACTTAACCTGTCCTTAGAAGTTGTTAGAATCACTTGGAAAAATCAGATTTAAATATTAATCTGAAACTTAAGTGTAATGATCAGTAGGTTTATTAAATTATAACAGTACCTTTTCTGACATCAACAGAACAGCACTCCACAACAGCAGTCACAAATAAAAATAAGTAGTATTAAAAGTTAATGTCAAGATTAGAGATTGATGCATCCAAACACAAATTTGACTACATTCACAGATGACACTGCTAATTATAAATACATAAGCCAGCTCTACATGGACAGAGCTGAGAGTAGAAGCTACTGTTAATTTTTATATTAACATTACTCAGAAGTCAACAAAGAGTTCAGGATAAGTTTTACTGGCCTATGAATACAATTTTTTTACTACCACAGAGAACTATTACAATCTAGAAATATTCTTTTAACTTCTGCTTATCTTTTGAAATCCACTGTCAGGCGAGTGTACCCCATTACATATGAGATTATTCTATTCCACTTCAGTCAGCTAAATTTGAAAGACAAGCTAGTGGGATAACAAAAAAACTCCAAAGCATTAGGGGCAGTTGCTTGTACCCAGGCAAAATCAAAACCAGCAAGATAAAAGATGAACTGTAGTAAGAATTCTCCCTGTTTTCTTACTCCATGAATTTCTACTGGGTTTTCAAAGTGTTAGTATATTCTGGTACTAACCAACAGGACACCACAGAAATATGTTCATCCCCTATCTTCCCTATGTTCGGTTTCAGCCCACTCTGTAAGGGCACTCTGAAGTCTCTGCTTTGTTTCCAGCTGGCTTAGCTGAGGAGGAACATTCACCTGTATCTTAAGCCTCCTTAAGGATGCAGGTTTTGTTCTAGAGCTGAAATGGAGGCATCACCAACAAACAAAAACCCCCAAACAAGTACATCCACCCCTTACACACACATCGCCCCAGCTCTGACCCTTGCTTACCTGGAAACTTACTGTCCAACCATCACTGCTACGGCGACTGCCCAGTTTTTTATGGAATCATTTCACCAGTCCTTTGTCGGCAGCAGGGCTGCCTGGATCAGGGCGCTGCAGCCTCCCTGCAACCTTGGGCATGCAGGGCCGTGTTCACGGTGTCTAATAATGTTAATGATGTCTAATGACTTTCAATAGCTCGCAGGAGCGAGTAGCTTAGCGCTCATTCTACAGAGCTACATGTTACTTCTTCAACTGCATTGAGAGACCTTCTCTTTGGACTCTCGCTGCTCACATCCTTCCTTCCCTGCTGCTATAGAAGATCATTACTTTAAATGTTTTTTTGCGTTTTCCTCTTTTAATTCGACAGCTGGGGGGGGCTGGGGTGATGGAATGTAGCCCAAGAGTATGTCAGTGCTAACAGACCTCTGATGGGTCGCGACGAAGCATTCCTGCAGAGCGGGGATCTTCCCCACTACTGGCATCCCGACCTCAATTCCCTCACTCCCCGCTTTACGCTTCCCATGACCTCTCCCACCGCACGAATAGCCCGCGCGGCCTCGGCAGCGCCACGCTCGGACACGCAGGACGAGTCGGTGCCCGGGCGCTCCGGGGCTGCTCCGTTCCCGTTCCGTTCCCACCGCCGCGGCCCTTCCCGCCGCGGGTGGCCTCCCCTGGCCCCGGGGCCTCCTCTCCCGCCCCCGGCCCGGCCCGGCCGTCGCTGCCCGCGGGGGGGCGCTGCCCCCGCGCAGTGCCGGCCGGCCCGTCCCGCGCCGCGCGGTGCGGGCTTTGCGCTGCGCAGCCTCGGGAACGCGGGGCCCGCGGGCGGCTCTGCCGTCGCCTCCCCGTCCCGCGCCGGCTGCGCGCACGCACTGCGGGGCCCCGGTGCGGCGCGGCGGCCTCGCGCTGCCTGTGCGTCTGCGAGCGGCCCCCGCGCGGGCCCCGCACCGCGCCCGCTGATGGCGGAGCCGCGGTGCCCGCGCGGCCCCTCCCGCGGGAGCCGCCACTGACCTGCCGCCGCTCCGTCCCCGCCGGCACAGCCTCGGCCCGCGCGCAGTAGCGCCCCGTCCCCGCGCCATTAACACCGCGCCCGCGGGCTCTCCGCGGGCGGCAGGCGGGCGGTGGCTGCGGCCGGGACCGCGATCCCGGCCCGGCGACGGCCGGACGGCGCGGCCGCCATTTTGCTGTGCCGATCCCGGCAATGGGATTGCCCGAGGTCTGCCGGGCAGGGCCGGGCCCGCGCCCTCCGCCGCGCGTGTTCCCTGTCCTCCCTCCGCAGCGAGCGCGCCGCGCTCAGCCAGCTCGGCCAGCGGGGGCCTGGGCCGCTCCGCCGAGCTGCTCGCAGGCAATCGGTAAATTCAGAGCGACGAGGAAACGCGGCGCTCCCAGAACCCAGCGCCTGCTCCACGGCCATCAGTGCAGTGCTCTGCACGTCCCTGAGAATTCCTCCTGGATCTAACACAGGACTTCATTGCCTGACTCTCCTTCCAGGCCTTTCGGCCAGCAAGAAACAGAAAGGGTCTCTGAGCATAGACAGCTCTGTGCTACCTTCTGCCACTTCCCTCCAGAAAGCATAGATCAAACATATCCTTGAAAAAAAATACCTGAAATAAATTACATTGAAATAGTAAATAATAGTAACATTTACCCTTTTCATTATCTGATTATCTTTTTTAAAAGCATATATAGAAACTCAACATGAGGAATTTTGTTTTAAGCAGTATTCTTACTCTTAATTTAGATTTCTTGATATTTTTACTGCCTCAGGAAACAAGCACAACATTACCATTAGTGCTTCATAAGCGGTAACAAACGCTCCCTTAGAACTTGATTTCATCTGTCCAGATGCTCAACACATTCAGTACAGTTCTCCCAGATACTGTCTGTCTCAGCCTCTCACTGCAAATGCTCAGCAAAGTCTGTTTTCTCAGAACTCGGAATCATAAAGCTTAGAGAAAAACTGGGCTTTGAAGCACGTGAAAAACATTGTTAGGTAAATTAACAGTTTGGTTTTTGTCTTAAAGCTTGCTTTTGTCCAAGGCTAACCTATGTTTATTTTTACAAAGTATTCTGTATAAGGCTTCAGAGACAGAACCTTTATTTTCAAATCTTAAACCTATGCATTAAAAGCCCTGAACAATAGGAAATTATTAATTTTAGCAAAAAAAAAAAATCAAGAAGCATGAACTATTTAATCATTGTCACACTTGATGGGCCTGGAAGTTAGAATTTTGGTAGAGCCTCTTCATGATAAATGCTGCTTATCATTGCAGGAAACTGCTTAATATCAACATAATGTACAAATTCTATTATAAAGAAGGGAGGTCTTTCTTTTTTCCCCCAATTCTGTCTTGGAATTATCAATGCTTTCCCAGTTGGTTAAAAGCTGTGGAAAGAAATTTTTTCCTGTCAGGAAATTGTCACAATTTCAGTGACTTATACACACCTTTTTCACTAACTTACACAGTCCACATTAAAAGTTAATCTTAGAAACACTGAACATTTCTGTGAAGAGTTTAATTCCCTCTCTAATTCTGGATCACTGGAATTTTTACCTATAACTCACCTACTGGAGCTATGAACATGTTTTTAGCTTAGGGCTCTCTGCCACTGAAAAACAATTTCTTTAATCTCATGGCAAATTGAGTGATGAGATGACCAGTAGCTGCTCACCAGCAGCTGTGGGAATGGGAACAAATAATTGAAGAACACATTGGTTTTGGCAAAGGGAGAGCGTGTCCCAGCATTTTGCCAACATTCATTTTTATTCCAACCTACATAATGGATAAGCAAAGTTTCATACCTACATGTAGGTTGCTTTTAATCTTGAATTTTGCCTATTGCTTATTTGCTTGTTTTTTAAAATTTATTACTGTTTTAGATATATATCTACATAATCATATGTATTAATGAAGATTTTTGACACAAGTGCCATAAAAAGTATTTGTGACAAATGTGTTGTCAGTAACAATACAATAAAATGGATTAAATTAAACCTGTTGTAATCCCTTAAAGGAAATAAATGCCTTACTGAACAAGCATCTTGAAACAAATTTAAAGAAGATTAAGTTATTAATTCCCCCTAAATCTTAATTAAAATTGATTATTTTAAAATGTTTTGAAACTCAGATGCATAACCATCATTTGTATAACTGATATGTCCAACTTAGAGACAATAATTTATTTGTACTTAAACATTGGCTGCTCTGGCAGTCTACAATATCTATAGATAATATAGATATATTAGTCTATAATATCTATAGACAATATAATAGATATGGAGAACAAAAAAAAAATCAAGTTTTCTCTCTCCTTTTTTTAAAGGGTGTTTAAAAGGCAACTTTAGCTCATCCACTAAAAAAAGAATCATCCTTTCTGTGACTAGTAGTGTAATTGAAGGTACTAATTTCCATGTATACATATATATACACACACACACACATACACACACACACACATTATATGTATATACATATTTATATACATAACTTGAGCTATTGGGAATTCACAGTCTCATCAGCTCATTGTGTGTTAAAAATATTCTTCAGAAAAAGTAATTCTTTCTCTAAGGCTGTCTTGGCATCATCCAAGGTTTTACATAATCATTGTAATGTTTCATGGAAAACCAACTGCAAGCAAAGCAAATGGAGGCACTGGTGCTGCAGCTAGAGCTGTGAATGCCCTGCAGTGATATCTGGGAGAAGATGGACAAGATCCATGTGCTCTGCAGCCCTGAGTCCAGGGTGTAATCCCCAACAATAACGATGTACTTTGGAAACAGTGAGCTTGCTAGAGTATATGTACCAATTCCTATTAAACATAAATGATTGTGCATGACAACACACAAATACTGTGTTCCTTTTAGAAGGAAGTCCAAGGAGTTTAGCATTGGATTATTTCTCATATGGTAAATCTGCAAGATCTAGAGAAAATTTTCAGCAAATCTCTTTAAAATGTATAAAACATTTTCAAGGTTACTGAAATGGTGGTGTTGGGATGCTTTGCTGAAGTCTGATAATCTCACTTCTGCAAGTTGTGGCATATGGTATCCTTTCTGTAAGAGTATTTAATGAAAAATGTGCCAATATTCCTCTCTAGACTAGCAGTTTCAGTTCTTAAGCAACAGCAGAAAACAACATATAGAGCATTACTCAGTCTTGCAAATTCCTCATAAGCAACAGGAGTTTGGCCAGGATTTGACTGGTTTCTGTCTCGGTGCCTAGACCAGCCTATCCAAGAGAAAAATGCTAGGATAGACTGTCATCTTCAGTGCTCTCCCTTCTGAGGTGGGAGCATCCAGGGGTGCTGCTGAGAGGGAAACAGCTCCTCTGGACCCTCGGGCAGGCCAGCCCTTCACCCAGGAGGGGGCACAGCAAAGACCCAGCAGCCCAGAGTGACTTCAGCTCCCCTTTGTGGCCCATGAGCAAGGGAAGGAGTTCATGTGCAGCCCTCTTGCTCTTATTCAGCATCAGGTGGAGGGAGAAAGGACCCAGTTACAGCACCTGCAGTAGCCCCCTGCCCTTTCAGGTTTGGTGGAAAGGAGAGAAACTTGGGACAACTTGCCTGGCTTTCAAACTGTGTGAGCTGTGCACGTGCACCAAACTCAATCTTTCTCCAAGAAATGCTGCCTTCTTAAAATTTAGCTATGGCCTAATCAGAGTCCCCTTAACACTAAACAGGACATATACAAGCAAGCAATTTTTAAAGGTGTAACTACATACTTTTCTCTTTTCTAAAAAAACAAATGAAGCAATGACAATAACATAAATCCAAATTCTTCTCTTGCACAAAATACAAAAGCTTATATTGTACTACTACTAAGAATCAGCTGAATTGACATCTTGCTATCTCTGAACAATCTTATTATTATATTCCATTTAAGTCTTTTTTTATGTGCTGCTGGCAAGCTGTTTTCTAGCTGCCTACACTTGCAGGACATATCAGTCCTTAGCTAACAGAGGGCAGTTGCAAACATGAAGCCATGTTTACAGGCAGAATGACAACAACAGACATTCTTCTGTTGATGACTGTTGTCAAATGTAGTGATTAATATATTTGAATAGCTTGGAACAAAAGAAGCAAACTAAACATTTAGGTTTTGTTCATTCAGAACAATTACTATGTGGTATTCTGTTGCCTGTTCTGTTATCAGAAAGGTAAAATAAAAGTAGTTGACTTCAGCCTCTATTTTCCAGTTTCCAGAGGAAGCATCATTTGAATATGGGAGCCAGCATCCACAATGCAGCTCAGGGCTGCTGTTCTGGGTGAGGTATGTGGGGGCCAGGCCAATGCATCAGTTCTTGCCCTTTACTGCAGCTGATATGGCAAATCAGAATGGACTGGGAACAGAGTTCAGTCTGCACCTGCAAACACCTCGTTCAGTTGGTCTGCCAGCTGGCTGGACACAGCGCTTTTGGAAACCAGAGCTGGTCTTCAAGCTGTTAATTTGCCACCACTAGCCTCCAGTATTCCTTAACATTTTGCAAAATATTTTTGGTTTTGCTGTTGTTTTGATAAACCAAAACCAACCAAGGGATAGCTATTCTCTCAGTCATCACTGCAATGTGGCCAATATTATGACAACTTAGTGAACACTCGAGAAATTCATATGCTCTTAAATATTCTTATGCTCCATTTTGTGCTGACCAAAGGGGCCCAGCCCAAGCCCTACTCCTCCTTTTCCATCCTACTGCATGATTCCAAACTAAAGGCTGAAGCAGGACCTCTGCTCATGCAGTGGAGAGTAACTGTAACAAAAGCAGACAGCACTGGCAGTACAAAGAAAACTGTGGTGGCTCCAGCTCTGCTTTGTGCTGCTTGCTCTGCCACCAATGTGAACTGCTCAGATCTGAGCTCTGCTCAGGTGGGGGACAACAGCAACAACAACAGCAACAACTATTACTACTACTGCTGCTGCTGCTACTGCTACTGCTACTGCTACTGCTACTGCTACTGCTACTGCTACTGCTACTGCTACTACTAAAACCCCAACAGTTGGCTTGCCTCTCCATAATAATTTCCCAAACTCTTATTCACTCAGGAGCCTTAATAGTAAGTGGCATGTGATAGTACATATCCACATTGTTTATGGTTCAGGATCATGAAAAGTTTCCTGTGGCAGCGTTTAAACTATCTGAAACTAATACTAGATTCTGGTATTGATTCTCATCTTGGCTGTTGAGAGTAAGGGAAATGTTGAAAATTGTCAGCGTAATTTCCTAAATCTGATTGCTATGTATGAAGTCTACTCTCTTAGTAAGCACTCCAAAAAAGTAAATGGGAATATTTTCATTGATTTCAAGGCAAATTTAATGAGGGTGCTTGTCACCTAAGCAACTTCTCAGGTTACACCCACTGAATTTAAACCCAAGATTTGCAGATTTCCATTTTCCTCATATTTTTAACTAATAGGATTTTAGATTTTTTCTTTAAAATATATAATTTGGCATAACCCAAAGTGTTGGATATACTTGTCATTTTATATATAAATTAATACTTCAAGAAGAAAGGCCAAAAATAACTTGTACATGAACTTGTTGAAGTCAGTAGACAAACTGACTTCAGAACTGATCTTATTTATCTAAGCTTTATTTTAATCCGCACTTGCACAGAAAGTGTAAGTGCTGCCTAAATGCTACATCCAGATATTATTCCAATGATCAAGTGTGATTTTGACTTCCTTAACTGTTTCTTGACCCCTGCCTTCTCCTGTTGTCTGGCAGAAGACAACACCTGGGTCATATCTCTTTGCCTGCCTATGTTAGCTAGAACCAGTGTGCTACAAGCAACACCAGCTTCATTCTTATTTAGTGCCTCCAGTTTGTTACTCTGTAAAGCAATGTGATCATGCTTGCTTCTGAATGCTGGTGCAAGATTCAAATGGAGAGTGCCTGAGCATTTCTGAAAGACACCTTTACCCATGATTTCCATCAGCACTTATAGCAGTGCTGTAAGTATTCACAATCCTAGAGGAAGGTTTCCATTTGCAGGCCAAGCCTACCATGCCAGTTTTATCCAGCTATTCCAAGTCAAATTAAAAGTGCAGTAATAAAAAGTCACAAGAGATATTTTCATTGAAAGCATGAGGGGTTTTGTTAAAATCTTTGAGTATTAGGAAACTACACTGGGCCATGCCCAGAAATCTTTTTATATGGTGATTTTCAAGATGCATGCATTATTGTGAGCACATGGTATGTAAATGCATTGGGCTGCTTAATAAGTATTCACTGACACACATCTGCAGCTTTGCTAATGTACCTTTTATTCCTATGTGGTTGTCAAGGAAACAGGTTATGGCCCAGTATTCTGTCTCAAATGTACTGAGCAAGTGTTCTAAGATAATTTACTTAAAATAGATACAACTTGGGTTTTGTAGCTCATTGCTTCTGTAAATGCAGGTAACATGAATTTATCTAATTGTAATGTTTCACTGGTTAGTTTAAACCAACAATGCCATTTTATTGCCTCTGAAAATCCTTTACATTTTCTGTAAAGGAACACATAACATTGCATATTAAAAGTAAATTTAATTACAGAAGACATTTTGAGATATTCTAGGAATTGAAGAGGGCTTTTTGACTTGGGATTGTGGTATTGTGTTTTTCTGGGTTTTCTAGAAATTTGATTCCTTACTGTACATTTTGCCTGGTGACCTTAATTACTTCAGTTTAAAGATAACCACAGCGAGAATGGCTCTGGTGCAACAAAGCATTTTCTACCAAAATTTGTGCAAATATTGCCACTGAAATCACTGGGACTTCTCCCTTTCTTATACCCTTTGGTACCAAGAACCACATTAAAAATTAATGAATTAGTCAGAATTTCACCGATTCATTCATTCAATACAAGTATAACTTAAATCTGAAGCACAGATACCAGGCATACTTATACTAACCAAGATTATTATTGGACATTCACAATAAGAAAAAATGAAACTGCTAATATTTGAAAAAGCTGTGCAAAATGTGAACTGTTATTTTGAAATGTCCTTTGTGATTATCACAATACTATACCTGAATCTACAAACTGCTCTTTCCAGCTCATGAATCAAGAGGCTTTTTTGTGTCCCTGATTAAAGTCATGTATAAAGGTAGAGATTCTAGGAACTATACCCAGCTTAACCAACACAACAGTGTCAGAAACAGGCACTGGCACTGAGAGTTCCTCTGCCTCTCCTGCGTGGCATGGGTTTGTAATGAACACTCGTGACTGGGATCCAGAGCTAACATTCTGGCATGCTCAGGAGCTTTGTGTGCATACCAAAATGTTTGGTTTGTGCAGATCACTGGAGGCTGTAACAACCTGTTTCAAAAACTATTCTGTCTGATTTTGTTTGTCCAGTCTCTATGGAAATAGAAATCCGGTAGGAACTGGAAAATTCCAACAATACTGACATGCAAATAGAGCAATGTGGTACCATAGTGAGAACAAATCTTAAATTGTTGTAATAAACTAGAAATTATCAGAAAGTATACGCAGGTAATGTAGTGGTGATGGTGTTAAATAATTTAGCTCTATTTCTATGTGAAATTACCCCATAAACTTACCCACCTAAAATCAGGTTGTTCTTCTGTTAGAGTCTTTTAAAAGTGGTATTGACAGGTTTTTTCAGCAAAACCATCTCAGTAATTTGGTGGACTGTGTGGCTACAGTGTATCAGCCTGCGAAGGGAAAAATCCAAATTTAATGACTGAATTATTAGACGAGTACTAATTCCCACATACATTGCGTAATTCATCAGAATTTTCCCTGGGGTGCTGTAGGGCTCCAAATCAACATCTGGGAATTTTAGAACACGCCAGCAATAAACCAGTAGCATTAACCAAACTTCTGCTGCATTGTTTTATTATGGTTTAATCTGTGTTGTGCAGACTGGACATAATGACATGTTCTAGACAGAAATGTAAGGAGGTTTTCAAGTTTAAAGTAATTATTTTGAAAGACATTTTCTTTCTCTTCTTTCTCTTCCACCACTTTTCTTTTGATCTCTTGTCACAGATATCACCACAGGATCTGTGATAATGACATTTCTACGCAGCTCTTGTTCTCTGGAATACACTTCCTGTATTTCTCTGCTTAAATGATTATTCATCACTGTCAAACATCCTGATTTTATTATTATGTATCAAACATACTAAAAAGCTTTTCCTGTAACAGTATAAAGATCATGCGGAACCGGGTTTTGTTTCTAAGATACTGAAAAAAATGAAATTATTCAATAGAGAAATTGCAAAATCATGCCGATAAGGCCTTGTGACTCAGCTGACAGGCATTCATACAGCAGCAAGTAGGGAGCAGCAATTAAGAATGCATAGCTCCATCCTCCATTTGCAAACACACTGTATGCTCTTAGCAATAACATTGTACAGGAAATACAGGATCCATTACTTTGGCTTGAAAAGGTAAGAAGGTGAGTTAATTTTTTGTTGTTGTTGTTGGTTTAGCCTATGTTAATTGGTTGGTTTAGTATATGTTAATTTGAATAAGAAGTCTGTAGCTCACACTTGCCCTTAACAAAGGCCAGAATGAAAAAAAATGCAGTAAGCCATTATTATTGCCTCAAATTCCAATAAAGGCATATTCATAAATGACCAAAATATGATAAATGGGAAGCTTAAGCATCATGTTTGGAGGAATCCAACAGTTAAGGATCTTACCAAAGCTAAAGATTTCCCAAATTTGATAATGCCAGAATTCAAATACAATATTATCCATAATAAAGCCCTTTTAATACTTAGTGAAGCAATTTATGTGAAAAAGCACAACAGACACTACCTCAAAAGGGTTAATTGGTACCTATTCATTACTACCAGAATCTGTTTAATAGTCTGACAAATATTATCTGAACATAGCTAGTTTCCCACTGAGGGACCTGCAGTTTCAAATTCAAATGAAGTTTAGAGGCAGAAGTAACCTTAATTAGAAAGACCATTGAAAAACAAGTAGGACAGTGTCCAAGTGATTTTTTTTGTTTGTTTGATTTCATTTTTACTCATGCTTTGTTTATATTTCCTGTTAGGCAGAAATGGAATTTGCATGGATAGAGGAAAAAATTCCAATTATAAAAAGGGTGGTTCAGTATCAACAATTAGACTTCTGTGATAAAACTAAACACTCCCTCCCCCAACCCACAAACAAAATAAACCCAAAAACCCTAACAGGCCCCACTGACAGTAGCATTTGCAGGCTGTGCTGGAGGTGGGAAAAACTGCACCTGCTCCTCCATGCCCTGGTTAGCCCTCTTAGCAAAAGAATAAAATGGATGAAGTTTACAGAAGATTTTTTATGGCACCTCTGTCAGCAACATTCTGACACTCTGCATTAGCTGGATGTAAGTGCCACTGAAATACATGCAGCAACCCACGTATGGCAGTCAAAACTGGAAACAGCTTGCTAATTACTGGACTCCTCCTAAATAAAGAAATCCGTTTCTATCGCTAGAAGAAATTACCGTTCGTGGCTGCCAATGAGTTTTTCTGGACTCATGAAAGCACTTGAGTTCAGTTATATTCATTACAAGAGGACTTGCACCCCTTAACAAACAGCAAATCTGCCAATGGATTTAAAAGAACCATAGGGAAATGTGCTCATGTAATGGAGCTACTTTTTGAAAATGCCTTGAGTGGATATGTTTAGACACAAAGATATAATAAAAACAGTTTATTGCTAAGTGCCTCATCTTTTCTAAAGATAAGTATCAGAGGCAATAAATAGATTAGACATGTCATTTGCTCAGCATTTCCTTTAAAAATAACCACACAAGAATAAACAAAGAAATTTACTTTCTTACTACATTTAATGGTGCCCTCTATATTAACATTTTAGACAGGAAAATAATCAGCAGAAGCAAGCTACTGGAGATAAATCAAATTACAAAAATGCAGGCTTTAATACGTCACTTGAGAGATGCTGTCTGTTACGTTTTCAGTTCTGCTTCTTTAGGTGGAACAGAGGAATACTGGAGTGCATGAAATTATTCTTATAATTATGAATCTAATGGTTTGATTGTCATCATTTAGGATTTGCCTATTATGACACATGACAACTCATATTCCTGAACAGTTATACTCTGCTCATTTGGAATTCACTGAACTGGTATATTTAGAAGTAAATGAGAATTAGTTTAATATTACTCATAATGTCAGGACTATTATTGATAATTGGCTGTGCTTCTAAATACCTCCTCTGCATTCACTTTCAGTGCTGAGTCTTCTTCCACACAAAATATACTCATTTTAAAGTCAACGACATGAAAGGAAAATGGCTTCCCTGCTGCAAAAGTCTCATTGCAGTAGTGAGAATTTCTCAAGTCACGTACAAAGGGCATCGACGAGGAGATACACTACGTTATAAGCTCAGTGGAGACATTCAGTACCATCTGATCTGTGTGGGCAGTTACCTGTGGTATACATAACATTTAATTTCACTGGCATGGTAAAAAATATTAGCTAAAAATAGAAATAAAGAATTATAATACTTAAATTTTGCAAAATCTACAAGGTCTGCAAAATACCGCAGACCACAAGTGAGCTTATTCTCTAAAGGCTTGTTTCAGTTCTGACTGGAGTTCTTTTGCAGTATGCTTAAACACAGTTCTTTACCTGAACTTCAGACTGGGTCCACTATTTAAAGAAAGGTTTATTAGCATTACTGTGGCGGAATTCAGCAAAGCTGAAGAAAGGTTTAAACCTTCTGATTCTCTACATTTGTCAGCTGCTAAATGTTTTAGTCATATTTTTATACTTGTGATGATAATAAAACTATTATTTTATATACACACAGTACAAACCTTGACCTACATGCAAGACTGGGCTAAATTAAAAAGAAGCCAGGGTACGTTTCTGGGAGCAACCAATGCAAACCAGAAATAAACCAGGTTTTTGTGTGTACAGCTTTATAAACATGGCATCATTTAAGAACTGATAGCCGTATGGAAACACAAAGTGAGATCACATTCTGAGTTAGAACTAAGAAGAAAAAACTGTGACATTTCCATTTGCATTGTGATATTGCTACTAAAGAGAATAACATCTTTCTACATCTCTACCATTGAACCTTTTTAAAGGATTTGGTTGCCAAGGAAACTGGTTCTGGCCCAGTATTAATTTGAAAGAAATATATTATATGAGTTGGTGTAAGTAATACAGTACTCATAATTATTGTTATTCTTTATGCTCAAATTCCAGGTTTTTTACTTAAGGCTGTTAAGTTTTTATTTAATAATTTTTTGTGTGTGTGAAGTAAAACACATTTCAGTGAACTGATACTCAGTTTAAGCTGACAGGGCCATTTATATCAATCTCTCTCTTTAAAGTTCTCCTACCTTTAAATAACAAGAAATGCTGCAGTTTTATGTTTGTAGCCAATACTGAAAATATAAGCATTAAAGCATATTATTCTTTAATTAATATTTCGCACAAAACACAAAACCGCTTATCACAGAATTTAAATATTTTTCTTTTTTCTAATCTTCCTCAATTTTTATTTCTGTCTTTTAGCTGCAAGTTTAGTAATGCTTATAGTCAGCTTTAAAATGTAATGGAATCAATAAGGTTTTCAAAAATTCTTTTGTTGCATAAGCGTTGCCACGCCCTTAGTACATATGATTATTTTAACAGACATGATTGCTCCACTTTCACAATAGATTTAAAAAAAACAGATAAGAGTAATTGCCATGCCAACATGTGAAGACTACAATTTAATATAGATTGTTTTCATTAACAGTTTAGTGCATTTTAAAACTGAAAGCTACATTCCAAAACCCATTTCATGTTCTTGCAACACTGACCAAGAAAACAGTAAAACATGCAAATCTCAACCTACCTGCATGTACCACTTAGAGCAGTGTTAACATGGCAATGCACCCAGCCATTTTTATGTAAAGCGATGGAGATAAGTTCTGTTCATGGTCTTCTTGATAATTTTTTAGAAGCAGTTGTCAAAATTCAGATGGGAGCAGCTTGAATAGACCGTGAGCAGGAGAACTGAGTTTATCAACAGGGAAAGCAGGAGTGGGAAAAAAAAGTCCTCATCCAAGGTTTTCTGAAACTGCAAAACAAGGTTGGCTTTTTTTTTTTCTCCTCCTCAGAGGGTTCAAAGCTTGAAGCTGACCACTGCAAAGGCCACTTGTCACATTTACTGAAAATCAACCTATTGATATCACAGCTGAAAATATAAACTCGACAACCAAAGCCCATTGCACAACGTGGACTGCGTAAGAGTTAAAAATAGATTTGACGTGCCTCCTACCTGCATAATAAATATGTAAGTTTCAAGTGCTTTAATTCGATATTCACATTAATTAACAATACAATATACATTATTTAAACTACAGTAAATGCAAGAAGAAAAAGGGTGACACCATCTGGAAGCACAGTTTGCTTTTTTTTTTTTCCTTTCCAAGGGCTAATAATGTAGTTTGAATGTGATGACAAGCTAACAGCTCACTACATTGCAAATGAAAAAAGAATTCTTAAGGTGATGCTCAAATATCTAAGCCTGTAATGAAGCACAAACCAGTCTTCACTACTGCATGACATGGCACACAGACCATTTACATACTCACATTTGAGATACTAGGCACAGTATAATGAATTCAATACACAGCATGCACACAGCACAAGCAACGTTAATCCTGCCTGCCATTTTAGGCTTGCAGGAGTAAGATACATACTGCAGCACAGCTCTGGTAAGGGAGGAGGTAGGGGACAGCTCACCTTAAATGCAGTATCTGATTAATGTTGTAAGTGACATTGCGTATCAGCTACAGAGTCTTGGTTCAACTGGGTGGGAGGGAACAAAGAAAATTGTCATCAACTGGTGATGCAAGATGAGCTCCAGTCACTAACACTGTTAGCAAACTCCAAATTCTACAATGATACGGTAGTAGGCATTTCAAACTCTTATCAAAATCTGCTTGTGCAATGGCTGAGTCGCCTGCCGAGGAAAACAAAACAGTCTTCTTGCTTATTGGAGAAACGCTGCATCCACTACAGCAACATCCTCTCGATGCAGAAAGATTGCACGTCACACATATTAAATCCTGAATGCATTTGCTGTGCTTTCTTAATTTTTAAGTTCCAGTATTAAAAAATAAAACTAAAAGCCAATGATAGCAGAAATAATATAGCTAAAGGTCTAATGTGCAGACAAATAAAACATTTCTTTTTCTCTCCTCTCTGTTTTCTCTCTTTTACAGTCCATCAAAATCCTGAGCAGTATTGACAAACCACACGAGCACCGGGTCTGACTGCATGATCAGCTGTCTGTGTCTACGCTACACCCTGTTAACCACAAGCAGTGTTAGAGCTAAATATATCTGCAATGCAGAAACAGTAGGTGCTATGTGGTACACAATTCTGATTAGTTTTAAGATATTTTTCTATCCTCAGATATAACAAATAAAACAAAATTTGCTGCTGATCTCTCTCGAGCATGGTATCTGTCAGACTTACAGAACATAAAAGCTATCCTAAGTACACTGACCTAGATAACACTAAGACTTAAGCAGCGTGCAAGCATACTCACTGTCAAAGCAAGGAAAACGAAACAATGATTGTCTAATCAAACTGAAAGCAACAACTCGCTAGCACAGTATAAATTCCAAAATGCTACGTACTGTATATGCACATCTCATGTTATTGGAAGACGCAAAGCTCCTTTGTTTTTTTTTTCTCGGCGGCTTTTCTTAGCTACGGTTGCACAATGACATTCTGACATCATGGAGGTCAATGCAGATACTAAAGTGCTGTCGTCTTGAAGAAAAAAAATTGAAATATAAAACCATAGCTGCAAAGATAATAATAATAATAATGATGATAATTAAAAATTTCACATCACCTACTTAATGTATTTCTATTACCCTCTGAGATTAATAGCACGTATGTTGTTCAGTCGCATACGTTAAATTGGTATCACCCTCTGCAGAGACTGCAAGAGTAATTGTGGGAATTAGATTTTTGTAAATGTCAAAAAAGGGTTATCATCTGGAAAACTTAAAAATACAGCAGAATATTTTGCATGTTTAATGAAAAATATGCAAAGAGAAAAGCATCAAAAACTGCCAATCTGATTTTTTTTTTAAATGCCTAATAAGCAAAACTGGTGCTATTTTCATTATCACTCTGTCTCCAGAAGGAGAATGAGAGAACCATGCTGCAGTTTACTGTAACCTGAGTTACCTTCCCAGAAGGCTAAACCATCAGATGAGGTAAAACAAACCATAAGATATACCTTTTTAGAGAGCAAAATCCCCCCCACTATGTTGGTGACTTCTCTCAGCTCTTTATCTCTACCTGCAAATACCACAAGATGATATCCAGCACAAAACAGAACTGTGAAGATTATTGTGTTAGCTCTAAAAATATTCTACTGAAAGATTTCTTTAGGTAGCCATTGTTTACCATATGTATAAGTAAATCTAGATGGCTTCTGACCAATTGCAGAAATAAACAGCTCCTTGTGAGGCCAGATTTGTCCAGAGAAGCGCTAGCTTTAATTTGACCTGCCAGTACGGCTGAGGAAGAAAGCAGCCAAATTTTCAAACACATATTTTTTCCCTAGAAACCTGTGTACATGATGACTTTTTTTTTTTCAATAAAAGAAACTCTTTTTAAAAGGGAAGAATAATACCAAGTATTGTCTAAATCAGAAAATGTTGCACAGCAAAAACTAGGCTGCTGTACATATGTATTCACTTCTTTTCAAAAAATAGACAATCTTATTTTGCTTTTTTCTGCCGTTTTATTATTTTTTTAATGATTAAATAGGTATCTGTTTAATTAGGAGGTTTTTCTTTGGGAAATTATTTGGCATTTTGCTCTCTTTCATTTTAAAGGCTGGGAATGAGTTGTTCCTAACAGTCAGTGCTTTAAAATATTCAGAATCCCCTTCCATAAATAGCACATCTGTCACAGAAAGGGAATCCAGCCAACAGAAAGGCAGATCAGACCAGCAAAAACAACTGCTATTCCAATGCATGATTACAAAATAAGTTTGGATTTTAGCAAGCCTTTATTTAGATTTTTTGTTTGTTTTGAGGTTTTCAGATTTTGAGCTGTCTGATTATATAGATGCCACCAAATATCAAATTTAGGAATGTTAAATATGGATTAATTTTGAGGTTTTTTTATGTTCATCTCTTAGTCAAATCTATATTGTCATGTTAGTTTAAAACCATGGCAAAGTTCCCATAGATTTCAAGAACAGAAGACTTGGGCTATATGGAGCAGTTTGTTAAAGTATATTATTATTATTTCAGAAGCAAGTGGTAGTTTTATTTAAAGACAATTATTTCCAGCAAAAGACTGATTTCAGTGGAGTCTCACAATACATATATCTGTTCCTGCATTCTTGAAGTCAGCATTGTCATTCGCCCAGATGAGCAGTGCTCTGGGACAGACACAACAAGGTGATTTGGGTTGTGTGATTTTGGAAACATTAAAACCTGCTGGAAGTAAACACAGCAGAGGAATAAACATCTCACAGTGAACAGGGAAGTGAGCTTGTCCAAATCTTTATGCGTATCTCTTGCCTAAATGGGCCATTTTCAGTGCTTAGTAATAGTTTTGCAGGCTTAGATTTGCAATGATTTTGCTTCAGATTCAACATCATTTCAGCTCAGAAATCAGTCTCTAAGTCCTTATACAATTGATCAATACATGCCATAGTAAATAAATAAATTTTTTAAATTGCACTTGTATGTTGCACAAAGTAAGTCCATTTTTTCAAGGTTTACATATATTAACACTGTACGCTACTTCTCAGTCAGCAACTTGGTTTAAGTCTGTGCCAAAACTGTTATAGTCCCAAGGCACTGTCTCACTTGATTCCTTACTTCAAAATTGCCTGTGTCTGCAGGGTCAGGGCTACCTCTGCCCATGCTATAAGCTTGTGTTGGTTCTGGATTCAATCAGCTTAAAGTGAGCCTATTTCAAGTATCCACACTGGATCTCACAGGCTATTTGTGTTGCAGCCTTTCCCACTTTCAAGCATCCTACTTGTAAACATGCTTCCTCTCCCTTTATTTATCACCACTCGAGCACAGTATCATCTTATCTCTCCTCACATACTATGGCTTATCAAAACTGGTGAGGAATGAAGAATTTCAACATTACTTTATATTGAGCATCCTCCTCATGGTATATGGCTTTTTAGAGGAAATGCCCTAGTCCTCCACATTGATCATTTGGCAAAAGGAGGTAGAGTGTGGAAAGAAAGACTCACTTGAAGTCCCTAAAACTGTTCTGATTTTTGTCTCAAAGTATTGCCACACCTTGTCTTCCTACGAAGGAAATTCTAAGGGCAGTCTGATAGTCTGGGAACTCTGCCAAGCACTAACCTTGTAGCAGTAAATATCTGGAGGAAGACTGGAGAATTCTGAGAAAAAAGTAACAAACACTTTTAATGTGATATGGATTAGCTCACTTCTGTCTTTGTTTGACAGTGGCCCAAGCTGGACCAAGGGACTAAACTGTGCCTCCAGCTATATAAAAGACATGCTGCATGTTTTCTATATAGCTGGAGTGTGGGACTTTTTATTATGTTCACTTAATAGCAGTGAACATGTTTAATAAGTGAATGAACAAATATACACACACTTGGATTCAGTCCCACCTTAGTACTTACAGTTTTGTTTCTTTTGTTTTTAAAATTGCTTGTCAAATAAATGAGCAGCATACAGCAATCAAGGGACAGAAGTTGTGTAAATCATTCATAGGAGTAACAAAGTAATCAAGAGACAGAGCTCCAGCCCTCAAGAAACTGTAGTCAACTGTTTGGTCATATCATCCCTGCAAAGCAATGACAAGGGGACATGAAGCACAGCTGGGAATCCAGGGTGGGTGTTTCTAAAAGAGCATTCCAGAACTGGCTACAGCCTATCAGCAAACCTGCTCTTGGAATGATTCCTTCAGCCTCTGAATTTAGCTGCATTAATTATGTTTGTCTCTCCATTCCACTAGTGCCATTGCATAAAACACATTATTGATGAACACTCAGTTTGAAATTCAGCGTTATTTTGGAAAACAAAAACCACACCCTCTGCCATGAACTTAAATTCTCTGACCTAACACACTCAGGAAAGTATCCATATACCCAGACACTGGGTCTAGTAATTAACCTGCTGCTCAAATGCCTTCCATCCAAACTCCTACTGCTACATACTCCATGAAGAAGCTGCCTTCTTCTACTGCAACCTGCACTAGTTGTTTTTGGGATGTAGAAAACAAGGCAGGGGGAGGAAAAAAAAGGACTGATGGTAAAACCTCCAGAGTTTGCCTTGCCAGAGCCAAAGTAAAGCACATTTATGCCTGATCCGGCCAACATGCCCTGGACTTCCTTTTGTGTACACATCTAGCTTAAATTGCCCCAAGGATACAGACTCAGTTGAGTGCTGACAGTTTTCCCAGACTTTCCCACAATTCCTTCAATGTCTCTGTATGGCTACGAAGTCTTTCATTATTTGCTGGGACAGAAAACAGTTGTTCTTTGTTATTCCTATGAATGATTTACACAACTTCATTTTTAATTGTCACACTCATATGAACAGACCATCAAAAATAATATCTAAGTGATCTAAGATGCAAGTCTGGACTCTTGCTGTTCCTGTTAGATGGGGACTTTTTCAGCTGATCTAAAAAAGCAGCATTTAAAGGCAATTCCTTTTATAAAAGTCAAGTACTGAGAATCGAGAAAAATAGCAAGTATCTGAATATTATGAAATGTATTCAGATACTCCATTGTATCAATGTGTTATGAATATGCATTAGGAAAAAGCATAGGCTTTCCTACACCAAAGGCTCTCAAACAAGTCATGTATTAAGATACACTGAGACACTGGATAGTTTTTTGTGAAATGCTTCTAAGAGCCACTTACAGTCTAGTACTCTATAAAACATAAATTTTTTAGGGACAGAACACCTGGCATTTGCTGTAAACAAATGGCAAAGAGAATGTCTTAAAACACTGTAGAACCATCCATGGAATCTCAAGAAAATGATACCTTTACAGATATTTGCACTCACCTTTATAGATTGTATTTCTGTATAATGTAACACTCAAAGTAATTAACAATAACAAGTGGCTTTGTCTTGGTTTTTCTCTGAATAGTGCTTTAAAGACTGATGAGCGTGGTCTCTCCATCTAAGGCCCTACTTGCTTTCTAAACTGCTGCCAGACACTTTCAAATTTCTGTCTCTTATCACTCCTGGTTAATTCACATGATTAGTGAATGCAGGTATTGTATTTTTATTAAATTTACTCAGTCCTTACCACTTTTATTTTTCTCTGTACAAAACAGCACTTGTCAAAACTTGCTTGTGTTGATCAGCTCATCCATGTTCATATCACATATTTGTTCCAGTTTCAAGGAGCAAACTTTTCTTTTAGAGATTAACAGACTCAGAGATTTGATATGAAAAGAGGCTTCACTGAGTCACATAAAATCCTGCAGAGAGATTACAGTCATTATGTCTGAGTCATCCTTGGTAATACTAGACAGTAGAGAAGAATGGCAATAAAAAATAGGTTGGGAAAAAAGGAGGTTTCTCAAAGTAGCCAACATAAAATGTCTTCAGCCATTTTACATTTTCAAAGCATCAAAAACTTTCTGTTAAAAACACATGATTAAAGATATTTCTGGAACATAAGACTTTCAGAAGAACCAGTCTGTGAATATGACCTCAATTATTGTTTTACTTTTTCCATAAAGCTTTAGTAGGGACTGTCCACCTATTTTCAAGAACAAACAAGATGAGAATAACACACATTTCTCATTATCAAAAATAGCAAGAAATCACTTGTGAATAATGCAAGTACTGGAACAAGCAGGGGTAGGAAGCTGACATATGTCAGCAGAAGAGAAAATACTTGAAGTCCCACATTTGATAAAATGTCACATAACAGGACAGAGCAATCTGACTGCTGAAAACCCATGGGTAGAGATGACTGCCTCACAGCTCCAAATAATCTTACAAATGTAGAACCAGTTCAACCAACAAATCCATTTCAGGCTCACATGCTCAAGCTTAGCCGTCCAAAATGCTGCTGAATGTGGGCTGCTCTTTGAGGCCAGCAAATCTCAAACCATTTCTCCCAATTAGTTCAGTTGTGAAGCTTGTTCCTTCATTTCTTCCTCTGCTCCTGACAAATGGGAGGGGAGTTCTAAGTGTTTGTCTTCCAACTTTTAACCTGGTATGTGTAACCAAGACCCAAAAGCATTAAAAATGAACCCCAGATCATTTTCTCCAACATCAGAGTGAGATTTGTCTACTCCCACTCTCTTCCACTGCCATCATTTCCACAGCTATGACTATTTATTGTCCTGACCAGACAGGTCCCTCATTTTAAAAAAAGTTGTTCTACAAATCACAGCTCTCTAAAGTCTGAACTAGTTCAGCCAGAACTGAGGTCAGTGTAAATGAGGGCCTGTTTAAAAAGCTTTCAGTCCTAGATCACTTACAAAATAAATTACATAATTTCTCTGTACACAAATTCCACAGCTCTTCCATTTGCAGAACTGACACTGTTCTGATGGTTTGAATAAGTCAGGAAGATAAATGGACACACTAACGGAAAACTGTATCCCATTAAGTCCTTCAGAGTTTCAATGAAATTTTAGGAGCTGGTGAGCAATGGTAGTGCTTTGTTAGAGTGCTGAAGTATAAAAGGCTCTATTAACAATAATAATACACTTTTACAGCATGTTTTATCCAACAATCTCAGAGATCATTACAAACATTAATTGAGCCTAACTATAGCTTGTGATGAATTAGCATTATTATGCTAATTTTATGGATGGAAAGAGAAAAAGACAGAGAGGTTAAGTGATTCACTCAGGAATAGAACCCAGCACCACGTGCACAAGGGGGTTATCCCAACCAAGAACTGTTGACAGATCAATCCAAGTGGGATGTCAGATACAAATATTATAAAGCACTCCCAAAACCATGATGTAGTTGCTCTGAGGAAGTGCTCACCAGCAAGGAAGTAGTGTTGCTGTGGACATACAGCAGGTAAATTTCTTTCACTTGCTCCTTTACTTTGAAACTCTCAATGGACCATTGCAAGATCATTCATAAACACCAAGAATTTCTTACTGGTTATATTGGTTTACTCAGATACATATCTAAAAGTAGAAGAATATTTTAAATAATGGTCATGAGCCTGAAGCAGTCATCTGTGTTATTCACATCACATTATGACTTCAAAGAAGAGGACAGCATGACTGTATCCACTTTCTTTAAAATATCATGCTGGATATAGAAAGGAGGACAAAACAGTTAAAATAATAAAATATCTCTCCAAGTACCATTCCAGGTTCCTCCAATAATTTCAGCTCTTGGGAAGAAAAAAACCAAACAATAACAACCAAACCTTTAAGAGCTGTTTTGGCTTCCTCTCCTTATTGAATGTCCTGGAAAACACTTAATCTGTCACTCGTTAATCTTAGTCTAATTTAATGTATCTCACAATGAGAGCTACAACAAAGTTGCATCTTTGCCAAGCATCAGAGACTCTATTTCAGACAAAAATCATCCTTTGCCTTTTTTCCACCCTTTGTACCATTCATCAGTTGCTACTTATTTGACACTGGTAGTTTGTTTCATGTGCCTGCTTGGTTTACTACTTTTAGACTGCCTTTTCAATGATTCCTAATTTCCATTATATTTGATAAATTTTTAAACAATATCAGTTTCTAGAATATCACAATCTTTATGCAAATGTGTCTTGTTAGTTCCCAAAAAATTATTTTAATTAAATCCTTAACAGACTTGTCATTGTTAATAGCAGAAGAAAGAAAATGTTCTCTTATGGATATCCAACAGGGAGCAACTAGTAATTAATGAAAGGTATTTTCCTCTACAACATACTGAAGAAATGATTGGTGATTACCATTTTCTCTTTTCATTAATCCTCTTAAAGGTTTCTTACCTGCTTATGCTGAATATGCCTTTTATTTGCTGGGCAGTTCTGGCTCTATCAATTTATTAAAGGTTTCCCTTCTTTCTCATTTCATAAAAATTAAATTAGTGTAACATAGGAGCTGAACACTACAGATATAAGCAAATCAACTACAGCAACAGCTTAGTCTTCATTTCCAGCTAACCACAAGCTTCCCTGCCAGCAGTATGGTCAATGGGGGGAGCTTTATCCAGGAGATTTCACTTAGTGCCTTGAGGATTCCATAAATTAACATCTTCTGAACACTGCTGGTTCAGATATACCAGTCATGACATTACTTCCATGCTGATTCTGACAGAAGTTGACATTTGGAAAGAACAGTCAAAATCCTGAGCAGTAGAAGAGCCCAAAAAGCCAATCAGGACTAAAGGGGCTCAACCTCACACAACCTCACAGGCAGAGTCAGGCACAGAACACTTCTGACCCTCTCCTTGTTCAATATCAACTGAAAGTAAACCCTGAGCCCAGGACCTTTGGGTCTAGATGAATATTTTTGTTGTTTTGTTTACTTATATAAGAAAGGTCTAAACAACCACAGATCCATCTACATTGTCAGTTGCAGGATGTAATTGCAGCAGCACCTTAACACCTGAGTTAGTTTGGGTAGTGACAGAAAGGAAAATACACAATTGCTCACTTCAGCCTACACTAGTCACACAAATTCCTGGGATCCCAGACCTGGTGGAATCACAGCAAAATCCCTAATCTTGTTGATCTTCCAGGTTTCCACAAACACTTGAGGCTGAATCCGTGTCACTCTTCTCAACATAAGGTGTTTGTTCTTGATCCAGGTAAAGGGTTAAATCCATTCCTTCAAGAACCAACTGCATCACTTTTGTTTGTCCTGGTTCGCTGCCTTGCTGTGCAAACACTTGTGCTGGCCTAGGGAAAGGGGGTAGGAACAAATACCTGTGCCTGGGGAAGGGGGTGTGCCTGCCTCTTTTGGGAAGCAGCTCCTGGAAGAGCTGGCACCACCTTCTGTGCCTGCCACCTCTTAACACAGCCTTGTAATTGGTTTAAACTGGTGGGAGCCAGGCAGAGGCCACACTGCTCCCAATGCCTGGTCCTTCTCAAGGCTGGCTGCTGGCTGGGGGCAGGGAGATGGAGGCAGCAAGCAGAGCAGCTGCCTCACCAGATACCCTCCTCCTGCCCTGAAGTAAGGGAGGGGTGGGAGCTAGGGGTGGGAGCCAGGGTCAAAACAGGTCATCAGGCAAGTTCATGACCATGAGGCAGGTCCAAGGTCAGGCTGAGAAGTCAGTCTGCAAGTGAGGGTCAGACACAACCCTGTGATTGACAGGCATGTCTGTGATGCCAGAGCAGAGCTGAGGTCAAGCCAGGAGTGGTCCAGCCCTGTGATCTCCAGTCAGGACAACAGGGAGAGGAGAGAGCCAAGGTGAGGCTGGGAAGTCAGTCCATAGGTCTGAGGCCAGAACAGTCACAATGGCCAGACCAACAGGCACAGATACAGGCACAGGTATGGCTATGGTACAAATAGTTATTGAATGTAAACAGAGACTTTGGGCCCATGGCTAGGGCTGTGGGGGAGGCCAGTAAAGGGTTATTAGAGTCATCAGGGTCCTGACAGTTCTACTCATTCATCTTCCTTGTGTCCTGTTCCTCCCACCCTCCTCATTCTAGCTTAGTGCTTGTGAGGCTGCATGTGGAGTCAGAGCAGCTCAGGAGGAAACCAACCCTCTTGGTAAGGTTATTTCCCCACACTGCAGTGTGAACACCAGAACTGGTGCTGTGGAGTTGGCTGGAACATGTGGCTCAGGGCTGAAAATCAATAGACAGTGGTAGATGTGGCAGTGTGGTCTAAGTGGGGTCTCTGCCACTTGTGAAACTACACTCAGAGTCTTCTGAAATAGTACAGATACGAATTTTCAGATTGCAATTACCTTCTAATATAAGAGCAAGTGTATTGCAAATGTCACTGCTCACAAATATCATTATAGAATTAATTTTTTAATTTATATAGCTCTACTTGGTGATCTGTATGCAGCTGGACTATATGGTTGTTGTGGGCCCTTCCCAGCTGAAATACTGTATTCTATAGACACAGTTGTGGATATACTTATATTTGCCTCCAAGTACTAGAAGACAGTCAGTGTCTCTCAGAGCATTGTCTGGGCTAGAAACATTAAAATAAAGGAGAACCAGTCACCAGGAAGAAGAAAGGGAAAAGGAAACAATGTCCTTTTTTTTTTTTAAATCAGAGCTTGTTTTTTCTTTCCACACTCTGTGTAACAACCCAGCAATGGAATGCAAATTAACATTCATGGTTTTTTAAACAATAGCCTTTGTGTTCTGAACCACACTGACAAAACAGAACAATACAAAAAAAACATGATCACAAAATCTTTTTCCAGCAATGTGCTAACCAGTTTTGTTGGAAACATCTAACTGCAAGGGAATCTGTTTTGGAAAGTAATAATAAAGAGAAGTAATAAAGAGAAGTTGGAAGTCCAACTTCTCTTTACTCAGTGGAGAATGTATTTCATTTTTTTCTCAAGCTGAATTTCAAACTGTTACATCACTGCAAATTCCATGAAGTCAGTATGGTCCTGGGCTCTAGGTCTAGGCAGCCAGGCTGAGCAGACATAAGCAAGGGCATAACTCGATTTTCAGGATTTTTGTTATCAATGAAAAATGCACTGAAAAGCACAATGTTTCACTGTCAGAGACCTGACCACTCACTGTGCTTGCAAATACAGAAAACAGAATGTATCACCTAAACCTATTGCCTTTTGAGTGGAAGGCACTGAGAGAAAATATTCACGATACTTGATGCAGCTTTACTTCTGAGTAGGAACACTAAAAGGTAAAAATACATGTAAAAGCATACTTTCTCCTGAAAAAAATTAAAGTTTGGAAAACTAATCATGATAGCAGTTACTGCTGGTAGATGTCAGCTCCTGTGGAAAAGAATTTATCTGCTGCTCTATTAAACTGCTGTGTAATCTCTATTTAGGCGCAATCACTGATTTCAACCCACATCTGTAAAATATCCCAACCTATCTTTACATGTGGGCAGAACCACATGGCCTGAGAGACCTTCCTGGAAAGTGTTGAAAAGCTCTGCAGGACTGTAGAACATCTGTCACGAAGGTTCACTGGTACACTGGCAGTGTTTGGCAGAGGTACCCCAAGTAGAGCCAACATGAGAGTTCACCTGCTCCAAGCGTGTCCCGCTCAAGGGGGGAGGCTGGGCACAGCCTGCTCTGGTCCAGGACAGCTCAAAGGGTCTCACTTAGGACAACTGTTTATAGGCTTGCAGAAGAGTTGGCTTTAGTCATAGTAATTTTCCATCCTGGCCACAATTGGGGTCAGTGACTTTCTTCGAAAGTTTGATAATAAAAATGTTGTTCTACTCAAGGTTGCTATTCAGGCTTGAGCGCTAATTTTCCAAGGCTATGTTTTGAAAACAGGACCTGACAGAGTTTCTGACAAGTTCAAGAGGAGCTTAGTCCAGGTGCTGTTCATCAAGGACGAGGCTTAATGGGTGTTTGTGAGATGGTAGTGCAGCCCAGGGAGTGGGGGAGGATGCACCACCACAGAAGGCAACCTTGAAGATACACTCCAAGGTGTTTCTGTCTGTATTCTCTGAAATGAGAAAAGAGACCACCAACAACTGTCAGCACTCTGAAATCCTCTGTGCAAACCATCAGAAGACATCCTCTCCATTTACAGTGGAGAATATACAAATAAACCATCATAATCCACTGAAGGGAGAAGGACCACCACAAGGACAATTGGTTTCTTGTGTCTTTTCTACATAGCATGCAGTTCTCAGTCATTTTTAGCCTGTGGTTACTCACTGTGGGTGAGCAGGTTGGCTGCTGCTGCTCTCTGAGGTTCTCTGCCACTATAACCAGAGAATAGTGGACCAATGTCCGTTTTACAAATGCAGAGGAAGAGCAGAGACAAAATAGTGTATTTTGCATTATGCATTTAAAGCATAAAAACACAACAAAGCAAAAGTAGCTTAAGAGAGCTTTTTAGAGCTCTCATAAGGGATAAGGAGAAAGTCAGAAATTAGCTACATCCCTTATTAGCTTTTGCCTACCTGACAAAGATTCTGCTGGCATTACCTCTTACTTTTATAAGGAAGAGCTCTGTGGGAGAAAAGGATTTGATGATCCTGGAATGTTTAGTGTCTTGACAAATATAACATGCTGAGCATACTTGTTTGAGAAAGTCTGTGATTGCCTTAGCTTGTGGTCTACAATTATCTCACTATGATTAAACTACATAAAATCTGGTATTATCTACAGTTTTATCAACTGGAATTTACTTTAACTGCAAACTCTGCCTTTAAAAGATACCAAAATTACTATTGTTGTAACAGCCACCATAAATCTGCATTAGTGACTGACCTTAAGACCATCTGCTCCTGGGGCTGTAACCCCAAAGAAGCCACAGAAAGGAAAAACTGTGAACTGCTTCCTGATATCCAGGACCTAGGGCTCCTTGCCAGGACAAGTGCTTGTGAACAAGACACTCAGAAGAGAGACCCCATCGATCACACAGCTTGTGTTACCAGAATTCTGTAGAGATGACTGTTTCCACCACTATTCAGGTTTCAGTTTGCAGTTATTCTAATTCTGGTCCTGTACTTGCAATGCAGTTAAGTGATACTCAGAACAGGCCATGTTACTCCAGTCTTCATGCAGACAGTACTTTTTTCCACCTGTCAGCTTGGACTTTCCCCCACCTCCCGGTAGCATGACTCTTCTAGTCTCTCCTGCTCTGATTCAACACTGGGAATAACAGGGTAAAATAAGAAAAGCAGCAAGATTTCAAATTACTTACAGGTTAAAAATATTAATAATTCCAAGTTGTTTTATTTTCTAATATTTGCCAGGAGTAATTTTTAGGTTCCATTGCTAATATGGAGCTATGGCATTATATAAATTGTTTTCATAATTTTACACAGCAATTCAGTGATGTAGAAATGTGTGCATTTCTAAAAGACCCGTTCAGGAGTTGTGACTGTACAGATCAGACATCCTGTGTTGTTTTTGACATCCTGTGACGTTTTCTTCACTGAGCTCTCGGTTTGAACAAGCGCTGGAGAAGGCGGCCCCGGAAAGGCCCGGCCGAGCAGCGCAGCCCCGGCCCCGCGGTGGCCGCGCCGGGCGGCAAGGGCAGGGCTGGGCAGCAGCAGGGCCCAGCTCACGCACGGATCGGGCTGCTTCTGTTTCCCAGGTCATTGCCTGCATACCATTCTCTCTGCTGTACTGCTACGCAAGAAACTTTTCCCCCCATCATACCTAAAATTCAGGGCTCATTCCAAAGTGGAACTCATTATCAGCTGACTTTAGTTTTCAGTCTCTGTGCAAACTGTGCTGTACTTATGACGACGGTAATAGGCTAAAATAAAGACCAAGATGTGGGCTGTGGTTAGGCTCATACTTCCTCTTTTTTTTTTTTTTCATTTTGTACTTCAGGTTACAAAGAAGGATCTCATTGGCTCATCTAAACCCACTGCTACATAAGCAGGTTTTAACTCCTTTTTCATTTGCTTGTCAGATCTGCATAAGTAAGACCATGTGGACAAGGCCCCTGCTTTCAAATTTAAGTGTCACATGTTGTGCATGTCAATATGTACTGAATGGTATAGTAATGCAGCAGTTACTGAAATTCACCCTGAAGTACAATGTAACTTTTTCCCTCATCACAGCATTATGGGATAGGATTTGGGAATCCTATTAATAGGAAGTGTATTAGCATTTATTTAAAAATAACTTCTAGCTTTACAGATCTTTATCAAAGCTAAAAGCAAATATACCCTGTAAAGTTAAACATTAAAAGGCAAGCGAACACCAGATTTGTTTTCCTTTAGTTTTATAATAACTTAAAAGCTGACAATTCATTTTCTGGTGTATGTACTTGTGAATGATCTCTTGGAATTGACAATGCTGGAAAAATTTTCAATTAAAAATTATTCTACTTTTTCAGATTTCTATGTTTAGGTAGCCTCTCTCAAAATAAATCCCCAAGGATTTAATTAGCCTTACCTTACTTCAAAAGGCAGCCTCTAGACTTCCCAGAGCATACAGTGAATGTAAGGAAGCCAGAGGTGTAAATATGGATGTCTTTTCCTCAAGTACAGCAATTTTAGTGGTCCTACAAGAACAATGAATCAGCATTGTTAGATCAAGAACTCATTGCTTTAAATAACATAAACCAAAAGAATTTGTGCTCCTATTTTTTGAAGTATTACAGAACTCAATAGTAAAAAGGACAAATTCATCAAAAAAGGCAGTTCACTAAAATAGTAATAAAACTTCATTGGTCTGAATGTAATGAGTAAAGGAAAAATAGTGTACATGTTTTCATATATTAAAAACTATTCTGAAACTTGATTCTGCAAGTTGATTTTGCATTTGGAAAGATTGTTAAGTGGAACTTACTGCTGTTACTTGCCTATCTAATAACAGTTACCTTCAGATAGACTCCATCGTATTCTTTGTAGTCATAATTTTCACTGCCAGTGAAAGTAGGTTTTCATTTCTTTTAAAATAAATCCTGTTTTAGATTTCATTTAGAAAAACCTGCAGCATTCTCACATGCCAAGTCGTACTCTGTCTTCTGCTTGATCTTGTTTCATAGCAGCTTCATAATAGTAGAGTCATAACAAGAATATGAAAATTGTTAAAGGAACGAAGCAGTTCAACTTCCCTTAAGTTCCAGTCAGTGTCATAAAAACACTTTGTGCAGGAGTATCCAAGGCTTTCTCCTTTATTTTACAGTCCTGATGATCATAATTTCTTAGAAAGTGGAAAGTTAGAATTTTACATGTAAGATCACTCACCTAACTCAGCAAACTAAATAGCTGCTGTGTCATTAATGTTTGCCATGTATTGAGTAATTGCACCAAGTGTTCACCCCTTGAATAGCTTGGTTTGCAGCTCTTTGTTTCACTGACCATAAACCATAGGGTTAAAACATAGTGCAAATAACAAAGTAAGAAGGGTTGTAAAATACTGCTTTCATGGTGTCTTCCAACAGCTGTTATCAGAAGTAGCAGAAGGTGCAAACTCAGTTGCAGTCCATGAATAATGATAGTTTTTCTGGGCTTTTTATTTTAGATATTTGAATGCCCATCATGTTTTTCTTCTCTGCAGAAGAGACAGTAGTCAATTACAATGATGATTATAGGAACTATAATTAAAACAATTCCAGCTGCTCTGACAAAAGTAGCTCCAGGCAGAGTTGGCCGTGAAGTTCTGTTTTGAGCATACCTTGAGGTGTTTCTTTTCTGCCTTCTGTAAGTAATAGGCAAATAGCTTTAAGCTTTGCTATAATCCAAGCACAAATGATGACTTGGTGTTTCATGGAGCACACTGCTGGTAAACACTGCAGAGATCAGCGTATGTGGCGAGATACCGGTGAAATGCCATCAAAGTGAAGTGCCATCCTGCCACTTGCTCCTTGAATTCCAAACATTGTCCCTATTACAAATCGTGGAATTATCACATTAAGTACTTGTAGTGTTTAACAGATCGCACCAAGGTCACAGAGGAGGGAAAAACAGAGCAGGTAATGGCACAGG
The DNA here is from genome assembly GCF_047830755.1 of Zonotrichia albicollis. Lineage (NCBI taxonomy): Eukaryota > Metazoa > Chordata > Aves > Passeriformes > Passerellidae > Zonotrichia > Zonotrichia albicollis. The sequence goes on along the minus strand of NC_133827.1, from coordinate 27,460,195 downwards.
AGAAAATACTGCACTTATTTCCTCATTTGAAGCATTTTCAAACTATCTCTGGTATTAGTAACCTAAGTGAAATAATAACAATGTAATAATCTCTTTAAAGGAATGTTTTTAGTACATTTTCTATATGCACTGATACTGAGCATTTCCCCTCAGATGAATTACTAAACATGTTCATGATCTTTAAAGGCAGCTCCTAGGTCCTGTAAAAAAAAAGAAAAACAGCAAGGTATCATAATTTGTAGTTAGCTTGATGCTATTTCTTCCCACAACCACAACAACCTTGGTGGAAGCTTTCACTTTGCTCATGGCCAGCTGTCACTCAGCTGTTAGCCATAGGATTTCTCCTGACAAATTTTCCAGGCTGCTTTGGACAGCCTGGTGACCTCATTTTTATTATAATGAAGACCAGCCTGTGCTGGGCTGTTGGGTAACAGCAAGCCACAACACAGGTACTACATATCATTTCTGTCTTAACAAAACCCTAGAGCAGATCTTGCACAGTTCACCTACAGTCTTCTTCTTCCAGAATACTTCTGAATCCAAACAGCATATGGATGTGGGAGAATCAGTATCTCTTACTGACTCTGCATGGTTCAAGAAGGTGACATAGAACCTCCATAGACATGTGTGGCCTTTGGGCACATGGAGAAGAAATAAGCATTTAAAATTATTGCATGGGCTGCAAAAAGTCGGTGGAAAAATATAGAGTATATGAAGTTTATTTTGATGCAAGTGTCAGGGACAGGTTTACATAAAAAGAGAAATATTAGTATTTTTCTTTTGTTAAAGCAAAAGAGGCCAGTGATTGCAGCTTCCCTCCAAGGAGCTGAATCACCACTTCCTGTCAACTTGTCAGCACTAACCCATCACTTCAGAGCTACAGCTCCAAAGCTTCAAACTGCTCCACACAGGCCAGCTTCTGTTTGTACAGTGCAGTCACTGAGCTGCACTTCAGCAGTGTCAATACTGGTGGCTGGGGCTATTTTTAAAGTGCACTGCATTGTCATGAATCAGCCTTCTGGTCTCCTACTGTAATCTGTTAAGCAAATGGTGCATTTAGCTACTTCAGCCACTTTTTATATATGTGTGTGTGTGTGTATATATATATGCATGGTAGGCACTCAGTCTTCCATTTATTCTGTAGGATGATGAGTTCATTGAAAGGGTGCATTAAATAAGCAGGAAACTGCTTTTATAGAATGAAACCACTGAGTCCTGTGGTTGTCAGGGGCTCTAGAAAGTCAATTTTATATGTGCATAAATAAGGAAAGCTTTGCTTAGTCATTCATCTATCAGTTGGTCTTTTCCTATGTATGGGCAAAAGATAACAGTGGTTAAAGGGTCTTCTCTGCAGTTTAGATCAGTGTGCTGATTAAGATCAGTCTGCAAGGCATGTGGTAAAATTTCAATTTATGAATTTTTACAGTTCTTGTAACAGAGTCATGGGGCCTGTTCACTCAAGCCTTTACCCACAACACATGGAAGTCTTCATCTTGCAGATTTTCCATATTGCAAAAGCTTAAAGAATGTTAACACGGAGTTTGATAGGAAGTGAAGCCTGTTTGAACATCAGCAATGTTTCTACATGGAGCTAAAGCTTCATTTTAAAAGCATCACAGACTTAATTTGGAGTTTTTATTTAGACTACATGGAAACAAAATTATTTCATTTTAGCATTTACACAAACTAAAAAACCCTCAATATATCAGTTGTATTATTTCACATGGGCACTGCCCATGGACATTAGAATGACAATATATTGATAAATAAATTAGGAGACGTTTAAAGGAAATCAAAATCAGATTGCCACTGTAATGTGTCTTAAACTATCTTCTATCTTTACTACATTCATTGGACTTTTAAAACTCCAAACTAATTCTGACTATATATATATATAGAAATATTTAATAATCTGAAAGCAATATTTCATCACTGTGGAAACAAAAGGATTTTTAATACTTAAATATTTAGTGGCTGGAGTGATCTGGTAATGTAAATCAAAGAGAATACACACCCAGCAGAAGTGAACTCCCCCTGCTCCAGAGGGGCAGTTTGATCTGGCATCCAGGACCTCGTGTTCACCAGCTGCCAGGGCTGTGTCCTGAAGTGTCCCTGTCTCAGGAGCCTGGCTGGCCCATGCTGCAGCCAGGGCTGCTGCAGTGTGCCAGGAGAAGGAGCTGCCCCTTCAGCAGGTGTAGCTGGGACCGTACTGACTCTGCCCTGAACCACGGCAGCTGCAGGGCGTCACACGCTTCAGCCCCTCTGGCTCCAGGAGAATGAGGGTCCTTATTCTGACAGCCCCATCACATCCAACAGCCCCCTGTGCCTGTCTTGGCTAACTCAGGGTGCTTTAAAAGGCACTGGAAGCCTCCATTTAGGAAACTGAATTTCATCCCAAATAACACTGCATGAGCAGCCTGCTGCTCTGATTCTGGCCTGCTTCTAACTGTAATCCTGATATGAGAGAGACTTCAAACAAGGAAAAATGTGGATTACAGTGTGAGATTGTAGGAAGGCACCACTTGTTAACAGGTCAGACTGATGTCTAGATAAGGTATTTCTAAACTGTCTGTAATACCACAAAGCTGACTGGATCTATTCTGAAAAAAATATCTACATGATGACAGAAAATTATGTGCAATTGTAGCTAAAATAATGGCCTCTCTTCCACTGAAGCCAAGGGTACTGCTGGTTTCAATTGGACAGGACTGGTTTAAGAGGGAAGTGTGGGAATTGATGCTGAATGCTTTCTAGTCTGTTGCAGTTTTATTCAGACTCATGAGCAAGAATGTTGTCAGGTATAGGTAAAATGTTAAGAAGATAACAAAAGTATTTTGATTTTGTACCAATAATCTATTCCCAAATTTAAGAAATATCATTTGGAGAAGTTTCACAATACAAAAGTACAAAAAGAGTATAGAATACAAAAAGAGTATAGGAACATGGGGAACTTAAAGGACAAGAATGATGAACTAAAAATAACTCACAAGTAGGAAAATTTTATAAGTTTGAGCCTACTGAGGCAATATTTAAAGACATATATGACAAATCTTAGGATGCAGATTTGCTGAATAATATCAAGAATAATTTTCAAATATATCTTGTAGACTTTAAATATAAAAGTATATTTTCCAGAAACAGTTTTTTTTACTACTGAGAAGAATAGTCTGGTGTATCCCCATGCTTTTGATGTTTAGCTACTGGATATAGTTTTATTCTTTGAGTGTAACACAAACTGTCATCATAAATTCATCCCTTTACTGATAAGAGTTTCATGTAGGAGATACCCAGACTTTTATTTGGAAAAGATAAATTTTAAAAACAGACAAAACATCAATTTCAGTTGTACACTCGTGCCTCTCAACTATCTCAATGATAATTAAAGGAATATGATGTAACTTGACTGTATCTTCAAAGAAAGTTAACTTACCTTGTATTTTGTCTCTGCTCAAACTGGAGTACTTTTTGCATGCTTCCTCCTCTGTGTTGCTAAAACGTTGCTCATTGTAAAAGAAGAAGCAAGAGAAATTAAAGAGAAACAAAAATAGAGAAGTTACTTGGAAACCAAAATGTCTATAATGTCATTACATACTTAGAAATGTGATTCCTTCTAGAGGCATTTACAGTTTTTATGCCATCAAAGACTCAAAAAGTAATAGCAAGAGATATAAATATTGTAATAAATACAACAAGTTCACAGCTACCATAATTTACTGTGGCCTAAAATTTTACAGAAACAGAAAAAGTAACAAATCTTAGCTCCCCTTACTTAGAATGTAATTCTCCTAATTAATTAGCTGTGGTAAAGAGAATATCTGTTAATAGCCTAAGACAAATTGTGCACATATATTCATGCAAATTTTGGTCCCAAGCCTTAAAATGGTAACAGCCTTTCCCCCAAACTAGCTGTCAATAGCAGTCCTAAGTAAGTATCTGCAAGCTGGTATCCTGGGTAGAGAACAGCAGCAACCACGGGTATCTACACCAGTACATTTTGTATAATGACAGAGGCAGTGGGAAAAACATGTCTCCCATCTTCTCTGACTTGTCCTTGAAAGCTCCTCCTTTGCTCCAACCACCAAAGATCAGCAGGCAGAATTTCCTTTGTTTCTTCATGCTGAGTGTACCTCGTGGCTGTCTCCATGAACAAGTACCTGCTGCATCAGACTGACATAGCTACAACCCACTGCATTTTGTTGATACTTCTCAGACAGGGCTTGTGACTTAAAAGGGACTGCAACATGCTTTCAGCAAGACCACAGTGGGCTTGCAGGCTTTGGGGTGGGTTTTTAAATATAATTTTATGAACTAGAAGTAATAAAATTATTCTAGTTCCATAGAACACATAGAGATAGATAGAACACATCTGAGAAGCTGTATTATTGCTAGTTCTAGGGAAAATAACAAGTAGACAATATGCTGTTTATGCCCAGCAGAGAGGAGGAGGGCCCTGCTCTGTTATGTTGTTGCCCAAATGAAGATTCTCGGGGCACCATTACAACAAGCCAGGCTCTCTGGGTGACAGTGAGCTAAGACTGCAGAACTGGTAAGGAGAGTTGCAGCAACAGACAGATAACTTGCAGCTAACATCCTACAAACAGCAGCTGCCAACAGCAAATGAGGTGATGGCTCTGTGCTGAGGCAGTGAGTAGGGCTTTTCACAGCACAGCCCATTTGGGGCATGCTGTAATTGGGGTTTGTGCAGCAAATTCAGGAAGTGCAATTTGCACCTCTTTGCGCCACAAACGGAATGAGTCAGATCCTTGAAGCTTCAATTTCAGCTTTGCTGCTGCCTCCTCATTGTTCTGACTAATACAATGATTTCATACCCAGCTAAGTATGGTAAAAGCCAGCTGCATGGCCTCTAGGTTAGAGCCAGCTCATGCTGGCGTCAAAGCCAAAAGACTCCCACAGATTTCAGGGGAGCAGCTGCAGGCCACTCCAGCTACCTGTGAGCAAAATTATTAACTACACTAAGAAACACACAAATCAAGGTACATTTAACAGTACAACACACTGCATAGAAATCATTAGCATCTCAATTCTTCGGTGCCAAATTTGAAACATCTGAAAGAGGCCAGAAGTTCAGAAAGAACAAAGCAGATGGGCATAAGACTTATAACATATTAAAAAACAAGAAACTTAAATAGGCAGCAACTTTAAATGCAAAACCTAGCTCTCTAAACATAAGAAAAAAAGGCCTAGAAAAGTGGCCTGTGTGGTTTTGGCCTCAGATGTCCCAAATTACTGCATGTCCCAAATGCACTGGCTGTGAAAATCCTGCTCAGTGCCTCAGCACATGCTTGTCTAACACCGAAGGATCAGTGTCCTGTGTTAACTTGGCATGACCTTGGTCCTGGGCAATGGGCAATACTGAAACCTCTCTCTTTCACGAGACTTTATATATGCACCCTGGCACTTTTCATGGTCAGCATACACATTTACAGAATACAGGCTTCTTTCCAATTTATTTAATTACTATAATTAAAGTATTTCAAAAAAACATTTTTTACTAATGGGTATAAGGATTTTTCCTTCTGTTTATAAATTAACTTTAATAATTTGTGAAGAACACTGAGGGTGAAATGACTTAAAATAATGTAACATTTGAAAGATTTAGTAACAGTTTTATTTCCCTGTGTGCTCCCACTGGAACCACTACTTGGCAATGCATTTGGTACCTGTTTTTCCTTCTGATCTTAAATAAGCCAAAACCTTGGTCTGACAAATGATATTGTGAGAGCAGTTATCTAAAACTGCCTGGAGCTCTGGCAGAATCAGGCCAAGGGCCTTGATGCTAACCCTGCAAAAAGTAATCAGGATTTGCAGTTGGCTATTGGCAGAGTAAGATTAGATTTGGTTCTGTAAGGCTGTAACTCCAGAAAATGAAGACCTCATCCTTTAGTAGTGCTCCTAGTTAGTCCACAACATTTTTTCTTAAAAGGTGAGGATAAGGTCAGTGGTGAGACCCAGAATCTTCCCCACCTCTCCAGAAGAACTGCAGGGAGTAAGATCAGGGTAATTTGACACAGAGGTCAGACTTTGTTTGTACTTGCTGTACAGTATTCTCTAGTCTCAGAATAGTGCAGCTGACAGCTAGGATCCCTCCTTTCTAACAGATGTCAGGTGTATTTCAATAAATATCGAAACCATGGATAGCTTTCTGAGCCTGATGTGAAAACAGAGATTCTAAGGTTTCCTGCATGCAATTTCTAACCTCCTTAGAGGCCCCGATGATCAGCCTTGCCTGCCTGTCAAGCACTACTCGCTTTTTGGGTCAAAGAGGCATCAAAATGGGGTCAGAGGACGAGCTCATTATTTCCTGTCTTCTCAGCAGTCTGCTCCTAGTGTTTCTTGGCTCCTCTGTGACGAACGTGGCATTGTTTGTGAAACAATGTCATGTTTTAATGATTTGCAAAGTACTGTGAATCGTGACTATTAAAGATACTCAGAAAGCATTAACAGCTGCTATTTAGTGCAGCAAAGTTTTATAAAATTTCAAGAATATAGACTACTTATGTGTTGAATAAGCCCCCATCATAGTGGGCTTACTTAAATAGCCCATCAAGACGTCAATAATTTGGCAATAGCATGAGAGAAATTAATATAGGATTTAAAAATATTTTTAATCTAATGTACTACATCTGACGTAGCGATATTTTCAGATGGATCTTAGTTAAGTATATCAAATAAATAGTAAAAAACCACAGCGTATACTTGCCAAATCATTAAACTTTCAGAACCCATAAGGTGTCTGACCCCAGCGTGACCCGCTACTACTGCGCGGGTGTTACCGGCGTCATTCCCACCGCTCCCCGCCAGGAGCTCCTGCCCGGTGTGTCCCGCCACATCAGCACCTGGCGTACCCTGCGGAGCTGCAGCTCCAGGCCGGGACCAGCCGCGGCCGAGGCCGTTCCCGCTCGCAGCTCCCGCACGGCCCGGGCGCTCCCGGAGCAGCCCCGCCTGAGGCGGCCCGGCCGCTGCGCCACGGCGCCCCCTGGCGAGGCGGGCCCGCCATGGCGGCCCCGCTGGCCCCGCGCCCTGAGGGAGCAGCGGGCTCACACCGGGAGGACGGGGAACGCGGCCCACAGCGGCACCACAGCGGCCCCGCTGGGAGCACCGGCCTCACACCGGGATGGCGGGGAAAGGGCCTGCTGGAGGCGCTGGAACATTATTATTATTATTATTATTATTATTATTATTGTTATTATTATTATTATTATTATTATTAGGGACACTAAAACGTTGTGGTCACTGCCCCTTGCAGGAAGCCTTATTAAAACTAATTGTTGCTCCTCATTAGAGCCACAATACAGTTTTATTAAGAAGTACATTGAAAGATACAAAGTGGCAGAAAAGTCAGGCCAGTAATAGTATAAGCTGAATAAACCTTCCATTTTTTAATAAAACCTTGAGAAGAGGGTCTGCAATATTTAACCTAAAAGACAGTGCACCTGGTTGGCAGAAATCATCATCCCAGTGTCAGGAGCACATTAACCTTTCAGAGTACAAACAAAAAGTGCTTCCTAAATGATGTTCATAGAGGTTAGCAATAATTTCCTTCCTTAACATATAATAAAGTCGTATTAAAATAATATTTGCATTCCCTATTAAAGCAGCTCCACAGATGACCAGCTGATTTGGACTAAAGAACATTTACTAGTTTGTTTCTTGCATTGCAGCCGCCACAACAGCAGGACCAGCACTTCCAAAATCTGCCTGGGCCACCGGCAGCACCAGCCCCTGGAGCTCGAGTCCATTTTGAAACCAGGGTGAAGTGAACAGCTGGCTCGAATGAATGCCTGGGAGCCCACACCCTCGCTCTCCCTCAAATAACAATGTTTATTGCATTCTTGTTGCACTGAAAAGAAAGCAATAAGCATTTGGAAAAGCAACATCTACAGGCTGGTGTGTGGGAGGACATTATGATGTTATCCCATCCAGCAATCTCTTACTTCTCTCTCTCCATTTGATAATAAAGACAATGACTGAACAAATGTCCCTCACATACTTTGCTCTTCTGCTTTTTGTTCTTCGTCACTGTCCCTAAAACAACACAAACTGAGCCCATAATAGTTTGTCAGATTCCAGAGTCTGGAATGCATTTTCATCAGCCCATTTCTATTTGGACAGAAGTGCAGAGCTGCTGCAGCAGCCACAGAAGCACAAGAGGTCCCATACATCCCTGTGGCTCCTCTCATGCTGGAGGAGAATTACAGCTATCGATAGGAGTCCATACTCACATCTCTGCCATCTCTCCTGTGTCATCTCTCTGCACTCTGTTCCATCCCCCTCTCTAAGCTTCTGTGCTACTTAAAGCAATTACAACTCGAGTGACTCATGACACCACAAGTCTTGGAGTCACTATCCCATACAGCAAAGCTCTCCCTCTTTTCTATGAGATCTATTTCTCCTGGTATTTGAGTGAGATGGTGGCAGCCCAGACAGAACTGTCATCCAACACTTCTTCTCAAGTAGCTTTTTACCCCTTAGTGACTTGGTAGGAACAACAAATACACAAACTCAAATGGAATGGAACTGGAATGCTCCCAGTGACACACAGTGCAAGACAGGGACTTGCAGGTGAGAAAGTGCCTCTCCCTGAAAGATGAAGACTCTGAAGTTACCTACATGTGCATCAGCTTTCAGATTCCCTTGAGCTGACAGCTCCCCCACCTACCTGTGTGGAGTTTTATATGGCAACAATGAAGGGAAAGAAAAGTACTAATAGAGAAAGCAAGATAACAAAAACACAAAATAGAAAACATGCTAAAAAAAAGCTCAGCAGCAGAGTTAGAAATCAAACTTTCCCCTGAAAACAGCAACAGGAATATAGCCAAGAAACAATGGTGTTAGTATACTTTGGAAACTAGAAGTAGAATAATTAGAGGCACATCTTATTTAATCAGTAGTACATAAGAAGTATTTTCTAGAATCCTAATTATGGATTTAGTCCTGTAAATCTTGCATAAGAAGTTTGTACTTGCAATGAATAGTAAATACTTGGAAGATGTTTATGCTGTTCTTTAAAAATTTGTTTATCAGGAGACTGAAACAAAGCAGTAGATTGTAGCATTTAATTATGAAAAAGAGGATACACATCACATCCAAGTATTTTGGCACTCTCCTTCTTCTTTTAAGGTGAGCACCACAAATGCTAAAAACATTTGGATTGCAATAAAAAGCTTATAATTTAGGTATGTGTTTTTTAAACTGAGGATCAATCTGGCAAATGCCAACAAGCAAGCTGCTCCTGTTCAACCTAAGCATGCTGTATTGTACTTTTGAGATTAAGCTATTTATAATCTTTACTGCTTTATTGTTGTTTCAAAAAGTGCATAGGTGTATGTAAATATTTACATACATAAATATTTTACAATCTATAGAATAATTTTATTCTGCACTTGCAGAAAAGTATTAATATGAAAACATATATTAAAATTATATTCATATAATATTTATGTTATACATGAAAAACAAAATATTGTATAATTTTGGTCAGAAAAGCTTTCAAGCTCTGACAACATTATTTGGCAGTTTACATATGGAAAAATGGAAAGAAAATTATTTTATTATCCTCCGCTAGAGGGAGAGAGAGCAGCTCTTGTTGCTGGGCAGATTCTGCACTTTTATTCTGCACCATTTAAAGCAATGATGTCAAGTTTTGGGGGAAAAAAACCCGAGCAATTTTGTTCATTATATTATCAAATACGAAGTAACTCCTAACATACTGAAGACATGAAATCTAAAATTTCGTTGCTGCCAGGTTACTTTGTGGAATCAATACTACACCAAGTTGATTTCTTTAGACATCCATGTTAACATAATTATTAAAACATCTGAAATAAATAGCAAAAGTAACAGAAATTGCAATAGTTAATAATTTGATAACAAAACAAAGTTACCCATATTGTACTTTCTATTCTGTATTGAATGTGGAATATTCCTACAGGTACTGCATTTTTTTCACTGCTTCCTTAGAAATCAGAGCATGATTTCTTGCACCCAGCAGGTCACACTGTATCTCGGAAGCTCAGAGAAGTCTCACCTCTCCAGAGACAATTTGACAGCACCTGTTCAGAGTGTCGATGTTTCTATTTCACCTAAATAACCTGATGATGCAGTCCATGATATCCACACAAGTATCTGTCCCTTTCAGTCCTCTGGATTCGTGGTCATGCTGGTTTGCAGGTTGTGGTAGGGTAAGAAAACAAGAGCTGGTGTCGGTGTGCCCACAGAAGGTGTAGGAAGTGCCCCAGCCCACAGAAACACGAGACACTTGGTTTAGCTCAGAGTACTGAGCAGGACCAGGTTTCTGATGCATTTATAAGGTCATTTGGAACAGTGGGCATGGGATGCTCAGTACCTAAAGGACAGCCATGGATGGCACATAATCAAAAGCTGAAATGTTACTTTCATTTAAAACCCACTGCAGAAAGAGTAAAGAAGAAAGGCTAAGAGGGCTTAATATGTCAACTGTCAAAGCAATAATTTAGCACTGGAAGTTTAAGTGACCTTGAAAAGTAAATATTTCTTTATATACTGTGACATGGACAAACTAAGCACAAGGCAAAAACTGTTCGGTTTGTGCTCAGATAGATTTCAAAGGAAGCCCTCTGTTTATGGTTCAAGAACAAAAACTCAACAAGGAAACACAAACCAGGCCTTAATACAATGTTTGAATTTAATTCTGAAGTTTATAAAAAGCTCACAAATAAAAATCCCATTCAATATATTTCTGTTCTGCAGTCCTGATTATGTTTATTTAAGTTTTCTAAGGAACTTTCTAAGGAGGCAGTTTAATAATACATTCTTTTCCTCTATCTCTGTTTAGGGAAAACTGTAGTTATTGACAGTATGAACGCTATGCAGAGATTGAAAAAACTCCAGTGAAACAAGCAAATGATATTGGAACAGTTACTGAGAAGGAAGGAATGGCTCTATCTTAGACACATAAAGGCAGCTTTTGTACAAACAGTTCTGGCTGAGCTGTCACAGGGATCTCTGTTGCAGGACTTCTGGGCTTTTTTGGCCTAATGGAGATCAGTCCCACTCCAGCTCTCCAAAACAGCCCATGCAGCTGTGGAGAGCACGACAGCAGCAGAACACTGAGCACACCCTGGCAGCTTCACACAATGTGAAAATCCCTGGTTCAGGTACCTGCAGAACTGCTGAGGATGATCTTATGAGATATGAGCCACTAATGGCACACTGCAGTTTAGTTGTGAGCTGAGGAAGTCACATGCTGTAACTTGGCTGAAATATTTACAGCTCTCAGTTCAGTGGAGGACAGTGTATATGTCTCTTTCTGTCTCTATGCATTGTTCACCTGCTCTGTTCTCATAAATCATAACATCATTGCTGTTCCAGTGTTTAAAAAAGACCTTTTCTGAAAATATATTGCTTTGGGACTTTACCCAAAACAAGTTATTGAAATGTTATGTTAGGATTTAATGAAAGTTCTGATATTTCACAAACTGTTTATAAAGAATGTAATACTTTGGCAGTGGTGCTACAGCAAATAAAAAGGGAAACAGAAAGGAAAATCACACAGTTCAAATCAATCTCAGAAAATCTCAATGTTTACAAGCACAAATGCTGTTTTATATTATGTTTTCAAAATGTTTAGACATCAGGAGATTCTTTTGACCAAAATGTCTGTCAAGATAAGCATGAAGAAAACTACAGAACAAAGCTAGGTATATATTTTAAACTTTATGCGTAGTCTCCAGCAAACCCAAATTTATTGATTTGCACTAGGCACATGCAAAACATTCACTTCATACACACTGGAATAAAATCTTCAAGAGCAAAAATTTAGAAAGCTACTGCACACAGATTAATACTGTGATTTGAGTGCCATAAAATCAGACATAGCCTTGGTACCACTAAAGTAAATACATGATTTTATATTAACTAGTGCTAATTTGACCTTGCAGGAATTTACAGTTAATCTGGTATATTTGCAACAGGTGCAACCCACAACCAAGTCATGTACTGCATGCTCTGAGATCTCTTACATGCCCAAGTCTGACCCAGAGGGAGTGACTGCAGTGCCAGTGTGAGTCACGCTGGAGGCCCCAAGTTCTCTCTCTTCACGCAGTACTTCAGATGTTCAGCCAGCTGCAGCCACACCCTTATACTCGCACGTTTTAAACCAGAAAAGCGAGATATCACGGAGTGCAAAACATGTTAGCGTTACAATTGCACTTGGGACTCATTGGATTTTTCCCGATAAGACAGCTTATCTTCCCTTCTCAATATACAACTTTGATTACTAACGAAGAAAGCTGAAGTTAAATAATGCTGCAAAAAAGGACTGTTTTGTCACCTCTTCTTTTGTTTTGTTAGCAAGTGTCATTCCTCCTGAGCTGTGACTTTCTGAATTAGGGAAATAACTATAATGAGTTGCAGAACACACATTTTCCTGTGGACGTCTTTATCTATAACATGGAAATGTAGGTTTGCTGTTGCTGCTGCCACTGAAGAACTTCAGTGTGTGGGTGGCAGCAGTTCAGTTCAGAAGCAGCAGCCACCATACATACTCCTACCCATACAATGTACCCTGCCAGCTCTTTAGACTTCTTCTGCAACTCAGTGTTCTGTTCCTGCTCACTTTCTCCCTTCATTCTTGCTGCACTTCTTGTGGCAGGCTGAACCTCCAACTTCTCATGTGAGGCAGTGCTCAGTTTTGCTGGGAGAATGCTAATATGAATCTTGACAAGTCACTGATAAAATAGCCTCTCCACTCTGAGGCAGGACTGTTAACCTCTGCAGCATCCCCAGCTGCTGAGAAACATTCTTTGGTTCTTTTAATACACTCCAGGAAACTTTCACATTTCTCACTGCATACATGGTGTGGTTTTTACACAATTTAATTGAAAGAGGGTAGCCTTAGATTAAATGGTACAAAGAAAATCTTCCCTGAGGGTGGTGAGGCACTGGCAGAGGTTGCCCAGGGAGGTTGTGACTGAACCATCCCTGGAAATGCTCAAGACCAGGCTGGACAGGGCTTTGAGCTACTCGGTCTAGTGGATGGTGTTCCTATCCACAGGAGGGGGCTTGAAACGACAGGATCTCTAAGGTCCCTTCCAACACAAACCATTCTATGATTCTGCACTGTCCTCCTGAAGGATCTAAGCAAATTGAACAGGACCTTAGCTATCTGTAGCTACTGTGATTCATCAGCTCTTGGAGAGACAAGAGAGAAGACAGAAAAGAAGTTACTCTCCAAAAGGAAATCTCCACGCCAGCAATGATAAAAATGTTGCTTTTCCCTCTACTTTTGAATTCCATTCCCATGGCCTATCCTCAGTATTGGGTGAACTTGAAGATAGCAAATTAGTTCATTCTTTCCCATTTGAGTAAGACCCTGCAGCTATCATGGGAGTAGGCAGGGGAATTGCTGAAAATGTTCATACTTGCTCAGAGTATTGTTTGTTAATGTTGTTTTGTGGTTGAATCCACCAAAGATACCAAGGATTCTCTGCAGACAGGCAGTGGGAAAAGAAGAAAATATGCATTATTTCTGTTTGGCAGTCTGGAGTTACCAAAATGAAGAGAGGGCACAAACTTTTAGGGTGTTGTAAGGTGGCTGTACTACTGTGCAGTCTCTTTGCCAAATGATAATATTGGGTTGTTTTCCTTTTTGCCTTTTTACCCAGCACCAATGTAACATGCCCTTGCAAATATACGGAATTCTTCAGGTCACCCAAAGAGGCTCATGGAAGAAAGAAGAGGCAAAATCTATAAATACCATAAATTATCTTTCCTTTTAACAGTAACTTGTGTGATGAAGAATTGGCCAGGTCATTTGGTGATACTTTGTACTGGTTAAAAGTTCAGCGGTTCAACAAAACAGGGAGAAGGACTTTTTTTTCTGTTCTGTATCTTGGTGCTGCAGAAGCCAAGCTCCTATTTCAAACCTTTCCTTCCTCATCAATCACTACAGCACCACGACTTCATGGGAAGCAGGGTGGCAGTTTAATGAGAGCTTTAGAGAGCTGGCCAGTCTCTATCCTTGAAGGCTTTCAAGGGCAGCTTGAGCAAGGCCATGACTGACCTGCAATACCACAGGTCGCAATCCTGCTCCAAGTGGAAGGCTGGACAGGGTGGATCCCAGAGATCCCTTCCAACCACCACTTCTAGGACTATGCTGCCACAGTGACCCCCAGACAGTACATTATGCCATCTAATTACCTTTATGTTTAAGGGACTAGTAAAGCATCCTTCCTTTTCATTTGGGGTTACTCTGCTTGCCATCCAAGCACTTTACACAGTGAAGATTTCTAAGGTACCTTTTAGATTAAAGATTTCTAAGGTACCAGAGTCTGTCACACTTTGTTTACCTTTTATTTTACTGGATCGGGCACCTTATTCTTCTTACCTAAAAATGGCAGACTTTTTCTGATACTATAGGATTGTCCTCTCCATTCTTACAAAATTGACTTTTTACCTTACTGAACACAATTCATATTCTTGCTGTTAGACCTGCACAGTTTAGTGGTTACAATTCAAATAGATCCACACATACTCATCTTCCCAAGGGACAACAAAATCCAAAACAATAGCCCAGAACCCCTGTGGTATATGAACCAAAACTGCTGAAGCAGTATGACACAGCTGAGTAAATTCTCCATCAGATCAAATCTCTGTTGGCACAAGGTGGCACTCAGGTACTGGAGACACTGGGTTAACAGCCAGTCAAATCTGTTTCTGCAGCAGACTTAAAGGATGTTAGCATGTTGGATAATTCATAAATCCAAGTGTATGTGTCTCAAACTTGAGTAATAACAGTAGTCAATAAGCAGCTAATTTCAAGTGCCAAGCCCCTAGCATTAAGCCTTTTAAGAAAGCAGACTCCAGTCAAAAAAGCTAATGCCAAGTTATAAATCAAATTCTGGGGTACAAGTGCCCATACACTGTTGTGCAAGGTATTGTAAAAGATTAAATCATCAGGGAACACGTGTACTGTAGAATGACACATATTTGCAATGTACTGTCACAGTCTTTTAAAATGGAAATCTAGATTTATTTATGAAGGAGACATAAACAAACCTAATCACAAGTCTCTGACATGAATCTAGTTATTTATTCTGCAAAAGGACTTCTTTTTGAAGACTACAATGCAAAGTAGTGTTTTATGTAGAGAATGAAGCCCTAGCAATAGTTCATAATCTGCCACACATTTGAATGGAACCCAGATAGAAGCGTTTCATATTGACATATTTGATAAATTAGATCTATAATCGGCATCAGCACATTTTTAAATGAAAAAAACAGATCAGACTTGCATTTATCAGTAGATGGAGGAGTGTCAAGCAAAAATGCAGAAAAAATATTTAAAAGCCCCAAATTAATATTTTTAACCCTCTTCTGACCATTTCTTCTCTAACAGATTCTGTGCCACATTTTGCACATAGGCAGTATGGGTAACACAGAACGTTCCTGTTGGCCTCTCCTCATTTTGTCTCCTTGCAAGATACTTCTTATGTCTTCTTGAACAGCCTTCATTTATACTACTTCAGTGCACTGCTAGGACATCAAGAATCTCTGAGAATGAAAGTTATGTGTGGTGGCATATGGTCACCTTAGCCTGGGTATATTCACTGCAAATAGAGCAACGAATTGCAGAATGTAAACCTCATTAGTCAGGTTACTTAGAAAGATCCAATGGAGAAGAAGATACTGGTTTGAAAAAGTGACGCCTTTTTGCAGTTCTTCTCCCAAGAGTGGAATATTTTTGAAACTTATTTATAGTGCAAATAAGGTACCATACAGTGAAACTTCCCAAGCTGCATTATCAGGGTGGTTTGGATATATAAGTTCAACCAGCCACTCTGAAATAAACATATTCAACGGCCGTTAAAATCTCGATACTGACTGATTTTATTGGATCATATCCTCCAGCTCTCTGGGATGTAAATTTCCGGCCATAACCTGTGCAGCAATAAACTTCGTTCAGCCACAAGAGTGTGCATGTGAGAGGATTGCAAATCTGCTCTGCCAAACCAGAATTAGCCGGTATCGCAGGAATGAAAGAGCGTGGAGATTTGAAATTGCAGAGAATGGAGACAAGGCGGTGCAGAGGACGAGCTGCCCGGGGAGCAGGAGGCCCCAGACCGGTGCCGCACTCTTATGGAAAATAAAGCCCCAGGGTGGTGAGCAGGGGCGAGGCTGAGCCGGCGCGGGCGCTGAGCGGAGCCGGGCGCAGGTGGACACCAGAGCCCGCAGCAGTCCCCGGGGTCCCGGGGCGCGGAGCAGCGCCGCGGGTTGGGCTGACAGCGGGACACGGTGCCGAGGCGCTCAGGGACGGCGGCGTTGGCGGAGCTCGACGCGGTGAGTACCTCGGGAGGAGCCGGGAGCCACCACACGGCAGCGGCACCGGAGCGGGAGGGGAACGGGGAGCGGCCGCGCCGCCTGCGGCAGAGGCGCGCAGGGCTGGGCTGGGCTGGGCTGGGCAGTCCCGGGCTGTCCCGGCTGTCCCGGCACGGGGCTCCCGGGGCCGGGGGCGGCGGCCCCTCGGAGGTGCGGCGGAGCAGGAGCGCGGCTGCCGCAGCGGGGTAACTCGCGGTCATCCTTTGTGCTCGGCGGGCGGTGCCGCGGCCGCGCCGCCTCCAGAACGCCGCCCCCGCCGCCCGGCCCCGCCGCAGCCCCCGCGGGCCGAGCCGCGCCCCCGCCCCGGCCCCGGGCTGCGGGACAGCCGCGGCTGAGCTCGCCCTGTGGCAGCCCCGCGGCCCGGGCGGTGGCGGACGTCCCCGCCCCAGCTCTGCTTCGCACAGGGGAACCGAACCTACGCTGGGAAGTGCTGGGAAGGAGTCGCGTGTGAAGCTCCCAAATCTGTTCTCTTGGGGGAAAAAAGTACATCCCCTGCCTTCGGGCTGCTCCCGAAACAGGCTGTAAGCCTGTACAAAATAGAGGTGCACGCCTGATGCAAGATGCCCACGCCCTTGGGACCAAGGGGAGATAAGATAACGATTCACTATCTGAGCCATTTCTGCTGTGTGCGGGGACGGGGCACCACGCCTGGGTCACACCGGGCACAGCAGCACCGAGGGGTCTCCGGGGAGGCCGCCTGAGCAGGGCTTGGAAACATCCCTCGGTGAGGGGCAGCAGGGCAGCACCCCCGGCCTGGAAACCGAACTGCTGCTGACTTTATGCAAACTTGTCACCCTGGCAATTAGTTTAGTTTTTTAAGCATCTAATTTCCCTGATTTTGTGCTCCCTTCTGGGCATGCATTTTTATGCACTGGGGCTCTGACTGGCAGAGTGGTCGGTGTCCACATCTCCATAAAGCTGCTGACAGCTGAACTGCTGGGCATGTTAGCAAGGTGAAGTCAGACTGCTGAAACCTATGACAACCAAAATAAACCATGTTTTTAGCGATGTTTCCTCTGTATGCCTTCAGCAACCAAATAATTACATGTGGCATGATTCCTGGGAATATTACAAAGTAAACCTCATTACTAGTTATAATGCATATATGAGTTATTCATTGGAACTGTCTTTAAAGTACAATTTTATTCTATATTTTTTTAACACTGAGGCAGTCAAATGCTGGAGGTAGTTGACCAAATATATGTAAATTATTCATCATATGGACTTTTTATAGCAAGAGCAGATGTTCTTCAGTGATCTAGTTGAACTACAAGTTAGAGAGCCATAGCTCCATTATGGTTCATAGAACTTGGGTGTTTTGCTGCTAACTTAGGTCTTATTGCAGCACCTGCATTTGTCCCTAAAATAGCTCATGAGTCAGGTTTTCAAAAAAGCTCAGCATCTTCACAGGCACTAATGCTTGGGCCATTTTTCTAAGAGCTCTGCATACTTTGTGTGCATTTAGTCTAAAAAGCTTTTCTGGGAAAAAAAAAAAAATCTCATTCTTCTACAGGTGACCAAATAAGAATCTAGATTCCCCTGCCTTTAAATTAAATTCTTCCTGAGGGGCTGTATTCAAACACTGTTACTGTGAGTGGCTCTTCCCTGCCTCGCTTGTTGGGGAAACTGGCTGGCTTCATCAGCTGCTGTCATTTCACTACAGTTTCTCTAGGATTTCACAACTGCAAAGGGTTCATTTGGCTCCTCTGCCTTTCATGAGCCTGTTCTTGGCAGGGCTGTGTGGGAAGAAGGTGGAAGACAGGGATGTGCCTTTCTCCTGGGTGCAACAGGCCATGGGATGATCAGGCTGTCCTGGGGAAGAGATCCAGGCATCCAAACCTTGCTTTATCCAGAGACTGAGTTTGTGCAGTTATTGGAGATGACCTCCTCTGCTTTTGAGTGTATTCACTCTGAACTTGTCACCTTAGTGAAAAGTTAATAGTATGAAAGTAATAATAAGCAAGAATTCAGTTCAAATGGAAAATATATGCATTTTCTGAAGATTTGTGGGGGTTGATACAAGCATGACATTAACTTGCATCTACTCAATCTAAGCCAGTTCTGTCAGCAAGACTGCAAAGAGGAGTGTCATCACTTTGTAGCTCAATGTAAATTATTTTTCTTCAAATAATTTAAAATATGTAAAAGATGTGCCTATTTCCTGTCTGAAGAAGAAATTTTTTATCCAATATCAGGATTCAGGTGTGCACAAAACCAGTCAAAAGTATAAGAGAGAAAGGTGAGACTTTACATTTAATCTTGACTCTGAATCTTCAGTTACATAATTTTGTATTCCATTATCTAAGATGCACTGTAATATCCCTCATACATTTTCATTAATCTTATGCAGAGCATGTGCAACAGCTTGCCATTTTCCTTCATTCTGCCTCTTCTCATTATTTCCCATTAGCATGATTATTCAGTGTGTTTATCACCTTTTTGCACCTAGTCTCTCTCTGCCTTGTGAGTGGGCTGAATC
The DNA here is from genome assembly GCF_047830755.1 of Zonotrichia albicollis. Lineage (NCBI taxonomy): Eukaryota > Metazoa > Chordata > Aves > Passeriformes > Passerellidae > Zonotrichia > Zonotrichia albicollis. The sequence goes on along the minus strand of NC_133827.1, from coordinate 27,441,339 downwards.
CTCTGTAAGTAGTCCTGTAACCTACAGCAACAGAGCATCTGGCTCGCAGTACGTTATTAGGAAAGGGTTGAGATGTCATCTTTAAGACCTATCTTTTGCAGAAGAAGGGTGAGGTGTAATTATGACTAAGGCTGTCCTCTTTAATTTAATTAATAATAGAATTTAATAATTGTGACCAGGCTGTCCTTTTATGGTCAAAAAACCAGTCTGTACCACTGCATGGCTCTGACTTGTTCCCGTGCTGCTCATCCTCCCTCAAACACCCTGCAGGACCTCTAAGCACGATCCCCATTCTCTGTTTCCCAGTTTGGAAAGGAACAGCCTGGAAGGCATTTCAGTATCCATTTCCACTGGCAACTCATCAATTGACCCCAGCTTATCTGTCTGTGCAGCAAGTGTTAAATGTGCACGGTTCTTGTTCTTCCTCACTGTGTCACCAATACCTCCCATGGCCAAGTTAGGGCAAATGACAACTTAGTCACTATAGAACGTCCATCTGTGAAAGATTTGCTACCAGGAGTGCAACATATTTTAGCTGCAGCTGAATTATGAGGCAGATCAGTGTGCTCTCAGAACCGACACGCTCAAGCTGCCCTTAGTTACACCTGATTCCCCGCACTGCCAGGAAGGGGCAGGTGGCACTCGGGTACAAAGGGACCTCAGGCAGCAGCCAGGCTGGAGAGGTTGCGCGTACCAACGGGTGTTCACTGCTGCCTGGGACCGGCCAGCTCTGATTCCAGCTGTGGCTTACTCTGCAATGCCCAGCGCCTTCTCTGTGTGCTTATCTAGCAGCAAGAAAAAAAGTAAAATGGTTTGGAAAGGTAGTGACTTGAGAAGCAAAATGTACTCACATGTTGAAAGCCAAATTTTGAGTTGGTACAGAATCTGGGTTTGTCTGTTCACTGCCTGTTTGCAGCAGTGAGGAGCCAGCCCAGAGGCACACATTCTGAGAGCTCACAGGAGACATAAGAACCTTTTAAAATCAATTTCTGATAACTTTTTTCCCTTTCCACTGTTGTAAAGCTGCTGTTTCTTTTGTATTTCTCCGGAGAAGAAAAGAAGACAAAAAATTACCATCTCTGGTAATTTGTATCATTGCATTCCTAGTCTCCATGGAAACCTATGTGGTGCTCCACAGTTGGGTAAGATTTGAATCTGTTGCTGCAGAAATCAGATGGAAGGAAGACTGGATTATGCACCTTGACTGTTAATCAATTAAAAGAGATTTTGAAATTATTTTCACCTTGTGTTGTAATCTTTACTTAGAGTAACAATAGAATAAATCAAAATAATCAAATTAAGCTAGTGTGACCTGATCCTATGTACACCTATGCATGTAACTCTGCCACTCAGTTTGATTCTGATAGGCATTGACATTAATTTGGAAGAATTCTTTGTTTATAGTAGGATAATAAGGATTAATACTATGGAAACTGAACCCGTAATAGCAAACTGTTGTCATATTGACTCTTTTAAAAAGAGAGGCAGTAACAATTGCCTTGTTTTAATTTATGTAAGAAAGCATTTTGAAAATTAAGAATCTGAATTCCTTATTTTTTGCTGTCTTCATTCTTGTTCTTCCACTGCTAAGGAAGAAATACATCCCCAAACTGGTTTCCTCTGAAAAGATGTGGTAACTTCATCTACTTGCTGCTTCTTTACTCCAAGCTTTATGAACTGGAACACAAAGGCACATCATCTTACTGGGACAGCAGAAGGTGACACAGAGAAGTAATATACAGAGAGAGACCGATCTTTTTTGTGATCACAGTCAACCCATGAAGAGTGAGGGCTTTCAGCCACCTAAAAGTAAGTAAAATATATAGTAATGGAAATAGTGCAGCCTACTGTCAGCCTGTAAATACTCCTGCATAGAGAGCCACGATAACAAGTTACACAAAGAAATAAATTAATTGCACAGTTTTCTAAGCATTTTACATTTGAACAATGAAGTCACGGTATTCACTACAACTGCACTAACTACAGTGGTGAAATACAATAGTGATTTATGGTATTCACCATAAACAAACCACAAAATCTGATTATTTTGTATGCATTTTTAGGTATTTACTGCATTTGCTTCAGAATACTGTGGAGAAAATGTATGCAAGTCGAGAGGATATTGGATATGATTTTGGAGATGACTCCAAAGTTGGAAGTAAGCCAATTAAACCTAATCCAAACATCGATGGAGGATGGGCTTGGATGATTGTATTTTCCTCTTTCCTTGTGCACATACTCATCATGGGCTCCCAAATGGCCCTTGGAATACTCAACATGGAATGGCTTGAGGAATTTAATCAAAGTCGTGGCTTAACAGCGTGGGTTAGCTCCCTCAGCATGGGCATCACACTTATTGTAGGTATGTGTCAGCAGCACGTATTTTAAAACTAGATATATTTTTAGAATATGTTTGCCATTCATCCCTAAAATATTTTCTTATGGTTGTCCCAAGCTGACATTTTAAAGTCACCAGGAGAAATTTTACAACGTAGATGGAGAAAGGGAGTAACAGGGAAGATGACAGGGAAGACAGCCCAGCAGACTGCATGAGCAGGAAAGGAAGGCTGTGACTTCCAGGTCTGACTAGAATTAAGAAAACATGATCTGTGAAGCTTGGAGTCCTCCCCATGCTGCATCTGTGAGGAGAAAATGTTGAATTCACACAGTTTGTATTTCAGTTTGGCAGCTGAATGAAAATGTATTTTTTTAGTTGTAGTTGGATCAACCCAAAATAGTATCTAGAGAAAATGTTTGTGTATATATGTATATACACATGTATGACTCCCTAAGTGAAGACTGAAAAAAGTTATGTTTATATCTGCCTAAATTATTCTACTGAAAACAAGATAAAATGCTTAACTTCTGGTTACTTGTGAAAAAGTCTTGCACTTATACAGCATCAGAATGGGGAACAAGAGTTTTAGCTGATTCCTCTCTTTAAACTGTCCCTTCTTCATGGGGCAAATTTGATTGTAGGCATTGCAGGTATTTGCTAAGTATTTAATCAGTTAGTTGTATTTCTCTTTCCATGATTTTAAGAAATAATATGAAAAATAAACTGACTTGCACGAGTTGCCTGATGTTTTAACATTTTATTTAAAACATTAAGAAACTTAAGGTGAAAAATTATTAGAGCATAAAGAATAAAGAAATAATTTATCATTTCTTTCATGTTTTTTAACAGGTCCTTTTATCGGTTTGTTCATCAGCATGTGTGGGTGCCGCACGACAGCCATAATTGGAGGGATCCTGAATGCCCTGGGCTGGATACTGAGTGCCTATGCCTCAAATGTGCACTACCTCTTCCTCACCTTTGGAGTGACAGCTGGTGAGAGCTGCACTAATGTTTGAAGGTTCTTTTAATTATTTCTGATTCCTTTGAAGATTATTTGAGTGAGTAAATAGGGAAGGTAGACTGTAAAGTTATTCCAGCTCTGCTTTCACACTTTTACAGCCTGTTATCCTTTTAAAAAACTTATTTATTCAGTGGATTGGGCCCAGTGACTTCTGTTGTTGTTTAAATTTGCCATGTGAAGGTGGAACTTCTATCAGTTTCAGCCAAGTGAGTACATTAGAGGACATTTTTAATTAGGGGAGTTACTGTAACCCAAACTCTGACAAGTAAAATTTACAGATGAATTTCATATCTAGCTAACTCCTCTCCTTGCCACAGGAAAGAATAACAAATGTTTTCTCCAGAATTTCTATACATAAATTTTTATCTAGCTTTCTGGATGGAGAAATACTGAGCTTAGCAAAGATCACTCTGATGACTCTTTACACAACCTTACCGTAGACTTCAGTAACATTGTAAATTCCTGAACAAAGAACAATGATCACGGAGAGGATCCTGCCTTTTTTAGAATTTCTGTTTTCATATATATTGAATATAATCAAGCAGGCAGGAATCTACACAGTTCTTCTTCAGCTCCTGTGCTCTTTTCAGAAAGAGCACATGCAAAACAAAAAATGGCAGAGTTTAAGTAGAGAATTTAAAGATGGATGAAAACCAGATTTTCTGGGGAAAAAAAATCAGAGACAAACTTTTATGTGAGATGGAGAACTGAGATGTTGCAGGAGTAATTCTGTCCAGAAAAACAGTGTAGAGATACCTGAGAGGTTCCTTCCGGCTCCATGAGACCTCTGCTCACTGTCCCTCCCTCACGATCTGCTCACTCACCCTCAGTCCTGCCGCTCACTCCCATCCCCTCACTCACCATGCCCAGTCGCGGCCCATCCAGAGAAGTCTCTCCATGTTCTCATGGCTGCTCCTGGAAAGCTGCTTTTCCCTTGCGGTGGCCACTTCTTGCTGCCATCACCTCTGGGCCTCCACACTGCGCCTGTGGGCCTGATCATGGCTGGTGCCTTCAGTCCATCCCTCCGATCCCAACCTCATCTCTCCATCCGCAGCCACCCTCAGCACATTGCCGAGGGCCCTTCCCTCAGGGCTCCGCTGCTCCTGGCAGCCGGCTCCCCTGGCAGCACCGGGGCTGGCTCCTCACGGCAGCAGCCCCAGGGGCAGCGGCTCTCCTGGCAGCACCGGGGCTGGCTCCTCACGGCAGCAGCCCCACGAACAGCGGCTCCCCTGGCAGCACCGGGGCTGGCTCCTCACGGCAGCCGCCCCAAGAGCAGGGGTCCCCTGGCGGCACCCGGGCTGGCTCCTCACGGCAGCAGCCCCAGGGGCAGCGGCTCTCCTGAGGGACAGAGGCCTCCCCGAGTCTGTGGTTGGGTGTGGAGAGGGACACTGATGCAAAACAAAAGCCCAAAAATAAAAGCCCAATTGTGTATTTGCCTTGGAAAGTAAGAAATACTTCTAAAAAGCAAAACGGGTCAGCTCAGACAGGGTCACTGCTGTGATGCTTTTTTTGGGGCTTTTTTGGAATCATGGCTTTCTCTGGCCTAGCTGCAGCTAGATCATGCTGTAGTTGCATGCAGCTACGTTAGCATCTCTTTAGGAACACTTCTAAGTCACAAAACACTTCTGAATTACAATCACAGTGAGTTGGGAAGCATCTTCTGCATGCACCTGTTCCAATCCAAATCCCTCTATGAAGAATTTGCTGTGACAAAAAATGGTGAACTGTTACCTCTAATGATGTGTTTGTGCAATACATCGCTTCCTGCTTGAAGTATGTGCCATGAATACCCAGCCTGGTTTTTAACTACAGGGGAGGGGTTTTCAACAGAATTAGAGATCTGCCTTGTAAGACTGAGCAGCTACTGTGTGGCCCTCCCTGGACTGCCCAAAGAGAACCAGCCTGGAAGCCACCTGAGGTCCCACCAGTGCACTAACCCGGTGTGCTGACTCCTGAAATACGTGTCACGGTCACTCTGGCTCCAGTTACTGAACAAGGACAGGATCTCAGTGTGAATCTTCATTGCTGGGGAACTTGGGTGAAAGCAACAAGATGTGCTCACTAAGCAGTTCTGGTTACTGATACCATCAGATGTGGGTATTATAATTGCAGATATTTCAAAACAGGCTGTGTCTATGTTTGTCCCCATAGTAACTGTCACTGATCGGTTGTGGGACATTTGTAACTTTCAGTGTTGTCAGGCTGACCTGAGAGAAAGGTTTTATATTCCATGTGTTTAGTTTTTCTGGCAATAAATATCAGTGTTGCATTCTCTCTAGAATGAGTATTGCAGATTTTGGAAAACACTATGAAACAGAAATGAAAGCTAACATCAGAATTGAAAATCTATTATTGGTTTTACTACTATGCTTACACAAAAGTGAGGAATAAAATAGATTTTTTTCACTGCTTTTTATGTTGTTGGCAAACAGTTCAGATTTATTTAATTTTTTTTATAGGTATTGGAAGTGGCATGGTTTATCTGCCTGCAGTGGTCATGGTAGGGCAATATTTTCAGAACAGAAGAGCACTTGCACAAGGGCTCAGTACCACGGGAACGGGGTTTGGAGCTTTCTTAATGACTGCCTTACTGAAGTACCTCTGCACTGAATTTGGGTGGAGGAATGCAATGTTCATCCAGGGGGCCATTTCCCTGAACCTCTGTGTCTGTGGGGCACTCATGAGACCACTCTCTCCCAAAGAGCTCCGTGAAAAATATGTGGTGGGAAATGATAGCGAAGAAAATCGGGCAAAAGCTCTGTCCCACTCTACAGAGACTATAAAATCTAATGGAGTCCTTGGTGAAGAACCAGAGAAAAAAGAAGAGGCAGCAAATGAAGAAGTGCTGGGCAGTGTGCAGCACATAGAAATCGGAGGTAAATCTGGAAGTGAAAGAAGCATGTATGGACTGCGCCTCTTTAAGACAGTGAGCCAGCTGACAGTCACAGTCAGGAAGGGCCTTGCACTCTGGTACTCCAGCTATTTTGGAGCTGCATCACTGTTTACCAATAGAGTATTTGTGGCCTTTATCATTTGGGCTTTGTTTGCCTATAGCAGCTTTGTCATTCCCTTTATTCACCTTCCAGAAATAGTCAAGCAGTACAAATTATCTAGGCAGGACAATGTATTTCCTTTGACATCCATTATAGCCATTGTTCATATTTTTGGTAAAGTGATCCTTGGAATCATCTCTGATCTGCCATGCATCAGCACATGGAATGTCTTCCTCATGGCTAACTTTACCCTGGTCACCTGCATTCTTACTTTGCCACTAATGCAGACATACATTGGCCTGGCTGTGGTTTGTGCTCTAATAGGATTTTCTAGTGGCTATTTTTCTCTAATGCCTGTTGTGACTGAAGATTTAGTTGGAACTAAACACCTTGCAAATGCCTATGGCATCATCATTTGTGCCAATGGAATATCTGCTTTGTTTGGACCACCCTTTGCAGGTAAAAAGTTCAAATTGCTAACCAACAGATGTTTGTGTAATGACTGTATGACTCTTTGTATTATTAAACATTCTTATGCTATGAGCATGTGTAGTTAACAAAATCACAGCTGCTCCAGAGTGGACATAACATCCAGCTTTACATTGTGCAGATTTACAGCTCATAACTCTGCCATCCCCAGCAGAAGGGAGAAGTGTATGTATGCTATCCCTAGAGTTACTTAGGTTTAAACAGACATTCATTACACATTTCCTCATAGAAAGAGGTGGGGGAATACAGAAGAGATACAGGTACTGATGGTCAGTACTGTATCAGACTCCAGCTCTCTTTTACAGAGGTGCTGCTGAGAAGGAAAGCTGTGAGAAATTCTGGGAGCCATGGCCTTAGTCAGCCAGGGCAGCTCTAGGCTGAAGGGAAGGCAGCAGCAGCGTGAGCAGCCCAGGAAAGCGAGAGCCCCTTCTCGCTTTGAGCGAGCAACACGAGCGAGAAGAAAGCTCTCTCAGTGCCCCTTGAAAGCAGCAGTGTTTTACTGTGCCACGTTCCCTCAGCACCTCCCAGTCTGTGCTAAACCTGCCTCTTATTGGCCTTTGGTTAAGAAGAAAACTGCATGCAAGCAGCTGATGTAAAGAGAGCTTCTGATCTTGTGGGTACATTGCAATGCAGCCAGCGTGGAGTGAGGGAGTTTGGCTTAGCTGGGTTCTCAAACCTTCCTGAAGTAATGAATTAGTAACTCTAATGAAGAAGTAACTTTAATGTGTTTTTGCAAAGGAATTGAGGCGGGAATGAGAGTCATTGCAGTATTGAGATTGTATCTCTTGAACAGTCTTCTATTGGTATGTGAGGCTTGGGAACAGCTATGGGGAATGTGTTTGCTTGCACAAGGCATAGCATTTGAAATACCCAGTATTGGGCATTTTACAGAGGCTGTGATAGGGAGGAGGAAGTAATTGGTTTGGGATTACAAAATCTCAATTTTAAAATCAAACCTCTGATAACATATTTGAAAAATTTTGTTTTTCCATAAAATATCTGTGGATTTGACAGAAATGTCATGAAAGAAATGTGAAGTATTTTTTGAATTTTCTCATGAAATGTACCTTTTTGGCAAACTTTGTAACAAACATGTTCTGTCCTTATTTTCCAGGTTGGATCTATGACATCACACAAAAATACGATTTTTCTTTTTACATAGCTGGATTGCTATACATGGTGGGAATAATATTTTTACTTATACAACCTTGTATTCAAAAGAAACAGTCAAGAGAAAAATCTACAGAAGAAGCACAAGTATAGAACAAATTCCAGAACTTTTTTACAGAACTTTTTTTGTTTTGTGTTTCTCTTGTGTGGCAGTATGAAGATGTTTTTCTTATAGAACCAACCACATTTAGCTGCACTGCACTTAAGTGAAAAGCAAATATACTCCATAAGGCTTATAAATTATTGGAAATGTGCTTTTAAAATTGGTTAAGATATTTTCTACTTTAGAACTACCAAATACAGTGATTAAAAGCACACTGCTAGTATGTCAATATTAGAACCATGCTAAGAATACTTACCCTTGCTTCTCTTTTAATATTTCACCATTAACCATTGGTGAAAATCCACTGACTGCAGTGCAGTTACTCTGATTTACACTAGTCCTGTGAGAGAATTTGGTCAGGACATGAATGATTTATAAAAGTCCTTTCTACTATGTATTCAATCTGATGAAAGATTAGTTACTGGATATTAGAAAATGATTGTATTTCTTGCCTGGCTACTCAAGTACTGTTGAAATGCTACTATAATAATTCCACTAATTCAGCTTACTAAAATTACTATTTCTGTGATGCAAATCTGAAGAAAAGTTCTCATATATTTCTGAAATTATTCAGTTGGACTCAATAGGTCCCTCCCAACCCAGTATATTCTGTGATTCTACTTCGGTGATTTTTAATTTTGTTTTTTCAAAGTATCAACTGCATTTGAAGTAGCTATCCTCAATACATAGGCTGCAGTTTAAAAACTGTGACATTTAATGCACCTGAAGTAAAAAACCCATAAATGAAGAAACAGGAAACATGTGGAAAATGTTTCCAGAAACAGTTTGAGTTCTTTGGCCCCTTTACCTAATTAGAGTTATTGTAGAATTTAATAACATTGCCACTGACTCTTTCCATGGGAATGAACTCTACTACAGTACACTAAATTTTGTTATAATTTAATTTAATTGTTCACTAAATTTGTTACATATGAGCAGTCATGTTGCTGCTTGTAATGTACCATGAACTGACTAAGATTCATCATGTTTGAGAAATTTATTCTCTAGAAAATGAGATACTGCAGAGCATGGAATAGCTAAAGAGCATTTAAAATATTAAAACAAATTTTCTCAACATTAAGGGTCTGGTAACCAGTGCAGAAGGCGATGTATGGTGGTTGAGGGTTTATTTTTTTCAGCTTTGAGAAGTGAGTCTGATGTTAATTTTCCTATCAAATAAGAACAACTGTAAGTTTTCATCCTCTTAGCTTTATGAAAGTTCTTTGCATGACGAATCTGGTTCTTAGTTTAATATTTCTACGTGCTGCTGGAATTCCTTAAAAAGCAATTGAAACTGTTCAATTATATTGAAGAACTATTGGGAAACAGCTCAGTACACAACAATAGCAATATCCTTATCTTCTTTATAGCTGCAAGGTTGGTTAACAAAAAGTTCTGAATGTGTATTGTTCTATATTGCAATTCACCAGCTTCTTAGTGTTGCACTTTACAGCTCTTGTCAGGGACATACTTTAAAGTATTCCTTAAAGATCACTGAAGTGAGCCAAGTTAAAAATAAAACCTTAAGAAACCCTGAATTATTTTAAGATTTACATCACTACAATCATATAGGGTAGTTATGTATGGCCTTTAAAATTCACATAAGACAACTGAGGTGGCACTGAACTGCAACACATGGAGTGAACACACAGTCAGTAACTTCTGAAAATCAGCTTTTGTTATTGGAGAAAATGTGCACGTAAATTTTCACATCAGTTCTTTGTTACAGATTAAATATCTTCTTGGTGGGAATGCTGCTGATGGCTCATTTGATCTGAGCTTTTTTTGTTTCTGAAAGATATGTATCCTTCATACATAGATCTTCACTTTGTCTTTTGTCAAAAGCAATGGTATTTGCATAATACAGTAATGAAAAATATGTTGTTCACTTGTGGTATCTGCAATAGATCTTTTAGTAGAGGTTCTTATAGGGCCACATGTTGGGAATAAACTTACATTACCCAAAAATACACATTCTGTTCATTTATTAAGTTAGTATGGTATTTTAGTCACATAATGGAATTTGTATTTCTCATTATCCTAAAACAAAATAATCACAAAGATGAAAGAATATATATGGAAGTGCTTCTTATACCTAAAGGTGAACAGTCACTGAATGTCTCCAGCACATTGGTATATAGTTCTAGAACAAAAAATGCTTAATATAAATCAACGAATATTTAAGTATTAAAGTACTGGTTTATAAAGAAACAGAATTATACAAGAACCCTGTATTCATCGTTTTTAATCAATTTATAAAATTCAAGTTTAGTACCTGACATGTTAAAAAATTGTAAACTCCTTACACTCTTCAAATATGAAACTATTATATCCAAATACTGAAATCACTGGTTTAATACTTGGGTCCTAGATCTAGTCAATTGTAAATGATATATTAATTACCCTCTATAAATGACAATGCCACAGCATCTCCTATAAGCCATGGAGTACCTGTGGCATAGATACAAAACAGAGAAATCAGAATGAAGAAATAGAAAGTAGCCACAACCTGTTCTATTGCAGTAACTACTATGATGCTGATAAAACACAATTTCAGGATACCCAACCTATTAAGCATTGTAATATTTACATGTTGCTCCTGGTAAAACATATTTTTTTTTTCTTCTTTCAATCCTTAAAAAGTCTGTTTTCTGTAGTAAAGAAGAAAAGTCCATGTGTCTGACCCAATAAACAGCCATGCCTTATAGCAATTACTTCAATGGAACATGCACCTTTATTCTGTTAGGTTTTGCTCTTGGCACATTGCTCCTGTCCCCTCTGGAGCTGTGGCTGACATTTGTGTGTGTGAAGGTTCCCAGCCCAATTCCTGGGGGCTCTTCCATTTCAGGTGGGGCTGTGTCCGCAAGAGCTTCCCAGGGCACGTTACTGTCACGTAGCTGCTTGTGAGAGAAAGGAGAGGCTTAAAATCATCATTTGGCTTACTCACTGCTGCTTATTCTACCCCACAAAATGTGTTTAGACAGCACAGAGGCCTTGTATGAAGGTCACTTGCAGTGCAAGCTGCCCACGCATTTTGAAAGACGCAGTGATAGTTAAACTCACAGAACATCAGAAGTTTTGTCCAGGGTTGCCAGTGCAAGATATCACATGTTTTTCTGTGAAATATCTGAGAAGCTATTTTTGGTATAATATCCAAGGCCTTTCTGCCACTGAAAAAAAAAATAAAAAAAGAAAAAAAAGAAAAAAAGCAGCTGTAATGCCACGTACATTCCTGGTGTGTAATTCATACAGCTGCTCTGAAATCAACCAAGCTGTGTAAACTGGTGCCAAAAACCTTGTCAGTATGTAAAAATCACCTCAGAAATAAAATCTATTTTCAAGGTAAGTAAAAGAGTCCTTGGGGTTTGAACAGAAATGCGATTTTAGAAAACTTTCAGATGTACTGTAAGGATTAAGCCTGTTTCTCAGGAGATGCTGCCTGCTTTCAGAATGACTCCATAAACAGAATCAAGTGGAAACAATATAAGGAAGAAAAAAAAAATGTAATCTGTTAGATGACAGAACCATCACAAAAAAAATTAGGAAGATACCCTGTGTGATATATTATCTACTCATTGTAAATGATACAAGAACACAGAAACATTACTTTTTCCCACAAATGTTCCACTTTTCTCTCCAGGTGCAGTTGCAGGAGCCTAAGTGCAGTTGTACTCAATGACTCCAATGCAAGTGGTAACAGAAATAGAAAAGCAGAAATCCTGGTGTACCTTGTGTTACACACTGCAGATGTAGCTGGAACTGCTTCCCTCACTGCCTACAGCAAAGCTGTCTCAGAGTACCTGTGGTCCTGGTTGTTCTTATGCAGGCATACACAACACCCTAGCACATTCTAGCAGAGCAAAAGGAGAGATTATTGGGGAAAAATGCGTATAAGTGCTGAAATGAAAATGTGCGAGCCTCTTAAAAGTTCTCTTTACATTTCTGCTTACTCTCTGCTCTTGCCAATCTTGCTTGCCCATGAAATAAAGATACCATGAATGGTGAAGTTTTTAATGAAGTTAAAAACAATATATATTAGTTTTTCCTATTGCATATTTATATTTCCAAACACAGTGCTTTATAAAAAAATACAGGAAGAAAAGCAAAGCTGATTATCCTGGCCATTCCCTGGCTGTGGATTGTCCCAGCCATTCCCTGGCTCTGGGTTATGCCAGTCATTCCCTGGCTCTGTGCTATCCCAGGCATTCCCTGGCTCTGGGTTATCCCAGCCATTCCCTGGCTCTGTGTTATGCCAGCCATTCCCTGGCTCTGTGCTATCCCAGGCATTCCCTGGCTCTGGGTTATGCCAGCCATTCCCTGGCTCTGGGTTATCCCAGCCATTCCCTGGCTCTGTGTTATGCCAGCCATTCCCTGGCTCTGTGTTATCTCAGCCATTCCCGGGCTCGGTGTTATCCCAGCCATTCCCTAGCTCTGGGTTATCCCAGCCTTTCCCTGGCTCTGGATTGTCCCAGCCATTTCCGGACTCTGGGTTATCCCAGCCATTCCCTGGCTCTGCATTGTCCCAGCCATTCCCTAGCTCTGGGTTATCCCAGCCATTCCCTGGCTCTGTGCTATCGCAGCCATTCCCGGGCTCTGTGCTATCCCAGCCATTCCCGGGCTGTCCCCACGCGCGCTGACAGCGGCCCTGCCCCGGGGCGCCCTCTGGCGGCCGCCGCGCCCCGCAGCGCCCGGAGTTTGCGGAGGGCTCGTCCGGAACTCCGGGCAGGGATCGCGGGCGGGACTGGGGCCGGGACGCTGCACGGAACAGCGCTCGCTGCCAAAGCGTCGGGAAAACACACAGTGCTCACTCGGTGAGTCCACGTCAGGACTTCTGTTACAGGACGTAAGAATAGCACCTAGTGAACAGTCTAAAATCCTCCAAATACACATTGAAAGCATCTGGATCTCCTAGAGAGCAGGATTTTTGCTCAGAACTCCAGTCAGAGAAATGCCATGCTTGGGGTCACAATGCAGATATCTGCTGAGTTCAGCCTGCAAGGATGCACTGCATGGCATGGACACACAGAGCTCCCACACTCCACTTTCCAGTCCTGAGTGGAGAACTGTTCTATTTCCTCTGTTCAGAAATCCAAACATGCTACTCGATAATCCCACAGAGAGCAGCATTCCAGTATATACATAAATTACTCTGGAAATAAAAACATATTATTTGGGCAAATTTTTAATTCCCTAGGTATACTGCTGAAATGAGAGAAAGGGAGCATGGCTTTACTTGTTCTCATAGTTTACTGCATTAAGCCAAAATCATATTTTTATTGGTATGCAACTTAATGCTTTCTAGGATTTCTTTAAATTCCAAAATATCCAAGGCTTTGTGTTAAACTAATGAAAAGTTTACTGCCCTCCATAGTACCTTATCCTGCTTGACTCACACTCTTCAAATGACAGATGAATTCCAAATATACTGACAAATAATTTCCTGGTCTCTCTTCAATCCATTCTCTTCCTTTAGTTATTTTACTCCCTTATTCTCCATTCAGTTGTTCCCCAGTCACAATATCAACTGATTTATCTTCAAACTGAAATACAGCCCAGAACTTTAGCAAGCTTATCTGCTCCCATCTGGCCTTCATATTTAAATTAATGACACGCTCTATTTTCCTGTCTTGCCATTTCCTCCTGTGCTTTCTTTGCCCCGTTCCCTTTTTCTTGTGCTCACTTGAACTCGCTCTCACTAAAGCATCTGTAATGCTTTGGTAGCCACAAAACAGGAATAGCAGCACAGCCACATCCTCTGGAACTGCCAGTCTGACACAGAACTTTTCTTGAAATCTTGTCCCACATAGCCTCAAAATAATACAAATCCTATGAGCAATCTTATTGTGATTGGGATGTGCTCTGCACCAGACATGTCCCACTCTCCATACAAGTTTAATCTGCCTCTCTGAAGTCTTTCAGAACATATCTAGTTGTCACAGCAGAATCAAGAGAACTAAACCCATTTTACAATTCCTCATAAGGTCTCACTGGTGCTTATGTTCTCATTAACTTCTCCACCCAGAAACTGATGGGCTTCATTCTAGGCCTCTACAGCACTCTTGGGTATAAGAATAAAGTTATTTTACTCTTTAAAACATTTCTCTTCCTATTTTCCATGAGCTAAAATATTTTTCACTCCTACCTGAATTCTGCAGCAGCCTTTTTTCAGGCTCTGACAGGGATAGAAAATTTTGAAGTATTCAGACCCACAAAAATAAGCTTCCTACATGATAGCTCTGAAGTTTTTAGCTTTCCATCCTGATTTCCTGACCCTGCACAGACCAGGAAGCTGGAACAGTTGCCCTCCCAAAGGCCTTTCCAATACATTTTCTCTCTTTTGCACCAACAGATTGCTCCCCATTCTCCTGCAGCTTCCAGGTTATCCTTCCAATCCCTTACCCATCATTCAGCATGGAGAGGATACCCTTAGCTCCAGTTTTCCAATAATGGCAACTTATTGTTATTCACTCTTTAAAGTTTCAATTCAACATGTACATACTATTTCCCATCATTTCCTGAGGGCTGGGAAGAGCTTCCTAGCAAGCAAGCAAAAGTCACCTCTTTCTCCTCCTGTGTTTCTAACAGTTCCTTGCTGCAAAATCTAAAAAAAATCTCTTTCCTTGTGCTCATGTCTTTTGTCAAAGACATAAAGACTTTTTGTTTGGTCATGAGTTCAGAATAAGGGTTCTCAGTCTGTGGGTGAAGTTTCTAGACACTAAATAATACAAATCATAAAACAAAGCAAAGGTTTCACATTTCCAATACTTAATCCTGGAAGTAGTGTGTAACAGCTAGCCATGGGTTGCAATGGAATTACCTGGATCACTGAGTTTATTATAAAACAAAAGCTTGCAGGATAAACACACCCTTTGTAAGATCTGTTTTTTACTGCAGCCATTCAGTTTGATTCATTTATTGTCTCCAAAAAAATGACAATCCTTATTTACTTGTTGTCTTAAGGAAAGCAGACAGATTGATGATTATGTTAAACCATGAATCAAAGCCAACAGTCTGCTCAGCAAAGATAACTATTTCAATTTGAATGTTTTGGGTTTTAAATTTTTACTGTCTCAAATCTGTGTGAAACTTGAGAAAGTCTGGCAATATCTTCAAGCTCAGAAAGGAAATGATGTACAGGAGCAATGGGACAGGAAACTGTTTCAGGAAGTCATAGTTACCTCGGCACAAATTGAGGACGTTCTAGAACTCTGGCACCAAACACTACAGTAATCTGAAGTGGGAAAAAATGAAACCAAATACAAGATACAACAGATTTGTAAAAGCCTGAAATTTCTTTCCAGGTTATGCAGGTACATCTTAAAAAAAAAAAAAAAAACAATACCAAAACCGGCCCGACAAAAAGTCAGATGTTTTTCTAGACAAAATATTATTTAACATGAATATTAAGATTCATTTTTGGATCAACTTCCCCACGTACATACAGATTTTTATGTAAAGAATGTGCTATTTATTCAGAGGGAAGTTGGTAAAACAACTGAAAAAGATACTTCAGTCATATGTTTTGGGGAAAATAATGATGGCTCTGACATCATGAGTCCCTGTAGTTCTGCTTCTTATCTTACATAGGTGCAGTGAAACCAACATGAAATTGAAGGCAGTTCCCTTCTACAGGGATGTGGCATTTTTTGACTTGTTCCTTTGAGATCCAGTACCAAACCAAGCTGTCCTTCTGTAACTCTCCTACCTAGGGAGGAACTGCCCATCCCGCAGTCACCTGATTATTTCTGCTTCTGTGCCCAACTTGGAACTTGGCCTGTTGACTTTACCACTGTTTTCTTCAGATCACATATCTAGTTTATCAAATTCCTGTAACAGAATTACTGGTTCACTACAATAGAAATCCTGAATTCAATTTGCTACACTTTTAATGAATTATCAGTGGTACATTCTGAAGCTCCATGTTGTTTCCTAACAAAATAAATGCAGCCATCCAGATTTGTACAGGATTTCTTTCCCCTTATTTTTCATGGAAGTTGAAACTATATACTGTCTATAGGCCTATTTTTATGCTGCAGTTTTCCTTCCAAAGTATTTTGTCAGATTAATTAAAAAACTCAACATTGTGTGGATACCTTTCAAAGAGCTTTGAAAATGACACAATTTTAAGATGTTATGATTTTTTTCTTCTTCCCCCCCGCCAATATTCCTGAGGCAACCACATGGGAGGAAGGGAGGAAGCTATCACCTTATCTTCCTTCATGTATTTGGCTAGGTGACCCAATATTCTGCAGCTCTCTTTTCCATGCTGTATCTCACTGAAGAATCAGTTTGCTGTCAGTTCTCCTTTGCTTTTTTGCATTCCAAGCATCTCAGTTCTATACAGTTGGTAATTTCCCTAAAATTTCTTATGCAAGTACAAAATGATCTACACAGTCAACTAAAAATGGTCAGGCTGATCTAATTCAAGCTGATATGAAAGAATGCTTCAAATCTTCTCATCCTGGGAATGGTGGGGATAAATATTTTCACTGCGCATCTATAAATGTTGAATGATCAAGCAGGCTACCACACACATATTTGACGTTTTCTTTATTAGAAATTATTTATTTCTAGAAATAATAGTGTGATCTGATATGGCTATTCTAATATATATTTAGTATTTAATTTTTTAAAATAATGTATGTGAAGCTAACAATGAATTAACTGTGAAAATTTATTGAATTTTAAGTTTTCTATGACATTTTCATTCTGAAAGTGCTGGAGAATATTTGATGACTTGTACTAATTGTTCACTCATCCAAAAATATAAGTAGAGCTCTCTTCTCTTGCTCAACACTATCATCAATTAATTTTCCATCATTGCAAAACCAAATCCAAAATCTTGCTCTATCCTCTTGGCTTCATGAAATAATGAAAAGAAACATAATGATATGTTATTTCACTGCCCAAAAAGAACAGAAAACATCTCAAAACAAACATGAATGTTTATAGCTGTATGGTTGTTTTTATAAATTTAGTAAAATGGTAATGTTAGTAGTTCAGGCACTTTTAAAAAAAAAAAAGTTCTCTAAAAATCCCAATCACATGAAGAGAGATAAAATCACCAGAATGAAAACCAGGAGATAATGACAGGAAATACCAACGCTTAACAGGAAAACATTTTAGTGGCAGGAGGGTACCAAATATTTAGCAGCAAAGCACAGATCTGGTGAGAAGTATTTATTTGAACTCCCAGTCAGCAAATAAATCAGTATGGATAACTAGAATATTATTCCAGAATATGTATGTATGTATGTATGTATGTATGTATGTATGTATGTCTCTATCTATCTATCTATCTATCTATCTATCTATCTATCTATCTATCTATCTCTTTTTCCAGTGTATATATATGTATATTATATATTTGTGGAGAATTAATAGAAAAATAATAGTATGTGAATACTTAGGAGCAGAAAAGCTCTTAACAGGAGGTGAGGAGGTGTAAAAACATCTGATTGTGTGGAACAGCAAGAACTATGGACAGAAATAATATCAGTATGACAATATAACTCACAAACATAGTAATTTATACTTGTAATACTTCTATTTGTGTTAGCATTTTTCTAAAAAGAAAACACCCTTATTTTATATTATAATTTTAATAAAAAGTAGAGGGGAACCCTCCAGTTTTAGAGATACTTTTAGCAGGAGAAAGAAATGACTACATCTTAGAAAAGAATGGCAAATGTGGCTTTCAATACTTCCTATAGGGAAGGAAACCTCTGAACCACCAATAAGACTTTTCAAGAAAAAGCAGGCAGATCTTATTTATAACCTACTGAATTATTTGTAACCTACTAAAACCACAGAATAACAGTGGAAAACTGCTTGCTAACAATAATTTAATTACCTAAATCATTGCACCCACGTAACATAAAACAGATGTTTCATTGTGACATCATATTAATATCAAATGCTGCAGAAAAACCTTACACTACAAGCAATGAGTAAAAACGAAAAAGCTAGAAGCCTTCTCACCAGCATATATTCACATCTCAAATCTACTTTTATAAGGTAAATTAAAAAAAAAGAGGTCAACAAAAAGAGTATAGAAGACTACTTCTTTGAAAGCTCAAATTTATAAAATTTTAATTTTGCTATGAATTAAAATGCAGTACAACTTTTTGCTTCAACTAATGGAGCAATTAGGAACATCTGCAAAACTCCAGCATATTTAAAGTCTGTCTGAGCCTGCGCCAAGTTCAACAGGCAGTCCATTTTCTGTTGGTTCAGGCCATATTCATTCCCCTCCTAGTCAAAACAAGCAGTTATAACTGGAATTAAAGATTGGTTTTGTCATGGACTGTGAGTGCTGATTGAAACTTTTTCCATGCCTTGTGTATATATATCCAGTCCCTTGAGCTGAGAATGTGAAGCCTTTCCATCCATGCAACACTAACAGGGCTCACAGCCCTACCCAGCAGCCTAAGGTGGTGTTATTATTTCTATCAAGTTCACTTGAAACTGACCAGTTGCAAAAGTTACAATAGCAAATCAGAAACACAAATGTAACAAACACAAACCTGAACATAGAAGTGCAGGCCACATGAACTCAGCAGGGCTAAAAATCTCCCAGTTGTGCTGTAGGATGTGTTAGATTTTAATAAGCAAAGCATAGAGAATATGTTGGTCTTATCTGAGACTCTGAGTGAGGATACACTCCAATTTATTCTTCACAAGAGATAAATGGTTGTACCCTCCCCCTACCCCCATACCTCTTTCCCAAGATTCATATCCTTCTTAGGAAAGCAGATCTCCTCCACCTCTGTGCAAATAATCACAGAATCACCCAGGCTGGATAAGACCTTCAAGATCATCCAGTCCAACACTACCATAATCACCCCTAAATCATTCTCCAAGTGTCACATCCAGACACTTCTTGAACACTTCCAGAGAAAGTGACTCCAGCACCTCCCTGGAGAACTTACTCAAATAAGATGATGATTACATAAGACAGTGATTCAAGATTATGTCAACCAAAGCTGTTGATGAGAAAAACAAAACTTTATTTCAAAATGACACTTTTCAAGGTCATAATAAAAATGGGATAATTATGAAGTCACATCGTAAATATTTTTTTAATGCCTGTACAGAATGAGAATACAAAAGCAGTTTATTTTTAAAAAAGTCAAGATCTCACCAATCTGAGGTGGTTTGTGCTATTAGGTCTTGGGCTACAAAAGAGACTGCAGGTGCAGTTACGAAATTCTCCATTTCCAGACTAGGCATAGCTCACCTCACCCATCCCAGCAGTTACTGAATAAAGATGTCTCTGGATCAGTATTTTCAGAAGACTGTCTTCTCTGTGAACCATGATCAACTGCATCTTGTAACATGACCACCTCTTAAGTTAATCCATTACTGGGGACCAAAATTATAAGATGCAGAGCAATAACTACCTGGGACACAGTTCCATGGAACTTTGGGAAAATGCATCATTATTTCAGATGTTCTCAGTGACCAGCCTGTCTCTGAGGTTAATTTAGTGGTGTCCCCACTGCCCTTTTTTTCCTGGCTGTCTGCGCCTGGAGTAATTTTGCACTTGTATAGACCCAGTCACCTGTTGCATTAGCAGTTGTGTCAAATTAGATTGGGAATTCAAATCTGGATGGCTCACAACATGGCCATAGAAACAAATGTGCTGGCACAGAGCATTATGAGTTGTCAGCCATAAGAACATTGCTTTCTGGCCTATATTTGTTGCTAAAATCTCTGTCATTGTCTTACAATGAAACTATGAATGCTGCTGGGCTTTTTCATATATTTAGGTTTATTGTCCCATCTTTTTGGTTTTTTCATTATTCATACATTAATTTATATTAATTAATTCATAGGAAGAAGTATGTTAGCCAAAGCAATCCCATCTTTCATGAAATTTATTGCAGATCAATATTGCCACCCAACATTTGTAATTATTATTATCCTCCTGAGATGCTATAATTTCTCTAGGTTTTAAATTATGAAATTCATTCCTAATGGAGATTTTCCACCACCTGAAAATGACCTACAATTGTGAAAGAAAAAAAAGAAGAAAGGCAGATGAAATTAATATCAAGCACCAGGAGATAAGTGTTTTACCAGATTCAGGGTTGGGGCTACATAAATATTACTACAGTCCCAAAAGAAAGTTTTCCTAAAAGATCAGACCACAGTTACATTACCAGCAGCTTCCAGGGACAATCAACATCCCCTAATGCACTGGCAACAAGTGTAAAATGTTTTAACAACTCCTGCATGCAAATCATTCATAGAAATAAACACACACTTCACACACAAGATATCTCAACAGGCAAGACTAGAAAGATTCTGGTTTTGTTTCTCATTTCTTCATAGGATCACAATGTATCAGGTGTCAAGTTATGTGGTTAAGTAGATATACCCATCCAACTGCTCAGGCATTCAAAATTGGCAGCTTAGAAGTTAAACTGGGACTTTAACATTTTGTAAAAATCAAAACTAATAGGACGGTTCAAAGCTCAGCATTTAAGAATTCTGAAAACTCTGGCAAAAGCTTTCCAGGAGTAATGTTCAACTCACATTTTCAGAGACAGAAAAACAAAAGAAAATCTGCATTACAAAGCATGCAACCGAGACAAAAAATTAACGTGAATAGTAAACTAGATAGCAATGAAATGATGGAGTATAAGTGGTCCTAACTACCAGCAATTTTCCCAGAGTTGTCTTAAAACATTACATAAGTGCTTGAACAATGTGTCACCTTTTAACATTGACTTTGTTGCTGTCACAGCTGGGCCTACCCAAGAGGAAAGTCATCATCATTCACACAAGTTGCTCACAAAGAGCACGCTCCAAGCCACAAGTAAAATTCACTTGCTGTTTTAGACAAGGTTAAAAAACCCATCTAATCCAGTGTTACTAATATTAATCTGGTTTATTCCCTTGCATTTAATTGAGAAAAGTCAGGACTTTACACTGCCATATCTATAGGTGGGTTCCTGACATGAGTGATAAAACTGACAAATGAGAATATTAGTGAGGTGAATATTTATAAACACATTCACATACATGTATGTATTAAAAACCATACTCCATAGATCTTTATTTTTTCTACTGGCATGCCAAAAAGGAAAATTAAAAGCAAGCCTTGAGTTAACTGTCAATACTTCCATATACTGACTGAAAAAAATTGAGTTACTTTTACAAATCTTAGCTCTGACAACAGTGGTATATATCTCTCAACATAAAATTTAACTTTAGATCTCTCTGGTATTTCACCGCTAAAATGGAGATTTTAAAGTTGAGCATTAAGTATTTGTAACTCCCAATGAGTTGTATTCAGTTTAATTTTCAAATTAAAACTCCTATTCCAGACTATCTTCTAAGGCAGGGTTCTGTTGATATCTCATATACAGCAGTAAATAAGTTAGAATAAATGCTTAACATTTTTATCTGAATGTCAAATATAACCAGATAAAATTTATCATTTTGATGGTTATTGTGGCTAATATATCACTATATGGGGTAATCATAATGGCTAAATCACATATCTGATTGCATACATATAAAATAGCTTTGATTAACACTCAGAGATATCCACAGTACTCTGCAAAACAACCTTTTGTAGGAATAAAAGGAAAAAGTCCTACTCAGTTACATAAATTCATTTTATTTTACAATAAACAGTCTCTAGTCCTTTGCAGTGAAACAGCTGCATCTTTGAAGGCAAAAAAGCCCATATTCATCCAAACTGCATTCTAGAATTTAATATATGAAAAATAAATATACCATTGAAGCCTTTGATACAGTGGAATTAACATTTCTGCAAGGAAGATGCACAATATAGACTGCCATGTTGTTAACATAACCTCATTTCATACACCAGTGGTAATGAGGGTTCAATGCAAAAGGATTATAAAGCCCTTGTCGTTCTGTTTCACAGATGATGTTGCTACCTGGGAAGGCTTTAGAACTCGAATGTTTGCAGCCCAGCACAGGGATAATAGGACACTGAATGCCCTACTGTACTTCCTAAAGCTCTTTTCATCTCTAGCAGTGTAGGGAGAAGCAGCACACAAGGCTACTTCCATTCTTATTTGTGGAAAACATGAGGTGAGAATAAGGTCAAAACAAAACTGATACACCAGTAGAGAAAGAAAAGACATCTCTAACATGTTCCTCACCTTGGATATCCTTCAACACGGACACATGAATGCAGTATATATGAGAAAAACCCCATTGTTAAAGGAGAAAAGAAACATGGTTAATAGGCTTTCTCTTGGCCTTTTCCTGTTACTGTTGGAAGTGACATTTCTTTAAAAAACAAATAAACAAACCAATTTCTCAGAATGAAAATGCCAAAGGTAACTGAAAAACAAAATAGCTACCTGTCGCCGGAATCACTTACCAAAACTGATTAATGACTGTTGCTTTTAAACTTTTGACCTTGCATACCTAACAATGTTCTACTTATAGATTAAATCTATAAGTCTATACAGAAAATTAACTATACATAATTTTATAAATTTGATTCTTTAAAAAGCAGAGCTCTACTGTACTGGAGATTACAATGTGTTGGGATCTGTAATAAAATACATTAATCAACACTTTTCAGTCTGGGATGTACAATACAACAAAACAAAGTGCATACAGATAGAAAATACTCAAAATCTGCACTGCTGTAAGCAAGACAAACTTTTCACAGTAAGTATTCTATATATTTTTTGTTATTTTGGGTATATGAATGAATTTATCTATAATGTAAGCTTAAATATATGTGAGTGCCCAAGAACATACTTATTCTAAACACTAGAGTGGGCATATGTGTATTTAGACTCTTGAAAAAGGGTTTTATCTTTACAGAATCTAACAAACTTTAAAATGGAATATAAGCCAATACTCTGCAAATTAAATACCCTTGTCTATTACAGCAGATGTTTTAATATGGGTATAAAAATGTACCTTCTTGCAGTATTGTTGTACAATTCCAAATTATTGTTTTCTAAATTCCAAGGCATTTTAATAGGAATTTCAAAAAACTAAAGAAATACATACTTCCATAACATTGCCTCCTCTTAATTGCTGTACCAGGAATCACACTGCCATGGAACTCTGCCAAAATGGAAAGATCAGGCCAACATGTGGAGGCACAGGAAAAGTAAAATATTCAAGTAATTTTATTGAACACCACTGTGATTTTTTTGAAACATTATTCTTCGATTTACAGTGGAACAAACTGTCAATAGCACCAACCCATTAAAAAACTGCTTTATGTACAAATACCTAGGGCAAATTGCAGTTACCTTGGTAATTTGTTAGCATGTGGTTATTTCAAATAAAAATATTGCATAGATTTTATAATACTATACTATTTGCATAGATTAAAAGATGAAGAATGGAAAGTGTTATGAGTGCATCCTGGTTACCATGGACACATTCCATTCTCAATGTTATTTGGAGGTGCAAGTGGTAAAGGAATTCACTACCACACTGCTTATTCCATAGGCATTTTCTTCTTTAATAAAGAGAGAAGAAGAAAGGATGAGCAAACCTAAATCTAAACAGCAGGAACCAAACAAAGCTTCAGGTAAAAAGTAATTGCAATTTTTTAACCAATAAAACAACTTAAATATTTAAGTGCAAATTAGCAAAAATTAAACTATTTAGGGAGTATCTATTGTCAAAATGAATCTGAACTGTAGATTACCAGAAGCATAGAAGTCTTTACATTGTATGAGAAAATAATATTTGAAATTTGTCACATGGTGAGCCACCTTCCTCAGGATGTGGGTCTCACTTAATCTCATTCAGAAGCTGTAGAAGTAGACAAGTCTCACACATCAAATTCATACTGTATACTGGGAAACCTCTGGGGAAGCTGAGACAGACAGGGTGAATTGTGAAACCCTGTACAAAGGCAAATATGAGAAACTTTCTCCTTCCCCAGTACACTTTATTAGGATTTCAAACTTCTTCAGATTCAGCTTTTTGCTTTGCTTAAAACCAGTAGCTCAAAACACAGTTTCTCAGATTACAGGCTATATGGAGGTTAACTTTTCCCTTAAATTATTCTCTTTTAAACAGTTAAACATTTGTTGGAGAAGGAAGGTGATTACAGAATCTAGAAAATAACATTGTTGAGATTCAGGAGATCTAGATTCAAACATTTTCCTCTGTCCAAGGTGAATGGCCTAAATCCCCAGTCTTTGTTTTTAGCCTTGGATTTGTTACTACAGTCCAAGATCTCATTCCACTGTACAGTGAAGGAGCCATTGTGTTTTCTAGAGAGAAAATGTCACATTCTCAGTCTTAGAGACTTTACCTCTACTAAATCCCTTTACCCAGATTATTTTATCACACATTATATTACTTCCCCATCATATTAAAAAAAACCCAAAAAACCAAAGAACAACCTGTGCCTTGGTTGGGTTTTGTAGATTAAAGAAGACCAGAAAATTTTGATTTCAGAATTAGAGTATTCAAAGGCTTTTGTCACTCATTTTATAATTTTATCTTTTTTTTCTCTTGCACAGTGTTGTTGCATTTTTACTACAATTGCAAAAGAATCTATTGGTTATAAAACAATTAACTTCCATGTATTTTGGTTAAAAAATTGCCCATTTCACCCTCACTTAAATCTTTACAAAATAAAAGTGGAATAAATATCAACATTACTGAAATATCTTAAAGGAGATAACTATAAATTAGACAGTTCTAAAATTTTTACTTATGAAAAGGCACCCTCTCACCATAGTTTTTTCTACTTCTACTCTAACATAGTTGCATCTAATTGAGAAGCTGATACCACAGTAGAGGGGTTTTTTTACTTTACAGTGAAGTTTTTCACATAGTTGCATTAACATCCACACTGCAGCTTTGACTGCATAAGAAATAAAGAAAATTTTGAGTTGGACAACAGAAATCGTTAGGTTTAGATAAAGCTATGCTCATTCTGCAAGTGAATGAAGCTGAGGCTTCTAGGTCACTTTAAAAAATGCAAAACAGGTACCTTAAAATTTTATTAAATTTTCACCAAGAAGAGGCAAACATGTCTTGTGTCTAAACTATGAAAGAGCTAGCACTGACAATGGACAGGTAGTTGCAAAAGAACTAAAATAAAATGTTTCATAGCTTTCGAAGGGGCTGGAGTGAGGCTGTCCTTAGGCATGGACACTGACCCAGCTCAAGGCAATGCCATTTAGATCCCTGTGGGATAAGCTGCTGTGGAATGATAACACACATGGGCAATGTTGTTTCATGAGAGCCTACAATGGCATATTGTGATTAACTTAAAAGCAAGAATGCAGATCTTGTGCAACTGAAGAATCTGTTAAGTCTCCTTTTTTCCTTCCTGCCTCCAAGACCAGTTAGACCCTTGGTAATGAAAATATATGACTGGCCAAAGCAGATTATTTTGAGAGTTCTGATTTGGTTAATATGCAAGAATGTGAACACTAGCAAATGCAGCCTGGAAGAAGGGGCTGGTTTCAGGACTGGTGCTGGTATGTAGCTCAAAATTACTGGCAAGCTTTGACCTGAAAAAGAAAGTAAAATGAACTATCAAGAGGTTGGTTAACGAAGTCCTAATTTATTTGGCATTCTCAGAAGTCTTTGAAGGACAACTTTTCACGAATAAACACAAAAAATTAAACACATCTGGGTGCAATAGTGCAAGAGCCCACCAAACTGAAGACTCTGGTGCTGGTGCCACACACTGGTGCCATTCCACATTTCGGGGATGAACAATATGAAACCAAACAGGTACTAGTTGCTGCCTGTTATGTCTGTGAAATCATATGCTTTTTGTTCTTTTGGCAATTTATTAAGCCTTACCAAATTTAAGGCTTACAAGGTTCCTGCTTCATTTCACAACTGACACAAAACCTCGACATCTGCATTTGCTATAATATAGGAAATCATACAAATTACTATTTTGTCTGTACTGATAGGATTACATCTCTACAAGGTAAAAGTTTCCTTCTGAAGTGCACTCCACTCATGAGAAGAAAAAAGTAGGTTTGGCATTAACTAGACATGGTCCATGTTTCAGTCTTTCTCAGAGATGTCCACTTCATCTATGCCAGAGTCCAAAGTGTAAAAGCTAATACCCAGCTGTGCTAAAGGAACTGTTCTACAAGAAATAACCATACACATCGTTGAGTAGAAATTCTGGACAACAGTGTGTACCTGAAAGTTTGTACAGATTCTTCTCAGGACCACATTAGTCATCATGGAAACCCACATACTTCCCTTCTCTTATGTCTGCTTTGGTTTTGGAGAAAAAGAAGTTTTAATAGCAAGGAAAGCTAAAAAGATTAGTTTGCTTTAGTTAGCAAACAAAATACACCAGTGACTGTAGCAGAGTTCAGAGATAATGACACACAGAAAAAAGATAACTTCCTGGTGTCAAGGCAAACTCTTTTGTGCGGTGCTTTTAACAAATATTTCAAGTGCATGAAGAGAAATGTCTCAATTCCAAAATTTCACATATAGCAACTTAGAAGTTGATAATTTTTCCTTCACTTCACTCACGCTTGGAAACATCAACCCACTTAAACCAAGGGATTAGCTTTGCGTGTGTGTATGCATGACTACCTAAGGCTCCCACTTAGAGCATCTGAAAAATGTTTTAGTAAAATTCAGGAGGAAGATATAATAAAAAATTTGGAAATTATAATTGTCTTTTCCTTTGGGGAATGCAGTACTTATATTTGAGCACAAAATTTGTTGTCTTGCCATGGTCTCTTCCATTTCTCTCAGTTTCATACTGGGTTAAGTCCTATTTTAGTATCTTTCTTCCTTGGTTTTCCCAGAGCTTGTGGGTGGGAGAGAGAATAAATAAAAAGTGAAGAAAGTTAAGGGAAAAAAAAAAAGTAGATAAAGCTGTTTATCACAGCTGCTTACAGCAAAAGTGCTTTGGAAGCTAAGGTCTACCTTTGTATAGAATTATGCACACAGATCAGAGAAACAATACAAGAGTGAGAGACAATGCAGAAGGGAGGGGATGTGCTGAAGGGAAAGCAAAACTATCAGAGGGAATAAAATATTACTCTAGAGGATCAGAGTCTTCACTTATGAGCATGATACTTGCCATTTATTAATGTGATTAAACAGGCAGACCCAGAGAGATTATGCTACTACTTAACAGAACAAAGCATGTAAGCTAAGTGCAAGACATAACATTCCTTTCTAGATGGATAAGACACTGACAGGTTTAATTTAAAAATTTCTTTAAGTTTTGTCCTCCTTAATTCAGTTTCAAGGTCTCCCCTCACAATTTCAGGTCTAGACAATGCTTGGAATTGTTTTTTTTTGTGTTTGAGTTTCTTTCCTCTTTATTAGAGTAAAAAACTCCAAACAACAGAACAGGGCAGGTAGACTTTTGCTATCTGTATAAAATGTCCTGAAGTACAGCAGTGTTACAGTGCAAAGTAATTTTTAGGGAATCTGCACCTCTTTTAGCAGGGTCTGCACGTATAACTGGCAATCCTTTTTATTACAGACGAAGTCTTAGTTAAATCATCCCACTGCTCCCTTCTTGGATACTTCTTATCTTCCTGATTTGCATATAGCTGCCACTTGTTTAATATCTGCTGAAAACTGTTTTCCTATATTCATACGTGGGCAGCTCACTTTCAGCACTGACATCTCCTACTCTAAATTTTGAGGAACATCTATTGCACTGGCCCCTAAATCTCACCACATTTTTAAAGAACAAACTAAGACTACCAATATGTTTTTCAAAGTTCCCTTGCTGCCTATTTACAGCTTTAATTCCACCTCAAATCAGAAGACAGGAACACTAAAGAATCTATCACATGGTGCAGGCATTCTCATGTACTTGGCTCCTACGCATGACTCCAGGTTTTAGAAAAAGCTGTGTTAACAAGTGTGCCCTTTCTCTCCATCAGTTATCAGCCCAGTACTACAGGCAGCATGTGCTACCTGTTGGTTGACTTTGTTTCCTGTTTCTTCAAACACTAGGATTTTTTCAGTCCAATTTTAACTACTCATTTTACATGAAACTTAATACTGATTACCTCTAGGTTTCAGTCTCATTATAAACTGCACAGGAGGAAACAACTGTACAACTCAGCTGTAGCACCAGCTTAGCAGAAACTGAAATCTCTCATTATCATTTGCCATGATAATTTGATATGCACATGTATTAAAACATACATTACATTTTCTGTCACAAGTATCTGCTTGCTTTTTTGATGCTTTCCAGCTACACAGCTTCTCTTGCTTGCAATCCCCATCTGCTGTCATTCCTTTCACTCTATTGTTCACTGTCATCCTATTAGGTTATTTAGAACTCTGGCTTCAGACACTCTCCCAGGTTTCTATGTCTACAGTATAATTTTGAATTTTTCAACAAATTATTTATATCCTTTTACTGTGCACTATTGTTCATTCTTCCAGTTCTCACCCTTCTCCAGACAATTTGTGTAATTCAGGCTTCAGCCAACAAATGACATGTACACTGGTTGTACCCAATGCACAATTTTAATCTAATTTCGTGAAGTCCATCCAAAAGCTGTAGGCACTTTTACTTTGGTTTTATTTAGGCTTATTTCAGTGTAACACAAACTGATTTAGTTTACAGCAAATCAAAATCAAGCAAATCTTTAGAATAAAAATCCATAGAGCAGTTTAGACCACCAACTTTGTTTAAAAATTTTTTCTAGGTTACACTGGTGCATCTTTAGATATGACATTTCACAGTCTATCTCACATTGAGATAAAAATTCTGAACCTTTTCTAGCTTTGCCTTCTACCCTTCTTCTTTCCCTTGAACACTTTGCTGAGTGCATTTAATTACTTTTGATAAATGAAAAAAGTATAAATATGGCTAGTCAAGTAAACATATCTGATGGTTCTTCATCATGAATGCTACTGCGTATATGGAAAATGAAATAATGTAAACAGTTCTTGGTTAATAAAGTGACAGAAAAAAGAAATAATTATTTTTCTAACTTGAAGCAGGATAAAGGAAAACAAAACAGGCAAGAACACAAACTTACCTTTGGTAACATGAAAGTAGAATTACTCCTGAGGTATCCCAAGACAGAGAACAAGATTGATAAGGATTTACTACCTAAGTATAAAAATATCACTAAATCTTTTTTTCTAAAGAACAAGCACTGGCAATAAGGAACATGTGAACATGACTGTGGTACAGCAAGAAATGTTTCCATTATTAAGCAGAAAGTAGTTGTGATTGCTTACCTTGAGAAACAATTCACTTCATGACCTGAAAATCATCCTTGTCAGGCAGGACTAGATCAAGTATGATACTTTTAAAGAAAGCCACAAATATTAAAACCATGCATAAAATGGAGATTAAACATTTAAATTCTGTGAGATCCTGCTGTCTGAATATTAAAGACTAGTTATAAGTAGACAAAACCCAGCTGAGACAAAAAGTAAAGAACACATCTCTAGGCTACCAGTGATATAGTAAAACCAGACTAATGGCAAATTAACTGTGATTACTTTATCACCTTTAACATACCTTAATTAAAACTGATATGCGAATATTCCAATGCATCTTTAAATAACAGCTCAACCACTACAGAAAAAGGATTTCATAAGCCCACACGACAGCACTGCATTACCATAGGCTCACTAAGAACTCAACTTCACAAGTAATAATCACTCCATATAAGTAGTATATCTCATTTCATATCAATAAATGAATGTTTCACAGGATTAAGCATTTAGTAATGTTTGTGGGGAAAAACCCCCTAAAACAGTCACCCTCCAAAAAGAGAATTGAGCCTTCTGGGAAGGTAAAACCCCACCACTTACACTGCTGTACGTAATGCCTTCTCTAGAGAAATCTTGCTCCATAATAATAATAATGAAAGCCCTGAAGTTCCAGCATTGCCAGTGCAACACATCACCAATTGCATTTCAGTTGTTAAAAGCCCAAATTTTCCTATGTCAGTTCTTGTGGCTGCATTACATTTTCAATATTGCAGCATGACCAAAGAATTCCCAAATCTTCCCCAAACCTTATGGATAAGATCTGGCAAGTGCATACACCCAGAGATGGCACATCACAGACATGAGAGGTACTATCAGGCATCCAAACTGCTAAACTGACTTATTTTAGCTTTGGACTGGAACACCTGACAACAACATTCATGTTTTTCCAGTTCATCATTATTTCCCCAGAGAAACTGTCTCCATTTTCTCTGAGCAGCTCTGTTTACTTTGATGTCTGAATTAAAGACAGCAAAAAAAGCAAAGGTGATTTCCCTATGTATTTTAGGCTTAACGAACATTCTCCTGATAATAAATGATTAATACTGTGTGATAGAATTACCATGAAAATGTTTGATTCTTTTGGAAATACACCTTTTCAACATAGGAGAGTATTTCCTGAACTGGGACAAAATGGCTGCTGTCTCCTGGTCTCAACAAAATATACTTGAAATATTTCTACTTTACAACAACAACAACAATTTCCTATTTTATGCAGTTGAAGTGCTCCATACAAACAGCTTATAATAAAATATAATTTTTTAAACTCCCTCTTGAGAAATTTCTGTGCTCTTTTTGTTTGCTAAGAACACAAATCTCTGTTTGAAAGTCAAAGAAGAGACTTGGATAGAATCCGACTAGGTAGTAACTGGTATGGCATCCCTCAGGTTTCAAAGGCAAATAAAATAGTAGAATTTTGAAAAAGGTTCATCTCCTACAGATACTTACTTAAAATAAGATTTATCTTTCCAAAATTTGTTTTGTGTATCATGAAATTAATTTCAGCTCAATTACTATTAGAACATCTGTTAATTTCCCCCCCGCCCCAATCCATCTGGCTTAAGCACTTCAAATGGCATCTGCTGTCAATCAAATAGGTTACATATCAAATGTCATCATAAAGACTTGAAAACAAGCCCAAGATATAATAGTTAACTGTAAAATACCAAACTGAGGAGCTATCCTTGCAGGTTTAATAAATCATGAAGGTTCTCACAACTGAAAGTCAGCCAGACCACCCTAAGGATCATTTATTAATGTCTCTTAAAATGGAAATTTTATTGAAAATTATAAATTGTTGGAGTGTTTTGTTTTGTTTAATTTTTGTTTGGAATATGTTGTTGGTGGTGTGGTGGTGACTTTTTGCTTGGGTTTTTGTAGTATAGGACTTACAGAGATCAGTAGAGAATTGGGTTGTTTATTGTAAAAGGATTTTTTTAAAAAAAGGTTCTTAAAGATTTAAGTGCTATAGGTTCAGAATTTTTGCTTACAACTAAAAGTCAGAAAAAACCTTTATTTTAAAAGTTGAAACAACTAATTACAGGATCTTTTAAGCAAATACTATAGTACTCAGTATCCAAAATAATGTGCTGTGCTCAGAATGTATTGATTTAATCAGAAACTGATTGAAGAAAGAGAGGCGAACACTAAACAATGGGAGCAATGAGGGGTAAAGAACAAGAACATTCATGAGAACTGTTTGCCCAGTTACTTACACTGTTTGTTCATCTACATGTCCTGTGTATGCCTTTGAGAGAACCCAGTTGCTGATCTCTGGCCAAACACACAATTCTGCAGTTGCATATTTGACAGAGTCCTGGCTGTTACACGAGCAGATCACGTGTGGAATATTGCACTGTGAATGTACCAAGCTGGTCTTTTGTGGGTAAGTAGCTGAACATTTTACTAACATGACAAAATCTTCTGATTAGTGTAGCATTCATTAAATGGCGACAGATGCTAGTATTAATTACATGTTGAGCAGATCATTTTCCTATTACATTTCTTTTGTTACCAGCCTCATCATTCCAGTTATCAGCCTGCCCTATAAGCAGATTAAGCACCAGACTTTTTTTTTTTTTTTGAGGTTGGGGGATGTGTGTCTATATTCCTTGTTTGACCAAAATGAGTGACTGATCTTTCCTATACTACCCCACCATCTGGATTCCTCTCTTGCACTTTTCAAAACCTGTACTTATCATCTGTTAGACAATTTATTAGAAATGTTAATTTGGAAGGTTATTTGTGTGGCTCTCTCAAGCCAGCTGACATTTAATGTTGGAAGCCATAAGAGAAATCACTTGCCTTGTACAAACAGATAATACCTATTGTTTTTTGTGATAAACATTGCCAAATTATAACTAGCATATCAAATATTAATTTGGCATTTCAAGATTGAAAAACATGTACAGTAAAAGGTATATGTGAAACAAATTGCTATCCCTCGTGTCAGTCTTGAACAAAAAGATTCCCATTCTATGTAATAGTATGTGCACGCAAACAAAACAAAAACTATTCACCATTTCCATGAGTACTAGTAGGATTCCATTCTATGTAATAGTATGTGCACGCAAACAAAACAAAAACTATTCACCATTTCCATGAGTACTAGTAGGATTCCTAGAACACATTTTATGGCCAAGAATGATTTGTAATTTATCACGTTTATTCTGACATGTACACCAACTTTTCCTTCATAACAACTCAGAGCAGTCCTGGAGAGGAAAAAAGGAAACAAACAAACAAAAAAAAAATTGAAAAGTACAAATGGCAAAGTCATTAATCTGGAAATAATTTCTGCCATAAACCAAAAGGTTATAAATTGAAAGTTGACAGAGGAGAAAGACATTGGAATAATAACTAATCGAAGGATGATCAAGAGTCATTAAAGTGATTTTGGTAGAGAAAGTTAAATACAAACCTAAAATTTAAATCACCCAGGTTTTTTCAGAAGACATGGGGAAGTAACAATGCTTTGCCATATGATACTTATTAGGCCTATTATGATCAAGAACAAAATTATTAATTGGAATAAGTGCAATGAGAAAATGAGAGTGACCAAGAAGCAGAGAGTCTGTTTCACAAGTGGAGACTGATAAAACAAAACAAGCCCTATCCAGAGTGCATATTTATTAAATATATACAATATATCTCATATATATTCACACATACATATACAGCTGCACTTCTAACCATCAGAGAAGTGATGATCTGGAGCAGTTGTTCTTTGTGAAGTAGCAGAGGAAGAAAAGCTTCACTGCCTTTGAAACACATCAAATCCCATTTATGCTGTGAAGATCTGTTATGTAGCTGGATGAAACAGCAGGCACTGGGACTGGATGACCTGAAGTTGTCCCTTTCAGTCTTATATTTCTGCAGTGGAACTGGCAGATGCCCACACAGGGGAAATATGTGGAAAAGTTTCTGTGCATTTGTAAAATTATGATTGCTGACTTAAAATAGCTACTTGAAAAAAATGATTTTCGCTGATGGCTCAGAAGATCTCTCCTTCCACACAACTCAGCTGGGTGAATTGCC
This sequence comes from Zonotrichia albicollis, assembly GCF_047830755.1. Classification (NCBI taxonomy): domain Eukaryota; kingdom Metazoa; phylum Chordata; class Aves; order Passeriformes; family Passerellidae; genus Zonotrichia; species Zonotrichia albicollis. Next base: position 27,407,959 of record NC_133827.1, on the reverse strand, counting down.
TTCTGTGAATGCTCATTTCTGCAACTAAGTTCCTTGCCCTAACACTTTCTTAAGATCTTCTGTATTTGTACAGGATTTCTGGTTCTGTGACATTTTGACTTTATATTCAGCTGATACCTGGAAATCCTGGCCATGACCACAGGTCCACAAGCTTTGGAGCATTATAAGATATGCCCAGTAAATCGATAACTTCATCCTGGAGGAGCTGAATTTACTGCTCATGTAAAGCCCAAGTAGACTGTTCAAAGAAGGGCAACACTGGACAGTGTTATTATGGGAGCTTTCATACAAATCCACTGTGCAGCCACCAACTCCCCTTTTTGCTTTTAAAGAAAATAACAACAGACAGTGCTGAAACCACTCACTTCCAAGAACAGGGCTGTTCCAAGTGGCAGGTTTCAGCATTCATGTAGCCCTGTGCTGGGCTGGAGCCTTAGACTGTGAGGCCTTTCAGGCAAAGACTGTTATTTATTAGGAAACTGCAAAAGAGCTCACTGGGAACGTGAGCCAACAATGAGGCCTCCTCCATGCTAACCCAGGATGGCTAAATATATTTTACATGAGACACAGCTTGGAACATCAGTGATGCACATACCTTCAACTGCTATTTTTGACACAGGTCTCTTTGCAGGAGATTCCATAGCCTGGAGAAAGGTTAACTAGCATCCAGGAGTTTTACATGTACAGAAGTTAAAACTGGAGACACTTCTTACATGAAGGTTTTTTGAGGAGTGAGGAATTAAAATTTGAGTGAATTGGAAAGTTTTGCTGGAATCAGATGCATTAGCTTCAGAAAATATAGTGATATATTCAAATACATACATTCACTGCACAATTCTCAAATGATCTTATTGCCATAAAATCAAATCTGAATTTTTTAAACAGTCCAAAGCAGTTATTTTTCAATGACACCAGCTTCCTGGTAATGCTTTGTACAATGAACATTTGCAGAACAATTTGAACTTACTTACACTGACAGTTATGAAGCTTTTTTTGCATGGTTTATGTTAACTGATTTTGGTTCGTTTTCAGGATATATTTGGGCAGCTGAAAACAAACCCAAGAATAGATACCTGAAGTGTGGACAGGAAATAGATACGAGAACCAAAAACCTGAAGACAGTAATAATAACAAAAACCATCTTATTGTTATTATCCAAGTGCAAAAATGAATAGCAAAGACCCCACAACACTCAGTCACATTCAACAGACAAAGAGAGCACTGGTAGGATTCTTATGGCGTCAGTGGGACAGGCCCACTACAAAATTTCAGCTACTCAAAACCACATATTTCCCAGTTATTGTGCAGCAGTTCTTCCCTAAAAGAACATATGTTCACTATTTTGGTTTACTTTATGAAAACAAACTGAAAACTTCCTCCTAGTTTAAAAATATATTGTGGTTTTTTTCTGGTTCTGGTGAGACATTTAAAGAACCTCCTCAGAAAAGTTTTTGAAACTTCACATTTTCTAAATCATTATGTCCAGCTTGAGACAAGTATTTGTGTTTCTCTCTCTAACAAATATAAAGTAAGTAAACTAAGTAAAAAAGTCTCAAAATGAAACAAAGATTATAGTATATTTGTATTTTTATTTAATAATCTTATAAACTCATAATAAATTTGTTAAATTTCATTTGTTTACTGTCCAACATTTCTCATTGATAATTCTATTAGATTACTCTGAAAAATACTCATATTGCACATTTTGCAGGATATTTTAAAACAAAGGTTCAAAAAACTCTTCCAAGATATTTATCATTGCTTATTTCCCTGTTTGAAAAATCAGTTATCTACACTGGTGGAAGGCAGGACATCTGACATCTCCAGGTACAATGTGGAAAATATACACAGCCTTTCCATTCCCAGATGTTAATTTCATGTCCTTGGAATGACATGTTATTGTTTACCCCTTTGCATTAAGTATGATTACCCCGAAAGTGCAACTAAACTTTTCTTTAGAAGTAATACTTAAGGATTTGTCGTTTATTTGCGTTAAATGTCGTGCCACATTTATTTGTGAGAGTAAACTTATGGATGTGCATATACTACTTCGCAAGGCTTCCAACTCACATTTCTCTGTCCTCCTTTCCTCCGGTTCCTCAAGCAGGGCCCCATCGCACAGGCTGGGAAAGCCCAGGTAGAAGGAACTCCCACCCCCTGAGGCTCCCCACATAGTTTCGCCATGTCTGGAAATACCCTTTCGGTAGCCGGCCCTCTCGCAGCCGGGCCTTCCCGGCCCTCAGGAGGCCAGGCCAGCCCACTTACTGGTGGCGCCTCCCGGGTAGCTTCCTGGCGGCGTTAACGGGGCCCCTCGTTCTGCAGGGGCACGGAGGGGCTCCTTTCCGGAGGACAAGCCCTGGCTAAAGCCGGTGCCGCCTCAGGCTGCCGGTTTGCCTGCCTTCCTTCCTTCCAGGGCGGCGGAGAGAGCGGCAGCCCCGCGCGGCTCCGCCGCCGCCATTTTGGGACGCCGGCGGGCGGTCTCCATGGCAACCAGGAAGGGGCGGACATCGCGCGGGGTCACCGCTAGCCCGGCCCCCTCTTAAAGGAGCAGCCGCGGCGGCCCCGCGGTGCCGGGCAGGGTCTGACCCCCGCCGCCGGTGCCACCAGCGACCCGCGCCCCGGCCGCCCCCTGGCCGCCCCGAGGGGGGACATTCCCGCGGACCCGAGGTGACGACCCCGGCGGAGGGATACCGACAGCCGCCAGCGGCTCCGGCGAGCGCAGCGAGCGGGCCGCGCTCCGGGCCGCGGCGGGGGCTGCGCGGGGGGCGGCAGCCGGGGCAGGGGCCGCCCGCCGGCCCGGGGCGCGCGCGGGCCCCGGCGGGGCCCCGGCGCCAGGAGAAAGTAGTCCCGCGGCCTCCCCCTCGCGCCGCTGGAAGGGGTTCGGCGGCGGAGGCGGCGGACGAGGCGTCGCTCGGTGCTGCGGCTTCAGCTGATAATTGAAGGGAAGCGAGGCGGCTGCTGCCGGGAGGAGGGAGGCACGGAGCGTCTGCGGAGGCCGCACCGGGACAAACTAGGTACCCGGGGCCCCTCCGCTCGGTCGGGGGGCGCCGGGGAGGCGGGCGCGGGGCGGCGGGGCGCTCGCTGGGCCCCTCGGCGACTCCGGGCCGGGCCTGTTGTGTCATCCTGGCATTAGCCGAGCTGCCCTTCCTGGCGGCCCGGGGCAGGGGGAGGGGAGCGGCGCCATCCCGGAGCATTGTTGCGGATGGGGGTGGGGGGGCGAATGGGAGCCGGGAACGACGCGGCGCCGTGCTGGTGAGTGTATGGGGCGGCCCGGAGGAGTGGAATGGGGCCCTCGCCGTGCAAGGAAGGGGTGGAAACGGAGCTGACAAAATGGCCAGGCAGTCCCTGAGCCCGCTGCAGGGATATCCTTCGCCCCCCCACCCCGGGCAGGGGTGCCGGGGGCCACCTGGCCTCTCCCGGGCCGCCTGGCGAGGAGGGGGACGGCAGCGCGGCCGCCCCTCGGCGGGCCCTATGTGGCTGCTGATACAAAAGGGCAGTGTCAGTGTTGACACTGCCGTGCCGATTTCGATGCCCTTCCCTGTCTTCCCTCCCCCACTCCGCTTGGCCCCCTTTTCCTTAGTGGTCCTTTCTTTCCCACCCCCCTTTTATTTTTTGTTCCCTTCTAAAGAAGCGAGGGAATATCTTAAAGGAAAAAAATAGCATTTTCTTTTTCTTTCCCTCCTGCCCAGCTCGGTAAAAATGCTAAACAATCGGCCGACGTCCATATTTCACAAGCTTTTTTGGGGGGAGGAAGAAGGTGGGCAGAAAACGGAGGCGCCCGTGGGGTCGGAGTCACAAAGCTGGCTGCCCACGAAAGGGATTATTTTCGCAGCTAAATGTTTTCGAGCTGATGTTTTTCTTGTTTTCAGTCAAGAAGCAAGTTGCCTGGTCCTTGCGTTTGCTTGCATAATGCGTCGTACTTGGAGGCTGATCAAACGCTGGGTTCTGCCTTTCCTGCCTGGCTCTTCCTCCTTCCCTTCTCCCGGGGGGCTGGGTCGTGGCACAAGTTCCAGGGGGCTGCTGGCGCTGGGGCTCCCGGCTGCTGCCCCGGGAATCCGGGCAAGGGAAGGAACCCAGGCCGGGGCTCTCGGCAGACCTGCAGGCCTGTCTTCCTGTGTCCAACTTTTTTATTGTTCCCCCTTCCCCCTTCCGAGTGCTCGGGCTCTCCGGCAGGCGGGGGTTTGCTCGGCTCGGCAGTCCCAAAGTCTAGACGGGGAACCGGAAAATAATAGGGGAAAGAATGGAAAGTTATGTCAAGGGCTTTGGGGGAAAAACATCGACGTATCGAACAAAGGTCCTGCCTGTGTTGGAGAGAGAGGCCTGCATGTGAGGCCTGATTGTGTCGCATTTACACACGGGGAAGAAATGAGTGCTTGGTACTGGCCTAAATTTATTCTGTAAGTCTGGCATAGAACTTAGGAACGCTTTCAGAGAGTGTGTAGTTTGTTTTGGGAGTGTTTTTATTATGTGTAGCAATCCAGTAATAATTTTTATTTTAAATTCTTTTTTTTCCTCTAAAAAGAGTTCAGGTTGTTTTTTTTTCTTCCTGCCTCATTCAGCAGAAATAATACTGATTCAGAGCTTCTAACAGTGTAATGCAAAACTTAACTCGGACCAACTTCCACTGCTTTGTTTTGTGTAATACGAATTTTGAGCTTCCTGCTGCTTTAAAGGCTGCCATAAAGAGGAATTGAGTAGTAAGCAGCTGATAAATATCAAGTACTTCTATCATAATGAGAAAGAAGAGGAATTCTGAGCACTTAAATAAATTTTTCAATATTTTCTTGTGAGAACTGACACTGTATACTTTTGTAAGATATACTTTTATAAGACTTCAAAAGCTAGCAAGCATTCCTGTGATTATTTCTGTTTATCTCTGGTGTAGTCTCTTCAGTTCTCTCTCTTCGCTCTCAGAACTACAATTCTAATTGTACAGAGTTGAGGTTCTGGTTTGGGGTTGTTTTTTTCTTTTTAATTTTAATTTTTTAAAAATTATTTTGGCATTTGAATTCTGAGGTTTCTGAGATTTATTAAGGTTTTTGTTAAGCTATAAGTTTTTAAGCAAGTTGTATTTTATGTATGCAAAAATATATGTAATGGACATGAAGGTGCTGGAAAATAACTATATCTATATATTTTTTGGTAGCCTACTTAATAAATATCAACAGGAGTTAAATGTATTTATGAAAATGCTTGTATTTCAGTTTTTGCAGCTGGTATTTTAACAAAATATTTTGTATTTGAACTAAGAAATTTAAAACAGTGGTCTGGGGAATAAATTCTGAAAATTATGCCTAAAGTTTTTGGCAATATACATGTTTTTAACTTGTAGTAGTTTCTGTATTTTTAAAATGCAGCTGATTGTGAGCAGCTCAGTTCTTTTGATCTTAAATGCAAAGGTGTTTTTAAGTTTTATTGTTTGGTGTGTCTTATTGTTATATTAGAAATAGAGGTAATCAAATTTTTTTTTTCCTTCTTAGGGTTTTTCTGAGAAAAATTAGTAGTAAACTTGAGCTAACAACCTTTAAGACTTCAGTCTCCAGATGGTTGCATAGGTAGAAACCTAAACATGTCTTAGCTGTTAGTAGAAAGATTGTAGGTCATCCACAGTGTGACATTACTGCTTATTAATATAGCAGATCTACTTCAGTAGGAGTGCCAACCTGTTGAGTAAGAACTTATGAAAATGGAGTCTTTTGATGTCTTGCAAAAGTTTTTCAGGTCAAAGTGACCATTAGGGGAAATATTCTGCATCTTCCCAGTAAATGAATAATCAAAGTTGTCATTCCTAATCAGGAATTATGCACAAGTTTTTGTGTGTGTGTGTGTTTTTTTTTGTTTTTTTTTTTTTTTTTTTTAGTTTTAGTTTTCCTTTTTGTATTGTACTTTGACTGTCTTCAAACCCAGAGTGTAAATATTACAGAAAAAATCCTGTAATGAAAACTTTTTCTTATAAAATCATTCCTAAATTTGAGGCCTAAAGCCATAGGTGACAACAACACTATTCCTTCTGCAGCAGCTTAGCAAAAATAAGATGCATTTGTCTTTAATGCCACCAGTGGAGACATGATCAATTTCCATGTAGATCTTTACACAATTACTTACCTGCACCAGTCCAGAAGCATAACTTGATTAAATTCCTTTTGTTTCTAAGTGATGAAGCAGAAGTAGCAAAGTTAGGAAGTAAACTATATGTTTGTTCCTAATTTGCAGCGAAATGAATCTCACAGCTCTGTGTTAATCTTGTAGTTATAGGCCGTGCTACATTTTCTAACAAACCACTTGGGTAGCATCATGTAGAACACTTTTGGTCATGGATCTGTCTTTAGTCACACCGAGACTAAATTTTTGTGACAAAAATCAATAATCAAATACTAAAGTTGTACAACATGGTGAACTAGAGCTTTGGCAAAAACTTAACCCAGGGTGTTTCTGGGATCTCCCATTGGCCTGTTGGATGATCAGTGTCCTGTTCATCACCTGTCAAATTAGTAACACTCCCTGTAAAGCACTTGGTTGACTCTGTTATACTCTTTTCATCAAGGTATCACTGCCCCATTCAGTAGTGACTCTGAAGGTGGTACCACAGTGGATTTTTTTTTTAATGTAGTAATATATTAGCTTTGGGGGAGTATGCTTAGTTTTCTGAAAAAGTAATATTTTAAATGTGCTGTTAATATTTTAATTACTACATGGTATCGCAACAGATTTATGGTAGTATATGAAGCAACTCCTTGCTGGGGGTTTCTATAGATCAGTTTTAACTCAGGACATGAAGTTGGTAACTGCAAAGCAAAGTCATATTAACTTTTTTTTCCTGCTCATGTAGTTTTTTTTCAGTTTATATGAAATAAAGTGCTTCTCAAGGAGCACAACTATTTTCAGAGTTCTCAGTGGTGAGCAATAATGACAAAAATGCTTGTATGTAGCCACTTGTCTCAGGATTGCTTTTTTTAACAAAACAGTTGCTGAATTCATGTTTTAAAGTTTTCTTCTGCAAACAGAGAAATTTTAGCTACCTATCAAATGTACAGTGTCTGTGGAGGACAGGGCCAAGTCAGCTGGCTTTTCCTGCCTGCTTTCAGATACCAGCAATGGTTGCTTTTGTATGAAGATCAGCTTGAGGAGCAATTGTAAATATGTAAATGTGTAAATGTGCACATTCTCCTTCAGTTCTGTCTGGCAGTCAGGGTTCAAGCATACAGAACCAATCTCTTTACTCTCCTTGTGTGTGATGATGCTTGTCTTGCAAGGTACTGACTGTTGCCAGTCTAAATTCATTCATGAAGGTACTTGGTACAAATATGGCAGCAAACTGCCCTGGGAGCAGTAGATGGTCAACTCTGTAAGGAAAAATGGAAATATTGTTTTCATGTAGGAGAAATGGAAAACTTAGGTGTATTATCAGAAAGGTTAATCATGATAGTTTAATATTGGACTTCAATATACATGAGAAATATTAGCAATGATGTTCAAGCCATGGTTGCCCTCAGTTGCTGCAGAAAAGCCTCTTTGGAAGCCTCAGGATGTTACTTGGTCCTTCTCACATTTGACTTCTTACACCCTTGAGTAGTTTTTCATTGATTACAGCCTGCTAAAAGGAGGTCTGTTTTCTTCAGTGGTAAGAAAGGAGAAAAAACCCCAAACCTTACAAACATACAAAGGTATTTTTGGAGAAGAAACTGGAATGATTCTATCAGTGTGTAGTAATATTATTCTGGCTTATGGACTGGAGGGGGAAAAAATCCCATTTTCTTGAGTGTTTTCTATATGATTTGCCTTGACAGTGTCCACAAGAAAGTGCACATGCTGAAATGCAAAGATCTGACCTTCATGAAAGGTATGAAAGGGTCTGAGTCATCTTCTGGAATGTGAACCTTGAGTTGTAGGGAGCAATTTGGTGTTTCAAATTGGAAGCTGAGGTCCCTGGTACTTTTCAAATAAGATGGCTTTTTTTTAAGATCTGAAAGGCAAAGTATATTTCACTTTTATTCTGCTTTCAGAGGAACTTGTTGCTGACAACTTGTGTTTCATGAAGTCTAAATAACTAAACTTAATGTAAAGAAGGAATGTAAAGAAGTGCAAAGATTAGACTTTTGTAAAGCTGGAAATAAAATAATACAAATGTGTTCTTTGTTTTCTGAGGTATGTGTGTTTTTTTGGGAACAAAAGTGTTAAACTTTTAGAAGGCTGCCTGAGATGGGCATTAGACTTAATACTGACAGTGTGCACCTGTGTCAGTTTTGTGGCTGACTTTTGAAGCATGGTTAATACCAGTTTTTGTTAATGCAGAGCAGTAACTAATTTTTTACCTTGATTTTCAGGTGTAGCTTTTAATAGTAAAATATTAGGAAAAATAGGTCTGTGACAAACTCATGCCCCAAGGTAACTAGATGTAGATTTAGCTGTGTTTTCTTTTGGAAAGCATGTATGCCGTTCTGTTCTCCCTCATTTTTCTCCTTCTCTGTCTTACTTGTCTTACTTTGAGCTTGTGATAGTTTGTCTTAGCACCTCTGGGCAGGAGAAAGGATCTTGCTGTACCTGGGCTTTTATGCATTTGAAGTCTGTTCTGTACCTCTGCTCTAGTCCAAGACTGCTTAGTTGTAAAAGTACAGGTTAATAAACATGTAAATAAAAAATACACTCTTGTATAGTATCTTCTGAGTTGAAAACATTGAGTTTTTGTAGGATCAGGAGCAACATAAATGAGTTGAGGCACCAAAAAAGAAAAGATGGAAACAATGCATAGTAACGCTAGTCAGGGAGGACTCCAATATCCCCCATGGCTGCCCTCCTCCCCCTTCCCTCCAGCCCTAAAGAAAAGGAAAAACACACACCTGCATCCCACCCACTCATCAAGGGACTTGAATTACATGTCCTTGATACTGGTATAATGATTAGTTGCTTACTTTAACTCCTGCAGTTAGTGAGGAGAAGCTCTCTTTACATTATATATGCTTTTGTGGAATATGTGGTAGATGAGTGTTTTTGGACAAGGTAACATTGTAAGATGTGGTTAATGTCAGGGCTAGAGGATGGCATCTTATCCAAGTTAATAATGTTCTGTGTCTTCTAATGTCAAATCCCTTATGTAATTAGCTTATTCAGTGTAGGGAGTGTCCTGTCCTGGAAGGTGTGTGCAGTGTAACTGAATCTTCTGATCACAGGTGAGATGTGGCTGTGCATTTCAAGAGGACAAATGAAGAAAGTAACTGAGGGGCATGTTAATAGGCTGTATGCTGAATTTAAACTTGGAACTCTGTCTTCCCTAGAGAGTGAGTGTTTTCTTCCTCTTTATTTTGGGAATACACTTTATTTATAATCAACTGACTGACTGCAAACTGTAATTTCTCCTTAAAACTTCACTTGTCTTGAGCTTGCAGTTGTTTCAGGTCCATTGCACAGGGGTGAGGGGAAGGTAGGAAATTGCTCAGCGGAACAAGGACCAGTCATAAGCTGTGTCAATAAGCCTGAGTGAATGGCACCTGTGAAGCAGCTGCATAGCTAGGTAGGTACATATGAGATCTTTAAGTTAAACAGCTGGAGAAAACAATTTCAGCTGAATCTCATTTAATGAAGGGGATGGAAGCTACATAACTTTGGCAAACTTTAAGCCACAAATTCAAGTGTTGCAGCTTGTACTTTAAAGATCTGCTGCAGTCTATTCTACAGTGTTTTTCAAGTTCATATGATGATAATGGATGTTGCCATATCTTAACTTTGGTAATATTCTGCCTTTTATATTTAGCAGACAGTAGTCTACAATAAAAGGCTGGTAATAAAAATTAAAATTTGAGTTATACCTTAAGATTGTAGATTAAGAAGTTAGTTTCACTCTCTTGCTCAGTTACAAGAAGTTTGGCTGAAGAACAGATACATTCCTTTGCCAAAGGTAAGATAGGAAATATGTGTTTGTCAGATTTCTTCCGTGGCAGTTCTTAAATTGACGCAATTCTGCTGCATATTTGTAGACTTGCAAATGAACATACCCTTGCTGGATACCTGACTCTGGACAGCCCCTCAGAGCTTTCACCAGCACTTTGTCACTAGAATTGGAAGAAGCATGTTAAGGGAAATGCCATTGCACACCTCAGTCTGCACATTTAAATGCTGTGTGGAGTGGGTAGAGAGTGAGCTCTCTTCAGATTATCTGTGAAGAGGAAAGATGAAATTTAGGATGTGAAGGAATGGTACCACTTTAATGCCTTTGGTTAATGTTGACATTTGAGAATTATGATCATACTTTTTTGTTAAAGAGTTTAGAGGTTCTTGATGTATTATCCAACTCAAACCAGAGTTGGAACAGAATGAGCACTGACAATTCCAATTTTATTGTGCTTTATGGAGAAGAACTCAATTAAGCTAGAACCTGAGAACTTTAAAAACTGGGGGTAAATAGGAAAGTAGTGATGAGTTAATTTTTGGGACTACACTTAAACAACATGTGAAGTTGCCTTTGAGACTCCACTGCAGTGGTAGGCCAAGTAATCTCAATCTGTCACTTTCAAACTACAGTGCAGTGACCATACTTGTTGCTATGCTTCATGACTTCAGAGATTGCCTGGAGTAAAGTGTATTCCCCGCTATTCCTCTATTACAGACTTAGCCAAAAGCTGTTAAAACTCTTCTTGTAGTTTAAATAAAGTAGATTCCTATTAAGTAACAAGTAATGGACAAAAATTGTATCATCTGTTTTTCAAAACTTTTTCATTCGTTATTTTATTCAGATGAAATCTTGGGTTTATATCAGATTGAGATCTCACACTTGAATGCAAACTGCGATTCTTGCTGGTAGTACCTGTAGTGTTATCAGGAACACTCCCTCAACCTGTTATCAGCAGTCTGCCTGTGCTAAACTAGTGTTGCTTCTGTTTGTGGCATCTGTTTGTTGGTTTCACATCTACCTTGCAATTACCTGAAACCCTGTTAGGACTCCTCTGTACTATTATTTTAATAAATTAATTTTAATTGAAATAATTTTTAACCTATTTTAGTGGTGTTGGAGTATCTTAAAAACCTCTATCACAAGTAAGCCATGTAGATTGCTCTGCATTACCAAATTGTGTAGTGTGTTTTAATTTAAAAGCTGTTCCCCTTCAGCTAAGAAATGGTTTCTTCCTTATACTCACAGATTTGCAATACTGTTTTCCTTCACCAAGATGATGTCAGGCTTCTTGGAAAGTCAGCTCAGTAAGATGGCAAATCAAAACCAGATAACAGTGATAGTGCTAATTGAGCTAACAGCAGAATTCAGTTAGTATTTTGACTTTCTCTGTTGTGTAACTCACTCTGAAACATCATTTGAGTTGAATGTTAGCAACTCAGTTACAAAATTTCTCAGCACTGTCTTCCTATGTTTTTTGTCTGCTGGTTCTACACGGAACTCTTTCCACAAATGGAATAACTGGTTTGGCTTTTGGAATATATTAACTTCGGCAAGTTTCCTCCCCCCCCCCCCCCCCCCCCCTCCATGTGGCAGATATCAAACATGAACATATGGGCACAGAGTGACACAGCAATAGAAGGATCAAGCTGGATAAACAACCTCTGCACAGACTAACCCTATCCAAAAGGGTGGTATATGGTTTGTGGTTTTTTATTTTTAAATCCTAGAACTTGCTGCTTACTGCAATAACTTGCTTTGTGGAGGGCTGTCTTCTGCCTCCCCTCCTCTTTCCCAGGAGAAGGTGTGGGGACAAGTTTCCTCTCTTCAGTCATAACAGAGCTTCAGTGGTAGGTACCATGGGACAAGAAAGACAGGAAAAGCTTCTCAAATTGTAGATAATAGAGGTGTTGGCTTCTTTGCAGTGTCTTCTCTAACTTCTTACACGTTCTGAGAAAGAGGATGTCTGTTAGTATAGCAAGAATGGTGTTTTAGTTACTTCGTTAGCCAAAAGGCCCAAAGGGGGGACCAGCTTTTTGTGGCAACTGAGCCTTGAAAGAGATTTTTGTACCTGAGCAGCATGAGCATCTCCTCTCTGGTGGGCATAGTAGGACAACAGAACTTCTTAGTTGTCTGTAAGGACAATGTCATACTTGCCTTTTTAATTCTTTAGTCCTCCTGGGATATTCTTTCAGCATGTCATGTCTCAAAATTTAGGATCATCTAGTTTCCAGTCTGAAAGTTTCTCTTAACTGTTTGCCTGCTAACTGTGTCAATACTATTCCTCTCTTCATTTTCTTCTGTTGATGTTTTAGTATTGGCACTTACTGAAAGTATGTACAGCCTTGTTGCCAGGCTAAATAGTGCAGGTTTTATTAGTTAACTTCTTTAAGATCACCCTTCTGGTTTTCAGCTGGAATTGATGTCCCTTGACAAAGGCCCACTGTGATGGGGTAGAGTATTTCAGATAAGCACTGAGAATTCTCAGTAATGGTGCATACACCTAAGCATTGGTTCCTCTTCCACACCTCCTCTCCCATTCCCCTGCTGCATCACTGTGGAAGGAACTGGAACAGGCTGATGGGGTTTGGCTTACAGAAAATGCTTTTTGGGTTCAGTACTGAAGTACAGCATCTTCATATTGAGTGGTAATATTGTACTTCATAGCATTGCAAGTGTCTCTTTAAAATCATTTACTGTTCCATATTTGCATATATCCTTACTATTTTGGGAGAGGGACAGAGGAGAGAAAAGGGGACTTGCAAGTTTTGATAATTTTGGAAAAAGGGAAGTTTTAAGGGAAGAGCTCTGTGTTCAGATAACCATATCACCTGTGTAGTTATTTGTAAATAAGCAAGGCAATAATAATAACAAAGCTTTCATCTTAGTTCATAGTTTTCTTCTATGGGTAATAGTCTTCTATCATTACAAACACTTTCTGTTAAATTTGTGCAATGATGCAATCAGTTTGGATGCTACTTAAAAGCAATTTAAATAGTCTTGGGTTTAACAAAACAGAAATAAAATATGAATGACCTCTCTTCTGTGAGCCAGGAAACAGAAACAAGTGTCCAGAGTTCTGCTGTCAAAAACCAAAATATTTTGCTTCTGGAATCTGCTGATGTCCTGTCATTATTGAAGTATGATTTCAGGATTTAATACCGTTACAATTTGAACATTATTGCCTGCCTTCAAATGTTAAGTTTAAGCACCCACAGCTTACAGAGACACTATTTTCCAGTTGTTTTTCAAAACCTTGGCCTTGAATGTGTGTTCAGAGTAACTGTGAATATTTTAAGTCCAGCTACATCTGAATGGTAGAATATTTTTATTTGAGTGTGTTTGCTGTAGCACAGCTTTGAAGCCTACCAGGTGGAAGCTCTGGTCCTCATCAGAGAGTACATTTTGCTAAACTTTGAAACTTTGGTTCAATGAGAATGTCTATCTATATAAATTTATGGAGTAAACAAATACAATGTCACAGCACTACTGACATAGGGAAGCGAAGGTACACAGGCTGTCCTGTGTAAAGTACTTGAGAAAAATAGACTTTGTCTTTTAGCAAAGGAGAAGGCCTATTCTGGAAATACAGTCAGCACTGAGGGTGTCTCTTTAAAAGCAGAGAGACAATTCTTCCTTACTGTATTTTTTGTATTGCTTTAGGCTGGGGGACTTTAAATACCTGATTTTTGTGTAAAATACCTAGTTGCCAGCTAAAGGCTAACTTGAGGAGAAAAAGTGAAGTGCAGAAGTATGTACAAGTGTTCAGTTTTCATACCACTGATTTTAGCTGTGTTGTCCTAAATGTTACATCTACCAGGAGAGATAGTTTCCAGGCATTCTAAAGATGTTAACCTGCCATGCCTGAGCCTTGAGTAACTAAGTCAAGGAATTCAGAAACTCAGTTTTGTGCCCATGGATTCAGGAATGCTGCTCAGAGATCACTGAGTGTGACAAGTAGAGGAGATGCAAGCTACTGTATTTCCTCCAATTTTCACCTAACCCTGTGAGACATTGCTGAGCTGGGGCTTGTGAACCCCTTTCCTTGCTTTATGTAGATGATCTGCCTGGTTAAAAAGCCTGCTTGATAAGGAGTTGGGCTTTCTGTTGACAACATCAGATGCAGGATGTGACTAGTGCAAGCCCAGACCCGTGGCAGCTAGAAGCAGCAGCTCAACCCATGGCAGAATATAGTGATTTAAATGTCTAAGTTTAGCTTAGGTGCATCCAAAAGCAAGGTAGTTTGTTACTACTTAATAGTAGTCCAGGTTATGACAACAAATTAGAAATGCATTTATTCTTGGGGTGTGTTTGCTCTATTGTTGGAAAGGTTGGTGGCTCAGCTTTGAAGTGGGAGTAACTTGAAAATACGAATTTGTGACTGGCTATCATTTAAACTGTTTTGTTCTTTGTACTTCAGTAGACTGGAGTAGTATTTGTGGTGGGAGAGTGGAGGAGAAGCTGATGTAATTTCAAGTTGCTTCATCAGAATTTGAAAAGTTTAACTTGTGACAACGGTGATAGATCAAAACGTCAGGTTTTAAGTTGTCTCTGTCAGCTTGTACAGATGCAATCTATATTTTTGACCAACTCCCTAAGTTTCATGTGCTGAATTTTAACATGAAAATGATCTGCACTGGCATAATAGTGAAGCTTATGATTGTACTCTATCTCCCCATACCCTGTGAGGTGTGTGGAACTTTGGATAAATACATGTAATAGTTGGAAATTACCTTCTATATAGTACACAAGCCTTCCATGTAGGTTTGGATTAGAGCAAGTAACTTGACTTCCTGTTTTATCTGGGTGACCATACTCACTAGGATGTCTTCCAAGAAATGTAGTTGGGATTTTTAGCTTCCATCAGTACTTGGTATTCTTTGGGAGATACAATGGAGCTCAGCTGAGCTTAGTGCAGACTCGCAGCTCTACTGCCCTCAAGTCTGGCCTGTTTGTTTTGTCTCCTTAGTCTGTGCTGTAACTTCAGTAGTGAGTTAAATATTGTATGAAGAGTATAAGGAAGTGTAATCATCACTAAGCTTAGAATTAATGGAGTTACAAAAAACAAGTAGGTGTTTGGCTCAAACATCCGTTGTACTTGCATATGTACAGAATATTTATGATGTCATTTGAATTTAAAAAGTATCCATTATAAAACACAGTGTGATGCCCCATCTGAAATATTTTCCTTGAAAATGAAAAAGCACTTCTGAAACTTTCAGGCTCTTATCATGTAACTGTTTAATATAATAAACAATACCATGTTAGTAATATGCTAGTGGTATATTCTGCCCTTGATATAAGAAAAAATGACTCTAGAATTTTGTTGTGAAAATTCAATGTTAGATGCTTTATATCCTCCACTCTTTACCAAAATAGATGTTTAATAGGAAATAGTTTCAATTAGTTTTTCATAGATAACTGTGTTTGGAGAGCTGTGTTTTCATCAGCTTTCAATTATGTGGAAGAAGTTTGTGTTGGACAGATCAGGCTGTTTCCAAATAGCAGTACATGATGTCCATGTCCCAAAACTGGTCTGTCAGGGAAGCCTTTAAATACAAAGTAGACATACAGATAAATTTTGAAAAGCATAGAATAAAGAGCCAAAGTCAGTGCAATAATTTGGCATCTTTGGTAGCTAATAGGGTTTGAGGTGCTCTCCTTAGCACCTCATCCCAGTAGTTGATGGGATACTGATGTATGTAAAGATGTATTTCCAAGACTTTATATTGGGAAATGGAGGTGCTAAAGATATTAGGATTACTAGTACATTTTACCTGTCATATGTAGGATACTGTGCAGAGGGGAGGGAAGAAACTGGGCTCACTCTTCTACTGTGCAGAGGGGAAGGAAGAAACTGGCTCACTTCCAGATATTTTCAGTCTTTCTTTACAAGCCTGTCTACTTCATATTCTTTCTTTTATCTTTCCCTGAAGCCATTCCCTGGATGGGAATGAACATCCCTCCATTCCCTGGATGTTTTTTACGAAAGTGTTGTGAAGAGTTATTTTATCTTGCACCATGATGAAGCTGCCCTCTCCAGTTAAATACCCTTTTGTTTGTCTTCCTTACTAGTGCATTTTATTAAATGGCTTATAAGAGGATGAGAGGAAAGAGGATGATGTGAAGTAGTTTTGGAGTGTCTTATGGGTATTTGAAGAAAAAAAACCCAAACCATGAAAACAAACCAGAAACACAAGAGATCTTGCATGGGAGTTGAGTGAACTTTGCCTCCAATTCTGTGTCATATTACCAGTATGGGGTTATTTTCATGCTTTCAAAAAGTTGTTTTGGGAGTAAAGCAAGATGGATGCATTGCTTTGCTTATGTCATTGATGGATACACAAAGCACTTAGGAGAAACACTGTCTTCTTTTCCTCTCTTCCTCACCCTATTCTTTTTCAGTCCTGGACAAGCCAAAAGTAATGTGTTGTTTTGCAGGGCAGTAGGTTGTAGGTTTGCTCATAAAGCATAGTTAATCATTAGTGTTGGATGAAAGGTCACCAGCATAGAATACAACTCTTTGAGTATTCTGATTAGGTCACAGAGCAAATTGCAAGAGCAAAGACTTATCAAACCAGCTATTGTAATATCTTCTGAAATAATTTTGATCAAGCTATAGAAAGCTTACAGCTCTGCTTGCTCTTTTATGAGTGTCTCAGAGTGGTGAAGAGACTGTTCTTCTGTTATGTGTTCAGTATTCATCAAAAGGTAACAAAAGGCCTTGAACAGATTTAGGCAGTACCTGTTGGAACATTTTGTTGTCAGAAAGTAAGGAGCCTTTCTTCCAGCCCTGAAGTGATTGACTATTGACAGGAAATTCAGACTTTGACAAACCTGGCCATGCTAGGACCCTAGGAAACACACCTCATTAGTATTAACTTCTTAGTCTTGTGAGCTGTAACATATGGGCATAGTTACAGTTGTTCTTGTTCAAGGAAAGTGCGTGGGTAGCCTGGGAAAGATGAAGTAAAAATCATTGCTGAGGTAAAGCAGAAAAATGTCCTATTGGTACTTGCACATAAGGGAAGGAGGAGCGGAATTTGTAGCAGATTTTTTTGTGTGTATTTGGTGATGTTGAATTCTTGTCTAGCTTAAATCTAAGACTAAATCTAGCATCCTGCTAAAAAGCACTTCAGAGAGCTCTAATATTTAGTTTTGCTCAAGGTCAGCATCATGTACAGTGCTGTGTTACCACAACATTCTCTTGTTTTATTTGTGAAGCCCTGAGAAGGTGTAAATGTGCAGAGTAGAGTAGACACTTGTCAAAAAAGTGTGCTGTAAAGTTGTTACTTTCCTTCATAAAGCTCTGGCTTCTGACAACTTTTTCCATGACTGTAAAAGAGTGAACCTTCCTTAAATACAGTTGTGGGACGTATATTGTTCCCTGTATTTAACATGAAAGAATAGCTCTGAGCACTGTAAAGTCATGATCTTACAATTCATAGGATCAGTTTAAAGACAGCTTAATCCTTAGTGTTAACAAGTGTTTCTTGGGCTGTGACTTTGTTTTGCTCGGCTTTACACAGAACAACTTCTGTTTATACAGATATTTGGTAGGCAGTTTGCTTCATGATTTCATACAAGGTAAATGTCTTTAATTGTGCCTGTGTCAGTAATGTGGTATGTGTATTGGAGCTTGCTCCTAATTACATCACTCTAAGATAAAATGTAAATGTAGAAATTTTTCCATGGTTGGCAGAATATGTCTCTGGCACACAATTCCAAGAAGCTGCTGGTTTGAGCACTGCTCAGTTAAGAAAACTTAAATGTGTTTTAATCCCTTTGTTTGTTGTTAGTGTTCTTGTGATAGCAGAAGATCCATATGCAGATCCAGTGCTGAGGAAGCCGGAAACTTAACCTGTTTTAATTGGATTTCTTCCTCAATGACTGCAATTAAATAATTTCTCAGATTGTGTCATGTGGCGTAGGGCTCTTGCTATGCATTAGGCCTATTGCCTTTTCTGTGTAGCATTTGGATGAGGGCTCTGTTCAGGGGAACAACATAACCTGCTTGAGCCAGTGTGGGAAAGGAAGCCTCAACAGGCATTAGTCTGAATCAGTGCTGGACATCAGTGATTAGAAAAGCAACACTAAAACTCCTGAAAGCCTCCTGATTTCTCCCAAACTTGTCTAAGCTATATTTTGAAGATGCAAAAATCTGAGGACCCTTTGTAGGTGAGTAGAAGACAGATAAGTACCTTCTACCTGGCCTTGGAAGCATAAATAATTTTTTGAAATTTTGGGTTTAGGTTTGTAGTTTTCCTCTTTAAGGCATGCTGCTATTACTGAACAGATTTGTAGGCTGGTTTAGAGCTGAAGCACAGTGTTATGAAAATGAAGATCCAGTTTCCTGCTTCTTTGCCTGTTTTTATAACACACTTAGACCTGTGGTCCTGAGCTCATCTGTGGCACTTTTCTCATCCACATCTACAAGTCTACTGATTATGTGTTTCTTTTTCCAGCAGTAATTTCTGTGACATCTAGTCTCTGAATTTCTTCAGTTTAGTGGCTGATTAAAGCTCTTGGCTTTTTGTTGTTGTTGTATTTGTTTGTTTGTTTTTGGCTGTACCCTTCTAGCTGTTTAGGAGATCGCAGAGATCGTCTTTTGTTAATTTAGACTTTGGGTGACCAAACCATGTTTTACTAGTCACTGAGCTCACTAGGTCTCTCAGTAATTTAAGACAGCTTGGCAGAAGTTGATGAGGAATTTGGCAGGTCTCAGAAAACCTTCCATGCTGCAACTTGGGGCAGGTATTGTCTGACAGGCTCTGCAGGTAAGACATGGCTGTGCACCATATCAGTATTTGTCTTGTGCTCTTGCACTTGGTTTTGCTTCAGGGCTGTGTGTGCCAGATGCAGGTGAATGGCAAACTGCAAATGAGGCACCATCTGGTCTGTGGCATTAGAATAGGGAATAGGCTTGGTGTTTGAACAGTAGGTTCTGCATTCAGACTCAGTGTGGTGAGTAAATGCAGCTATGCAGCTCAAAGGCAGCTGGGTATTAAGCATTGGTGGTGATGGTTTTGAGTACTTTTTGGTTCACTTGCAAAAAAGTACTGAAATAAGCTACTAAATTGAAATTTGTATAAAACATACAGCTATTTTTTTCTTTTTATCTGGTAATAAATACCCCTTTTCCCAACTTTGCCACACTTCTTTTACTTGGTCTTAGCTTGACCACCTGCTTCTAGCTTGGCTTTTTTTCTGGCAGTGTCACTGATCTGTACTTCATGAAGGTTTCTGTGCTTTGATTCGTGTTGTCTCACAGAAGGTAAAGCTCCTCATTCCAGTGAATTCCTGTCTTCTGAGTGGAGTCTTCTTCATTCTTGCTAGACAGTGTGGTTTTGTGTTTGTTTTGATTTTTTAATGTTTTTTGTTGTGCTGTTGGTGAAAGCTTAAACCACTGTTCTGATGGTGACACAGCTAAACAAGGGTTTCTAGAGTCTGAAAATGAAGATCAGGTTAGATTGTACTTTTATTGTTTATGGTGTTTTTTAGTTAAAAGTCTGGAAGAAACAAAGAATTCACATCAGTTCACTTTACATACAAACAGCATGGTTTTGGTCAGAATTTGGCTGTTGGAAAATGTATTCTTTTCTGTTGGAGAGAGCTGCTTTTGTTTGGTTTCAGAAAGGGAAAGAACTATTCATATTACAAGTTGAAGCTACACTTCTATTAACACTTGGTAGCAGAATTGCATCCTGAGGCTCTCATAGTGTAGACTTCCTCAGTATGTAACGTTGGTTTTAAAGGTCCTGTAGAGGTGAAATCAAGTTCTTGCTGTAGCACTGATTTGGCAGAAAAATTTTGCTCTCTGACACAAGTGTACAGAAGATGAAACTTTGAATATATTTGTTCCTCACTTTTCTTTGTTTCCCATTGCTGTGCTAAAAGGGAAGAAGTTCTGTCAATAAAGATAGGAAATGTGATTCAGTATTTTGCAGCAAACACTTGCTATGTTTGTGTGTGCCTGTTCTCTGTGTGGTCTAACAAATCTTTTGTGTTACTGACATGGCTTAAATACCTCTGGGCTGCTTCTGAAGCTCTGTGCTGTCTCTGGCTAGCTTGCAGCTATCCAGATCAGACTGTTTCTTTGTATAGATTGACTCAGGAGTTTCTGGGTTCTTACGCTTTTGATAATCTTTATATCTCAGTAGCAAAAAAATTAACTGCTGCAGAGTTGATGGAATTATGTAACAGAGCTTCATGTTTAGCTGGTTAAAAAGCCAAGGTATTAGAAGACACCGAATTTAGACTGAGAAACTACAGGTCTTGTAAACGTAAAAATATTTTCTTGAAGCTTTGAGTCCTGGCTCTCTTCCACAGTCAGAGCATTCTCTTCCTTTGTTAATAAATCAAAGTCAAACTGTATAGTAGAGGAAAACTTACACTGAACTAGTTTGGACATGTTATAAAAGGTGACATGGAAAAGTATCAAATTGGGTTTATTTGGAGGAGAAAAACTTTAATATTTTCATTTTTTTAGAAGGGCAAATTCTTTGAATGAAGTAGTGAGTAAATGTTCCAGGAGGATTTTATAGTTAACCCTTTTACTTGTGCAGAGGAGGGATAGTAGCTCTTGACAACACTGTCAATACATAATGTAAAACTACAGAGAAGCAAGAGGAAAGAAAAAAAAGAAATTATTTCTATTTTCTCTAGGTCTCCTTTGGATGAGGGTCGGATGATGCGTGTGTTGTTTTGGGAACCAAAGTGCAGTCCAAAGAGTGACACAAATTGTAATATTTCAGTCCTTGATGAACATGAGATATAGAAAGCAGTGATGTGGCAGAACTGAAGAGGGATGCCCTCAAGAGACCATTATATTTGTTCCATTCCTTAGTTTTTCTCCTTAGACTGCCTTTTCTGTTTTTCCAGAAGAAAAAAGGACTATATAGGAGTAAGGACTTTTACTGTCTTAATGTTAGGTAGCCCTCTCAACCACCTTGCAAGAGTTCAGTTAAGATTTAGACCTGGATGTAATTTCTCAGTGCACAAATGTAGTGATTTTTTTTTCTTCACTAATGAAATGAAGCTCAGGATTCCTGTATACCCTGAGCTGGGAACACCAGTTGTACAACCACACCTGATATACCTGAGCTTGCACTTGTATCCTGTACAAGCTTTAGGTTTTTTGTTCCTTTAAGCTATTCAGATGTGTGGGAAGGTTCTGCTGTCTGACTTCTGCAGTGCTTACAAGTTTTTTTAGGCAACTTGTGGCTCTCTCCTCCATCCGTAGGTTTCTCTTGGTTCTTCAGCTGACAGGCTAGCTGTATTGTTGGCTGCCAGTGGTACCTGTACTTCTCAGTAATTTTGAATAGTGCCCCATTTGCTAATTCCCTTTGACTTTTCCACAGCCCAGGAGGACTTACTAATGTTCAGGCTGTGGCATAAAGGCCAATCCATTGCTTTGGTGGTTGTCAGTTCTCTGTAATCTTAATGGAACAAGTTTTTACATTTCTTACAGGTCCCTGAAGTCTTTAGTTTTCTTTTCCCATATCAGGTTCAATGAAAGGTCTCTGCACTCTCAGACTTCAAATTCAATCGATCTGCTTGAAGCAGGGTGGCTATTCAGCTTCTGCAACTCAGTCATTGTCACAGAACTGTTCTTACCAACACTGAAATATGTGATACTTGTCTTTAGATCTTTTCTTAATCAAAACTTCTCATACCTTCCAGTCCTTGCAGGAGGACAGTAGCCAGAAGTCATTAGGTAAATGTGCTGCTTTGCTTGATTGGGGTCATGGCATGGATGACCTTTTGGATCACATAATCCTGACAGCCTGGGCATTCCTCTAGCAAGTAGTGCTGTGCATCTTTTCAGAGGTGTTTCCAGTGTCCTTACCACCTGTGAGGACTTGTAAATCCTCTGGTTGCAGATAATGAGTATTTGAACTGCCAGTTAGCAGTAAGAGATTACAAATGTTGACTTTTTTGCTTTTCTTCCTTCCTCTTTTGTACAGAGACTGTGTAATTACACATATGTGCATAAATGCAGTCTGGAAACCTGAGTAGTGGTTACATCCTTTCAGGTTCTGTTTCCACAGCTCTTAGCCACTCCTTTTGCTGTTCTGTCAGGGTGGCCTTCAGCACTGCCACTCTCTTGGCTGGAAGGGTAGGCAAGGGCTGACCTCTTGAAAGTCTGGGAAAGGGAAAGCTGACTTCCTAATGTGGCAAGGCCTGAAGTTTGCCTTAATTTTCTGATGGCTGTTGGTTGTAAAGTCAGTGGAACAGGGAATAACTCCTGTTCCTTGAGTGATTTATTTTACTTTTTTCTTTATATTGAATAATCACTCCAGTGATTCCAGAGAAACTGAATTAAAAAGAACTCTTCCACTGTAAATGAATCTAGGAAGAATGTTCTACTGAAGCTTTTCTCTTTTTTTTTTTTTTTTGGCAACTTGGAAAATGAGTGGATAACTCTTGAATTTGGAAAGTATAGGAAGGGAGAATATTGTGTCGAAACCAGCTGCAGAAGACTGAGTTTAAAGCAACTCCTTGGACTAAAAAGTCATCTTAATTTAAGTCAGCTATTGAAGTAGAAGTAGTAATTGAGCACTTGCAAGTGCTTGCTTGTAAGGCAAGTAAAAAGGTGTGTATGTCTGCAGGTAAATGAGGAGAGCCTTGTGAACAGTGAGCAAAAATGAGGTGCAGCTGAGATCAGTTGAAAATGATGTAAATCTGAAACAATTCAGCAGTTACTAAACCGTAGGCAGTAGTTTATTCAGTTTAGTCACAATTGAAGTCTGAGCTCTTAAATGTGTTGTATGCTTATATATTTAGAGTGTTGTTTCTATCTTAAGTGACAAGATTTATCACAGAAACAGCTGATCATGCAAATTAATGTTGTCTACATTGAAGTAAAGGAATATAAATCTGAAGTCTCAGGCTTAATATTTTCTGATATGTACACTGAACTCTTGGTTCTGGCGGGCAAGATGTGCAACTTGCTGGAAGAAAATGTTCTGAACTTGCAAGGTATATAAACATCCTCCTGTCTATTCCTTCTTCCCCTCCTCCTTTTGCCTAATACTGACTTCAGGGCAGTAAGTCTGTACAATTTTGAGGAGCTGGATTGCTGCAGCAACATTAAATAAGGGACCCAGGTTTCTATGAGAGAGGAAGGATGCTGACCAGTGCACTTAGCTCAACTCCAAGCAGGTAACAAGTATTATAATGGAGGATTATAGGCAGTGGTGCTAGACATATTCTGAAATATTCAGGAGAGTGCTAGAGTCTGAAAAAACTCTTGCACTACCAAGATTTTTGCAAGGAACTTCAAACCCAAGAACAAAACAAAACTACCACCTAAAACAACAGAAGAAAGCCAAACCGAACAAACACCCTAAACAAGTTATAGAGCTGATGCAAGTAGATTGAGAATGCCCTTGTGGAAGAGTTCAGTTCATTTTTACAGGTATTGTAACTGATTTGCCATGTTACCCTGTAATGGCCCTAGAGAATGTTTGAGTTCTTCAGTTTAGTCATTGTCTTTTTCTCTCAGTAGCCTATGTCAGGGTAGCTACATTAGCTCCTTGTATCCTGCAGGGAGTGGTTTGGATGCTAAGCAAAGGCTTGATGTGTACTTCTCGGTTTTCCCAGTTTGCTTCAAAAACATGGAAGTGTGTTAGTTGTTTCCTGTTGGCCTTTGCACAAGAAGAAGGGTAAAGGCTGCACTGCAAGGGAGCGGGTGCTTTTTGTCTTGTGTTTCTGTACAATCTCTCTGAGCCATATGTTGGCCATAGATTAGCTATAGTGTTTGCAATGGGTATGTAAGGTCTACAGAAATTAATTCTAGTTGCTTTCCTGTGCAATAACAAAGATGACTTTAAATAGTAATCAAATTGTGTTTGCTGAAACTCAAAAATGCTGTGCTGCATAATAAAAATAAGCACTAGATAGCAGTGTTACATAGCTTCAAAAGTTATGTTGTGGGTTTATATGAAATGCTGGCCTTTGGAATTCATCCTCATTCTAAAGAGTCTGCTGATTATGAGAACCTCTGCAGGCCCATGCTTTGGCAAAATCGTAACTTGGAATATGGAGTTATGAAACATTAATTAAAAAGGCTTGTGTGCAGATAACTTTATGCTAGAAGGGGACCTGAGCTTAAAAATTCCAAAATACTATTGTCTGTTGTGGAAGCATGAAGGTCTGATGGAGGGTTGTAGCTTTTTGTTATTATGGGTGTGAGGAAGAATCAGTGTAGTTGAGGAAATTGTCTTAAAATCTGGCAGGACTGCAGTGGTGCATTTGGCTGGGCTCTGCTGAGCTGCACATTTTCTTTGAATGTTGTCTGACAATGGGAAAAAAGCCAAGTGCTTGGAGTGAGCTCTGAGATAGAGGGACAAGTCTGAATGAGAACAGCTGAGATTTAGGGAGCTCTGGGTTCTGCTCTTGTTTTAGCATGTGGAAGGCACAGTTGTGAAAATGTCTCTTCATTGCTGGACTAACTGGGCACATGGTTTTGTGGCTTGCGGTGAGACTTAAGTTAGCATTTTGATGTTAAATGTCACAGCTGAGTCAGGAAGCTGCATTGTATTTAAAAGCAAACTGGGAGTCATGTGGTAACAACTGCCCAATAAGAAATGGCGTTAAGTTGCGAGGTATCAATATAGAAGATAACTCTGGACATCATCTTGACTTGGCAGATGCCTTATAGGATAAAACAGTTGTCATTTTATTCTTCTATACAGCTGAAAATACTGTGTGTATGACAGCACATTGTGCTGCATAACTTCTAAGCACAGACTACTTTAACTGTCTGGCTAAACCCTGTGTCATGGTTTAATCCCAGCCAGCAACCGAGCACCAGGCAGTTGCTTGCTCACTCCTCTACCAGTGGGATGGGAAAGGGAATTGTAAGGGTAAAAATGGTAAAACTTGTGGGTTGAGGTAAAGAGTCTAATGGGAAAAGCAAAACCCATGCATACAAGCAGAGGAAGACAAAGAATTGACTGTTTCCCATGGCTGGGCAGGTGTTCAGCTTTCTGTAGGAGAAACAAACACCATCACTTTAAATGTCCTCCCCTTGCTCCTCCTTCCCAATTGATACACTGAGCATGGAGTCATGTGTTCTGTAATATCTCTTTGGTCAGTTTGGGTCACCTCTCCTCACAGGGTCTCATCCCAACCTCCATGCGCCCATGCGCCTCCTAACCAGCGTGACTAACAGTACAAAAAGCAGAAAAGGCCTGTCTAAAGGTTCTAAGCACTTTTCACCAGTAACTAAAACATCTGTATTATCAACACTGTTGATATTACATCTGTATTGTCAGCACTGCTCTATTATCAGTGCTGTGTTCAACAGAAATCCAAAACACAGCCCTGCACCAGCCACTCTAGCATAAATTCAGGTGTATCAGAGACAAAACCAGCACAGCCAGGCAGATCAATGTTGAAGTTTTTCTAGGAAGGGCTAGGATTGCCTGTGCAATGTTTTCTTCAGCTGGCTCTTGTGGTGGTGGGTGGAGAAGCCCATGTTCTGGCCCTAGGTGGGAAAGTGCATGGCTAACCTAGCAGAGGTCTAGGTGAGCACTGCTTCTTGTGGAGTGGAACCTGCTGGAATGCACATTTTAATCCCTATAAGGTGAGGCAGTAGCTCTGTGGCAACCATTTTGTGGTATGACTGAAAGTTTGACATGACTACAGTTTCAGTGCCGGCTGACCTTCGTGCAGAAGGGGACACTACTCCCTCCTTTTAGAAAATGCACAAAATGTGCCTCATTTCTGATAGTGAGAGGTGGGGTTTTTTATTTTGGTGTTTGAATACAAGGAAATAAAAAGAATGCCCAGAAACATTTGACAGTGCCTGTGACTGACTCCAGCTGGACCCCCTAGGTGCTGAGCCCTTGCTCAGCTTTCAGCCTGATTAATGCTAGGCTTTGTTTCTTGCATTGCTGTTCTGAAGGGAATGCTACAATTTAGGAACTTGACTGGTCTGGCTGCACCAGCAAGCTGGAATGATTTCGAGCAGTTGGAAGCTTTTTCTGTTTTGTTGTAAATTTTTTTTGTGCTCTAAAGCATAAGAAGTTTTAGATTGATGGTGTTACATGTTACTGAAAAGCTTTAAAACTTTCTGTTAGTGGGAATATTGCCTTTGATTAAGGAATTTGAATAAGAGGAAACAGTTGTGAAGAGGGAAAGGTCACCTTTTGAATAGTAGTGTTTATAGCTTTCTCAACTTAGTCATCAGGACTTCTATCTAAGAGGTTCATCAAACAACTGTATTTTGTGGGATTGTGTATTTTGTGCTTTACTTATATTCTTTCAAATTCCTAAGCATAAGGTAAAAATAAACCCCAGCCAAAACAAATGAAGGCAAAAGTAATTAGTTAATTAATTCCACTTTCTGTGTTTGCTTTTTGCTGCTATGTTGGACTTCTTAATAGAAAACATGAAAAACTTTCAAAAGATGCTTTTGGCTCCTGTGATATGGGGATTAGGATAGGGAGCAATTCTTCTGCCTAACTTGTATTCTTACTCAATTCCTGGAAATATTTAAAGTATTTCTGGCATGCTGACTGTGACCTTTCAATATTAGGTTGTATTATTACACTGTAACAAGACTGAATCTGAGCTAGCAGAATCCTGATCAATAATTTCCTGTGCTGCACAGGTATATTGATGATATAGGTGTTCTTTGTAGCATCATATGTGAGGTAGTGGTTTGGATAATGTGTTTATGTGCCTGGTTTCTTATGGCCTACAGTAAAACTGAATCATGTAGGATTGTTTCTTTGTCCCTCCCTTCCCCTCCTGTCACCTTTGTTCACTTCTATGAGCCCTTTTCAGAAGAATAGACAATTATGTTCAGCTATTCACTGTTTTTACTGACAACGCCAGATCTTGAAAAATATTTCATTAGATACATTTGAATTTGAATCTGAAGCCTGCAGTGTTTTAAACTTTTTCATGACAGACTCCTTGCCTACTGTGCTCTGGATACCAAATCAGTATATAAACTGAGTTACTTGGGTTACTTTCCTTCTTACAGCTTCTTTTTTCCACCTGTGAGTACCTTTTTTTACCAGATTCCACAAAATTAGAAACAGTAGAACTGGATTTGCTGGTTGTAGTCCTGTTGCTATGCTCTACATGGAAATTCCAATTTAGCACAGGATACAAAAGTCACCTCTCTTCACTGAGGAATTAACTGAGGCTTGTTCTTGAAATATGTCTGTTTCAGAGGACTGTGGCTGGGGGCTATGGTAGTCTTTAATAAATAACTACCAAAATAATATCTGTAGATCTCTAACAGTCACAAAGCAATACCAGCAGTAGTAATACAAATCCATCACAGATAATTTTTTAAAAATAATTGTTTGCACTCATTAATCCTTGTGTCTCTAATATTTTTCCCTTTAATTTAGCTCTCATGAGCAGAACTTCCTGATTATATCTAGATTTTTTTTTCCTGAATGACTATGTATCTTGCTTTATGCAAATGAAAGTTGCATAAATCACACTAGAGAAAGAAGCTGTTTGGAAAGCACTGTAGTTATTGTGAATACTGCTTCTTATTCCTGAAATGGGCTTTGTAATCTCCTGCAGTGAGAGTTAAAATACTTGAATACCGTTGCTGTCTATCAAGCACTGAGTTTTTCCATAATGTTGATGAACAGAGATTCTCCTAAATTGCGTTTTTCCTGTCTCCTTATAATTTGAGAAGCCTGCTAGAAAGGAAGCGTGTCATCACAAAATCATAGAGGAGTTTGTAGTTTGGGTTGGAAGGGAGCTTTAAAGGCCATTTAGTTCAGTATGCTATATATACCAAAACCTGGTTGCTCTGTATTAAGGTTCTAAATGTCTTGACAAGAACCTTGTCCATGTGTCTTGTAACTAAAAATTGTTTGAAAGTTTTTGCTTAAACAATACCATTGTACATTTGTCTCTGGAGGTGTGGCAGTGAATCCTCATGCCATGTGTCTTATGGCTCTTCTCTCTTGTCTTTCAGTGAATGATAGTGTCTAGAAAGGGTATGTCCCTTCAGGAGAGAGGTGCCAATGTCCAACCGGCCTAGTAACAATCCAGGGGGGTCACTGCGACGTTCACAGAGGAACACTGCCGGGGCCCAGCCACAAGACGACGCAGTAGGAGGAAGGTATGGCTGCTGTCTGAGTGTTCAAATGTCTAACAGTGACATGCATATGATTTACAGAATGTTTTCCGCCCTGCAGTCCAAGCACTGAAGCTTCCATAAACTCTTTTTGCCCCTGAAATGCTGTCTGTACTGTTACTGCATGGGATAAGCCCATGGATGAACTCACTACCATACATGTTCAGCTACAACAGCAGTAGTAGAGCTAGCTATGGGGGGGAAAAGGCTTTTTTCATAAATCACATGTAGTAAGAAATTCTTTCCATGTCTTTCTTGCTGATAATAAAAGTATGGGAGGGGGATGATAGGGAGAGTCCATGACTGGGAATCTGGGAAAATGTTCCTTTTCGGCAAGACTGAATAACTGGTACTCTGTTACCTTTGCACTGCATCTAAATCCTGTGCAGATGTTGAATAATTCAAGAAAAGGAGGTTTGGCATAATTTAATATGCCTGTACAGTGAGCAAGTGGACCAGATTGCATTTGGTCTGTAAGTGGTTGGTTCTGCAGTGCAGAACTAAGAAGATCTTAAAACTGTTCCACGGATGACTGTACTGTTACTGCTGTGAGTGAATCCTGTATGGATATAAGTGTGTCTTTAACTTTGTTAAAAGATCAGTCTAATGAAGAAAGATTTGCCTGCCATCACTCTATAACCTATCTATTCTACTCCTTCAGATACAGTACTGGTGCAGTTGTTGAATATGTGTAGTTTGGACTTGAAATTTTTTTTTGGGATGAGTATTAAAATATTAAAGGTCAGTGGTACAAAAGCTTTTTACTATGAAGGAACTGGGCTATAAAGTTTAATGAAGGTTAGGTAAATTTTCTTACTAGTATCAAGTGTAACTGAGAACAAGTTGAACAACTGTTGAATGGGTGAAGAAGGGCAATTTCTAAGGAACTTTGGGGAGAATTTAATCTGAAGAATGCAGCTTCACTTTCTCTAAACTAGTCTACCTACAAGTAGAATAACAGATGATAAACACAAGGCTTCTCCCCTCAAATAATGTGGCATAAGGAAGGGGAAGTTCCTGCCTTATGTAGCTGATTATTTTGTAAGCTAGATTTGGTTTTGGAGAATAGGTTTTTTAACAGAGGCATAGTGAGCCCTTTGTTCCCTTCTGCCCATTCTGTGTTGTCTCTGCATCTCAGTGGATGTTTAAATTAGGTGTTGCTCTACCAACTCTTTCCTTTTACATGGAACTTCACCTGGAGTGAATAAAGCTCTCCCTAGTAAAGGATTGGAGGCAAGTTATTTGGAGATGAGATAGGGGATTCTTCTTCAGATATCTACTGGTAGTTCAGTTTTTACAGTAGAATACCAGGGAGAAGCTCCACAGTGAGTGAGTCAGAAAAACTGAAGCATTTTAAGGGTAGCACTGTTTTCTTTTAAGCAAGTCACTCATCCATTGTTTTGGTGCATTGTGATCTGTTATGCTGTCATACATTGATTGAAGATTGACTTGTCTGAAATGACTGGACCTCTTCTGCCCCTCACCAGATCTGTGCCAGACTTGCATGAACAAGAGTGTATTGCACTTTTAAAGTGTGTTAGACCTTTATCAGAATGAGAGCTCCTTGCTGAAGTAAGCAGGATGGAAGAAGCTTACAGTCCTCTTAGAATCTGGATCTCTTTAGAACAGGACCTCCCCTGCCTTTGCATTTCTGAGCAAACATTTTGAGCTGGCAAAGCCTATAAAAAGGCCTGGTTGAAGCATTAAAGCATGGTGGTTAATATAAAATTTAAAATGAATGCCTTCTTTTACTGTTATCAGCATCTCCTTTTGAATAAGGTGCTGGGCAGAAATGGCTCTTGTACAAGGACCAATGTAAATAGATCTTTCAGGTCCTTACCAAATTTGTGGATGACCTGGAAAGAGGCAGGCTCTCAGGGAACAGTTTTTAGCTGGTCTTTGAACACAAAGCTCACAGAACTCACCCTTCCATATATGTAGCATGCAGTGGTAAAGTATGTTTCAGTTCTGCTGCTGAGCAGTATGTAGGAGGGTCTAGAGTTCTCAGCTTGATGTGTCTTGTTACGCCTCGCTGTACTCTAGTGATAAACACCGCTTTCGCTGCTGTATTAAAAAGCCCAGCAAAACCCCAAACAAACACAGCAAAAAAAAAAAACAAAACATTTTTTCTTACATTATGGAGTTCTTTGGGAAACCTGAGACAATTTATTTGCAGACTTTCTTGCATTTGTCATCAGTAAAATGAAACTTTTCAGTTTGAGTTGTAAAATCACTTAAAAAGAATAAACAAACTGTGGAAAGACTAGTTACTATTGCCTACAGTAATAGGCTCACATTGAGCAAATAACTCAACTTGGGATGTATCTATGTTAGTATTTCAGTTGGATCTGGGAATGTTCTTTTGAAGCCAAGCAGTCATCCTCACCTGCTGTGTTTTGGCTAATTTGGAATGGTCTTGGAGCACTTGAACAGGAATCCTTTTGGATGAAACTGAGTTGAAAGTTGTGTTCTATGAGAGTAGTTTGTGTATGCTGGTCACTTGTGGTTGTAATATGGTATGCTTTGAAGTAGAAATGATTGAAATGCAGAGATGGCGGGCACTGATCCTTAATGGCAACTGTCTTGCTTTATAGATTTTCTTGTGTTGATCCATACTTCTGGTTGATGTTGTTGTACAGACAGTGTGAGATTTTATTCAGCCACTTTATTAAATCCCCGTATTTCTTGCCCTCCCCTAAGAAACAACAGGCCAATGCAGAGATTGAAGACTCCCAACTCTCCCCTTTCCCAGTAAAAAAGAAGGAATTAGACAGCAGTGGGACTCTGTAGAGGATTGTTGCTTCATGCCTAAAATTAGCCACAAAGTTTGTAAGCAGACTTAAGGGCCACACCTTCTACAGTGTTGGAGGTTACTTCACTTTGGTCATAGATATGCAATCATAACCCTTCCAGCAAGGACAGGTTTCGATACTGTCTGAACTTGTGTACTTGATTGCATTTCTGCTTTGTATAAATAGCTTTCTCAGTGCTGGAAATGCAACAGCTTTTTTTTTCCAAAGCTTTTTTGTGGCTGAGGTGTGTGCATTTTCAAAATACAAATTAAGTGACGAAAGCTTGGAGAGTTTATGCAGTTTGTCACTCATAATTTCAGACTTGGGTTTGAAAGCCAATAATCCAAGGTAAGTGTGTGGTATGGCCAGATGGCCTTGTAATAGCATTAGAGTTGCCTTCATCTCTTTTATGCTCTGGCTGGAGTGAATGCAAGATATTTTAGTTGATAAAGGTGTTAAAAAAGAGAGAGTCAGAAGAATGGTAGTGCTGCCAAGCTGAAGTGCTAATGTATGTCTTTCTATAATCTTTGACACGTCTACAGCTTAAAGGTCTTTTGTTAAAACTCTGCCAATCTAACTTGCTTAGCTGCTACTGTTCACTTGTATGAAGACCTTGGAAATTCCAAGCTCCTCTCTTGCCTCTTTTAAAAGCAGAATCTCCCTCCTGTTACACTGAGTATTGACAGGCTGGCTTAACCTGGAAGTAGCAATGCAAACCCATTTTCCTCTAGACTGGGCTTATTTGATGTCCCCTTAATGTCAATACCTGAGTCACCATGAGCAGGGGACGACTGTAATGGTTTTCTGCTGGAGTTTTACCAGCAATTCATACTCAGTAGAGTAACTTGATAGGAGCTTTTAGAGTTTGATTTTGAGGTGCATTGTTTAAAGGTACAAGCAATGATACTAGGCTCAAGGAAGTGTAGAAAGACAGATGCTGTTTATTTGCAATTTGTGCTGTAACAGTGATGTGTGCTTT
Source organism: Zonotrichia albicollis (assembly GCF_047830755.1). Classification (NCBI taxonomy): domain Eukaryota; kingdom Metazoa; phylum Chordata; class Aves; order Passeriformes; family Passerellidae; genus Zonotrichia; species Zonotrichia albicollis. The sequence goes on along the minus strand of NC_133827.1, from coordinate 27,376,184 downwards.
TCTCTAAAAGAAGAAAGGAGTCTGTGTTTGAAAAGGGGTATATGGGCTGGTGGTGGTGGTGTCATTCCCTCCCCATGTATGCATGTAAACAAATTGGTCTTAGTGAAGTTGGACTAATGTGATTCTTCACTTTCTGTTGACAGTAGTTATGTTGCAATAACTGTGCTTTGGATGAATTTTAGCTCTTGTGGGTATTATAGTTCTTACTGGTTTTACTACCGTTTTGAAAAGTATTTAGTGTTTACCTCCAAATGTAGAATTAGTGCTACAATTGCACCAGTTTTGACTTCACCGATGAACTAACACATTACTACCTTTTGGTAAACAAATCTCTATAAAACATTCTACATTTGTCAGTAACAGGTGAATTGTTTTAATTCTTTCTTTCAGCTTTCTTACAGTTTCTCACAGCTTTCCCCAGGGAAAAAGTTTGGGAAGGCCTGTCCCTGCTCTCTCTGGTCAGAGAGCTGCTGCTAGTTTCCCTTTGCAGCAGTAACTGAAGCAGATGTGTTAATGAAGCTTTCTTTTCATAGGGATAGGAGGAGGTGGTGGAAGGTACTTATTGCATTTTCATAACTGTATATTGACATTGTTACCATGTGTGTTGAAGAATTGTACCCTCCTGGCTTAGTTCCCAGTGATGCCATAGGATTCACTTTGAATAAGAGCAATTTGGAAGTGGTATTGTAAGGGACACAATAAGATCTTTTCTGGACGTGGAGCAGTTGATTGTTCCTTTCAGTTGTGAGCAATGTTTGACTGTATAGAGTATATGGATGTGGTCCCATGCACTAGAACCTTCTCTACCAGTGCTGCAAAAATTATTTTCTTTTGTTCGTGACATTAAATGACAGTGGTGGTTATCTTTTTGCATATCTTAAGTAATCTTTAGGAGTAGTAGTATTTAAATAGCATATCACTTTGACATAAATAACTGCTCTACTGTTGTTCTATATGGAAGTAGGATACTTTATAAATAAAGTTTAATGTTTTGGAATAAAATAAATACTCGTGTATTTGGAATTGAAGGCTAAATAAGTGAGATCCTTGTTGGCTCTGTGTAGGACTTTGATATAAGCAGAGTGCTTTTGTCAGTTAGATTGCTTTTGTTCTAAAGAGAAGATTTGGTTTTGGACCAGTCTTGGTGATATGTTAACTGGTAAGAACTTCTGTGAGACCTGTAAAAAACTAAATAGGATGTTTGAGTTGGTGGGGAAGACATTTAGAGTATTTCTGAAGAGAGAAAGTAGGTGGTTTTCCACAGCTTTTTTCATCTGTGCTATTGCCTTTTTCTTAATCCCATTTTTGACAGAAATAAAAAAATAGGTTTTGCAGACTTTGTTTGGAAGCATTTAATAGCTCTCTTTCAGCTGCTGAGGGACATGACTTAGATTAAACACTTTGTTTATTAACTAACTTCAAAAGGCTTTTTTTAATATGCACAGAGTAACTCTCTGAGAACAGGTTCTAGTTGGTTCCTTATTATGGTTTTGCTCAGAGCTGGTATTTTCCACCATATTGTTTATATAACACAGCAAGCTAAATGGTGGTTATCTTGTCAACTTCTGTATATTTGTGTTACTCTAAACTTGAGTGTCTGCCTGTGAACTAAAATCTGCATCAGCAGACAGCTTTGCCCAGTGAATGAAGCCTTGGAGTTGTTTATGAAACTGTCTTTAAGTTTGAGGAGGGAAGGAAAACAACAAAAACCCTACAAAATACAGCTTGAAGGTGCTGCAGGAGCTCAGTCTTTCTGGAGGGGCCCTTGAGAGTGGAAATGGAAGAATGCAAGCTCATAAATACTTGGCTCATGATATTTTGTCAATTATGAGGAACTTAGTCTCTCAAAACACTTCTTGCTGGAATGACAGTTCTTGGTGAATGGTACATTAATGGAAAAGACTGCAGAACTTGTAATTGTAAGTTACAAGTAGAAAGCCTTGGTTTATAGACCAAAATACATGTAGCTTACAACCTTAGAATCTGCCTTTGAGTTGTGCATATATCTTTTATAGCACTTGATTGCTCTGCAAGCATTGCTTATTCTGAACTTTAGAGACTATTCTAACTACCTTTGTATGTGAGTTAACTTTTTTAAGGAGACCTTAAGTAAGCTGTCACAACTTAAATATAAATTGGGACAATGATACTTGTTGATGTATGGTTAAAGGTTTTACCTTAATCCTGTAATCAAATTCTCAGTGTTCTTGTATAAACCTGAGAGGAGAGTGCATGTCATGTTCCTGGTGACTGACATGCTACTGCATGCACAGTTGCTATTGTATTGTGGCCTTCTTTTTGTAATTTATGCAGGGTGAATGGTTAAACTCACAGTGGGATGTGAGAGCACAGTTTAAAAAAAAATTTCAGTTGTGACTCCCCGTTTGTGATGTAACCTTTCTGCTCAGAAGGCTGTTTGTACTGATAGCTTGATAAAGAAAGCAAAGCAAATGCTAATACTCTGCATGTATTCCTGATCCCTAGGATGTGGCTGTAGCTTAGTAGTCCACACAAATCGCATGTTGGCATGAAAGTGTATATGTAAAACTTGTAAGAATCTGAAGGGTTTAAATGTGAAAGGGGAGGAGCCAGAAACAAGTGGGAACTCTTCAGTGCCTGTTTTGCATCTATTGTTTTAGCAGTATTTTAGTTGAAAAGTTCTTCAGTTACTGTGTTTTGTGAATATCTAAAGCAAAGCAAAAATCTTTACAGGAAAGTAATCTTTTAAAATATACTTGAGAATAAATGAACCCTGATCAGTTTAGCTTACATAAAACTTGAGATTCCTGCCAAGTGCAAATTATGTAATAATGTCTGTTACTCCCATAATAAAAACATTTCATGGGGAAAATTAAATTTCACGCCTTAATCTTTTGTTGGGAAAAGGAAAATCCAAATACTCAAGGTTAGGTGAAACATTCCCAAGTTTACCTTGATGGAGTTTGCCACTGTGACCTCAAGAGTTTTGTTTCACTTGCTTTTGATATTTTGATAAACAATATTTCTTATAGTGTGATAAATAAAAATTAATTACTGGAGTCTGGAGAAGATGTTGTTAATTTAATCTTTTCAGACTGTCACACACTTAGATGGGGCACAGAAAATGTTGAATATGTACTGTCTATGTGCATTCATCTGAGTAACTGCCTAAATGAAAATAATTCAGAAGAAAGCAGAAGGAGGAAAGTTATCAGGAAAAACAGTCATACTACTGAAGTTTGACTGTTTTGACTCTAAGTGAATTAGCATTTGGTTTTCATCTGGATGGTTAAACTTGATACTTGTTTTCTACTGAGATTTGAGTTTGTGTTGAAGTCCTGAAGAGGATGGGGAAGCTTTCTAGTGGTCAGTGGTATACTTAGCTGTGCCTATACTACCAGACTTCTGTCATTTCATTGAAAGAAGTTAATTTTAAAGCTTGTGGAACTCTTGCCAGTTCCACTTAGTGTCTTGGGCTAAACTTTTTGATGTTTGGCGTCATGGGCTGGAACGGGTCACTTAAATTGGAAGTGTACATTCTTCCCCATCCTCCATGGGTGTTTACAGAGCTCAACTCAAAAGCTCTCTAGGCCTGGGTTAATAGCATGTGACCATGTAATCAGCAGTTCTTTAACTTTGAAACTTTCCTTCTTTCAGCATTAGTACTAGACTAGTTTGAGATTTTTCAAAAGTTAGTGGTTCTTGGGCCTTCTTTGTAGGTAGGATATGTTCAGTAGGGTTTTCCTGCTGCCAGCTGAGTCAAAAACTGCATTTTGTCCAGGGAAGTGCAAGTGAGATGTCTCTTGCCTTAGAAATTATTTATGCTGTCCTGTTTTAAATGCTGATGAGCATTCTGTTTTGAGTCTTGCAGATGGTAATTTTGAGTGGGTTTCAAAGTAAATGTGGAATATATAAAGATGGAATTTAAGACTTAAATTTTATCCATAGTGTACAGTATTATCTTTGTCCTTCAGTCAGAGCTCATACAATAAACCATTTATTTCATGCAGCTGAAAACTGCTTAGAAGACCTCTTACAGCTTATCTATGTGAAACTCGTTCCAGTCTCTGACATCACAAGTTTCCTGTCTCATTTGACTGCCTTCATTGGTGGTGTGCATTTCTTCATTCCTCTTACTTCAGCTGTTACCACACAGTTCTCAATTTTTTGAACTGGTAGATGCTGCAGCCAGAAAATAACTGGTATGGTTGAGCTTTCCTACTGAGTGGAACTGGCTGCATTCCCATTGTGAGCGTTTGGTTTTTTTGTTGTTGTTGTTTTTTTTTTTTAAACTGAAGAGTAAAGATGTAAATAATCATAACTGTATAAGGACTTAATGCCTGGAATCTGGAGGTAGATGAGAATATATCTGTTTTTGAGAGGCAGTCTTTGACAGATGCTCTAGTCTTGTGCTTTACTCTGCTAGGTTAATCATTAAGTGAATAATTCAGTAATCTTGCACACTAAAAAGATCTGAACTTACCTGCAAAACTCAGAGCTAAGATGTTTTATTCATTTAAAATGACTAAATAATTGTGTGCTTTGCAAAACAGTTACACTGGTAGTGATTTGTAACTGCATCAGGTGGTTCTTTTGAAATGTTGCTTTAATATTAGGAGCTGATATGGAAAAATTGGTAGCTGTGAATGAATATGTTTAAATACTACAAAAATAAACAATATTCCACCTACAGGTCTGTATCTATATCTTGGAATCCTCATAGCTTTCTGTTTTGACTTTCTGCTGACAGGTCACAATTAGGGCAGGCAAAGCATAAGGCACATAGCCCTCCTGAGAGTAGAAAATCTATTTCAAAGACACCCAAAGTGCAGTCTAATACTACTTCTGAACAGTCCAAGGGATACTTTTCTAAAAGGTAATTGTGCTTCATATTCATATGTTAACCAGTGTTATCTGCACTTGAAAAACTTGTATAATTATTGAGTTACACAGAGTTCTAATAAAACATATGACTAATGGATATTTAACTAATCTAGGTATTGCATTCACTGGATATATTTCAGTGTTTCCAGTTCTGTTTGCTTTTTCTTTTTCTAATTCACCAACTAAGAGCATTCCATCAGTGATGGGGAGGAAACGATTTCTGCATAACTAGTCCTGGAATACTTGCAAGGTGTTTCTCCCCTTCTTGTGCTTCATGTTGGGGGAAGATTGCCCAAGGAGTTTAGATCAATGTCCAATATGAATTGAAATGTGCAATAATATAAAGGCCTGTAGTCCTATGTTCAGGGTAATCTTGGTATTGCTTGTCTGCTCTTCCTGTGCTTCTGCCAAATACACTCTACAACAGTTTTCTATTACGTAGAAGAGAATTTTGCCAATTTTGTATGTAATTCACTACATCAATTTAAAGATTGATGAGAAACTATCCTTTAAGAGCCTTTCTTGAACTAGAATCCAGTTATGACTAGTTATGCATTACTGAACACTCCTTACTCTCTTGTGGAACTTATATTCTCAAACATTCAGTTAATAGCTTCATGGCTTGATTTTTTTTTTTTGTTTGGTTTTAATCAGTTTGACATATATGTATAAAAGTAAAATCTATTCAAGTTAAATTTACTTTCTTAAAAAAAAGTGGTGTATGGTGCTTTTATTTTGCAATATACTCAGGTTTTATGCTAGCAGATATGTGCAGTACGACTGTTCGCATCCAAGCATGTGGGGGTTTTTGTTTGTTTGCTTCAGTGTGAGCTGAACAGTGTTTCTTACATGCAGTATCCTTTATTATTAAACAATGCTGACATTTATCGTGCAGAATTCTTACGAACTGTGAGGCTTGAGTTCAACTCTAATGCTGTTCCTGCTTGCTTCTACAGAGGCTGTAGTTCATCTGCTGTTTTAATACCACAACAAGAAGATCCAGAGAGAGTCAGTACTTCAGAAAAGCAAAAAACGGGGCAAGTGCCTAAGAAAGACAATTCTCGAGGAGTTAAACGCAGTGCTAGTCCAGATTACAGGAGGACCAATTCTCCTAGCTCTGCTAAAAAACCCAAAGCACTTCAACACACTGAAACTTCCTCAGAAACTAACAAGCCACATACTAAATCTAAGAGAAGACACTCAGACCAAGAGCTGCCCAAGTCTACACAATTGCCATCAACAAGCAAGGCTCACACCAGAAAGGGTGGAGCTGCTGGTAGCTCCCGAAGTCAGAAAAGGAAAAGGACAGAGAATCTGTCTTGTATAGAGAGTGGGTCATCAGTTGAATCAACTGGCACTGAAGAAAAGTCAGCAAAAGTCTCCAAGCTGGCTTCAAAATCGGTGACCTCAGCCAAAGCTGGGTGTAGCACCATCACCGATTCTTCTTCTTCAGCTTCCACCTCCTCCTCCTCTTCTGCTGTTGCCTCTGCTTCTTCTACTGTTCCTCAGGGTGCCAGAGTGAAACAGGGAAAGGACCAGAGTAAGGCTAGACGTTCCCGTTCTGCATCCAGCCCCAGTCCAAGAAGGAGTAGCAGGGACAAAGAACCAAGTAAAACAGGTGGCTCTTCAAAGTTTGACTGGGCTGCTCGATTTAGCCCCAAAGTCAGTCTCCCTAAAACAAAACTGTCTCTACCAGGCTCTTCCAAGTCGGAGACATCAAAACCTGGACCTTCAGGACTACAGGCTAAGCTAGCAAGTAAGTCATTCTTTTCTGGAAGAATAAACACATATGTTTTAAAATCAAGTCTTCTAAACAAATACTTCTGTTTTTTCAAGCTGCTTATGATCTTCCTAGAAATTAAGTTTTAGTATGTTCTGCTGAGTTAAGTAAAGCTGTGACTGAAATTGACAGCTAAAGCAGACAATTTAAGTTCAGTCAGTGTTCTGTGGATTTAAGTTGCTTCTGTGTCTTAACAAATCAATTTTAAAAATACATGCAAAATAAATGTTATGATGGGGGCATAAATGTTATAAAACACTCTTGATTATATTCCTTTTGTCAGAGTTTTATTTCCCCTCATTTTCCTAAGTCTTCTGTTTGGAAATGGGAATGATAAATGCTGGAAAACAGATCATATGAGGTATCTTCTTTGAGACTTACTTCCCTGTTTCTTCTTTGTTGTGAGGATCTGACATTTAAGAACTGTAGTCTTGTAAGCCTGGTGTACATAGTGCTGGGGATATCAGTCACTTTATTTTCTAAGTTGTTCTTACAAAGTATGGCTTCTCTCTGGTGCTGAGTTTGAATAGCAGCTACTGTTCCTAAAAATGATCACTGAGAAATGCAGGCTGTTTCCAAGCAGAGTACCTGCTTGCTAGTATGCAGACAACTCTGTCTTGAACAATTTGTTTTTTTAAAAAGTGTTTTAAAAAAACTTTCGTTGTCTTCTGAATCATTTATTTACTGCTTGCATTCTCTAAACTTGAGGTAAGAGGTTGGATTCCTAAGCTTGCTTACTGTTGTTCCTTTACTTAGGTGTGATCACAAGCAGCTTGTCTGAATGGGGACACATCCGTAGCTAATACTAATGCCGGAAGTAGGTGAAATAATCAAAAGCAACTGGATGTCTTTCTGTAGATTCAACATAGGTCTGTTAAATTTACAGGTGTGTTTTGGCTAGTGTGCATGACTGGAGTATTGATTCTGGAATGACCTCACCTAACAGATGAAGAATGGCATTTGAGGAGAGAGGAGTTATTTGCTTTACAACAAAGGTTTTTTTTCCCCTACCTGCTCTGTGATTCAAGGCTACCAGGTGATGAATTCCAGAATCAAAACTCTGGATTTGCACAGGGTGAAAGGAGAGGGAAGTGAGTAGAAGTCAGGGACCAATGGGAATGACCAGCAAGTTCTGAAATAAGTCAGACTACAGGCAATGAAGAAAGGCAACAAGAAGGAGAAAGAGAATTTACCTCCAGCAAGTGAACAAGAAGATGAAGGCAGAGACTAATTAATGTAATAAGTTAGAAAAATTCTTGAAGGAGTGAGAAAGGGAAGGGTGGAATAGCACAATGTAAAGGATTGTGTGTGTATGTCTTGTGTACCTTGAGAGAACAGCATTTAGAGTTTGAGCCTAAGCTGTTACTGCAAAGACTGAACTGAGAAAGATACTATGACTTACCTTTCAGGTCATAGAAGAGCTAAAGGTTTTTTGCCAGAAGGCCCTTGAATATATGTGACAAAACCAAGGTGTTGGGGACTTGGTGTGTGTGTAAAATGTCACTGCTAAGGGGCACCAAGCATGGCGAGACATGTTTCTACATGTGATGGAGAACCAAACTATTTTCTGTAGATACCATTTCAATTTGAGGGAGGGGAAAAGTACTGACAGGTGGTATTAGGAAGTCTAAAATGTCTAATGCCTCTTTACCATAGATTGCAGCAAAATATACTCCAGTAAATGTCATTGATCACCAGATATCACTGTAAGAGCCCAACCTAGAACACAAGTCTTAAACTATGATATTTTCAAACAGTCTCAGCCTTTCAAATAGTGCTCTCTGACAACAGGTTGAGGTGATCTTGGAATCAATAATAACTACTGTTAGCTTAGTCTTTTTAAAAAAGAGAGAGTGTGTGTGACATACACTTTCAAACTATTTGGAAAAAATTTGAAGTTTTTTAACAAAATGCACATTTTGCATAATGCTAAGAAGTGTCGTGAAAACATGAAAAAAAATGAACCACTAGGGTAGGTTTTTGAGAAAGAATAGGTGAGTTCAAATTTGTTTTCTGTAGCAGACCAATAACCTTAGAGGATAAGGGAGCAGAAGAAAGTGATGTCTCACACAAATACTAACACTGTGGGGCTTTGTAAAGCAGGAAAGCAAAGAGTGCTGTAGATGAAATTGAGGTGTACACCCTTCTACCTGGAAACAAATCCTTAGAAATCCTAGTAATTCTGTGTAGAAACGTAAAGCTTAAACTTGATAGGCTTTTATAGGTGTATATGTTATGAAACATGTTTGGAGAAGTCTGAAATAGGGCTTATAGAATTAGTGGTAGATAAACAAAAAAGAAAACATAACAGTTGCAATAATATCAGGAAAATTATATGTGGAAGTGGCTCTAGGAAAATAAGTGGGGGGGGGGGATTATTCAGGCTGATATAAAGTCATAGAATGGTTTGGTTGAAAGGGATCTTAATTTCCAAAACCCCTGCCACAGGCAGGGCCGCCTTCCACTACACCAGGTTCTGAAAGCCCTATTTGGTAAGTCATGTTTATATAAATGCAGTGCTGTTATTTTCTGGAGATGATGCAGTTTGAGAAGTGCAGGAATCATTGTTAGGGGTTGTGGTCTTTGAATGAAAAATAACGGCAGCTGATCTGACTTACTCTGCTGAAGAGAAGAATGAGGAGAAACATGGTTGCCATCTTTGGAGAAGTTTTTCACATGCTGAAGGAGAATGAGGACAATACCCTGAGGTTTCTTGTCCATCCATCCTGGATAGCTTAATAGGTGTTAAATCCAGCCCAGGTGACTTTCAGAGTGTTAAGCTCTACCCAGCAGTCTCCGTAACAGAGCAGTGATATCACTGAATGACAACTAAAGAGTATATTGGAATAATAAAAACAAGCTACACTAAAGCTCTTCACATCTATTTGAGTAGTTGAATATTTCTTCACGGTGGAAAGGGGGAAGAGAGAAAGAAAGCAAGTTTCTCATTTTGTTCTTGTGACTTGACTATTTTCACATCCCTTTCAGGCCATATATGTTGGAGGGGCTTTTCAAACATTGCAAATTGGGTCATGTTACTGATTATGCAACAATATAAAATCAGACTCAGTTATGTTTCTATTATTGGGGAAATCTTTGCTGTCCTTTGTGTATTGTCTTGTTGCCCCTAGGTAGGAAGATGCTGGCAGCAATGGCTGGGACAGTGCTTAAGAGCAGGGTAACTTGGGATAGCTGTCCCTGCCTGGGACAGCTCTGATCTCTACCTAATACTTGGAGATTTGGGGGGTTAGGGAGCTTATTGGTGTATGCACTGAAAAACCACGTGAACATAAAGATGGAGTGTGAATGGTATGTAACTCCTTCCTTTGAGGGATTTGGCAGAGGTGAGGGAGAAGAGAGTGCTCTGAATCAGTTTATTTGGGATTGTGGGTACAGTGCTGGTTTGGGTGACGGTAGTTAGAGCCTTGGAACTGTGGATTTGGGATTGAGGCAGTAAGATGGCTAGCTTGGAGATACTTTAATTGTGATGACAGGCTGTGTGGGGCTTTAATAAGAGCTGGGGATGTCTAGTTTGGTACTGAGGGAGGGTGATAGTGGAATATTGCAAGAGCAGGAGGCTGTCTTGCCTTCCCCTGCTACAGCTCTTTTTACCCTCTCTCAACTGGTGAGAAGAACAGCCTCACACAGGAGCCAATCTGAAGACTAAAATTCCAGTCCTAACAAGTAAATCACTCCTGATTGCCTTTCTGAACTGCACATGAAGGGCTTTCTGGGTTATGAACTGTGAAAGTTTGTCTTAACTTTGTTTTGACTTGAGTAATATGTTCAGACTTAAGTGATTACAGTACAGCTGCATTCAGAACTTTTCTTTTGCACAACAAAATCTTCCTTAAGAAATGCTGACACGTAAACACACTTAAATGTGAAGTTAAGATATTTCAGTTTGATTTGTTAGGCTGCGCTATTTCAGGTTTAGCCTGTTTGAATGTATTTTCCTTCTGACTCATAAACATGAGTGCTTGGCATGCAAAATAGGATGATGTCAAGGCATAAGCAATATATGTCTGCCATAAGAAAGCCTGTGCTTCTACTTTAATTCTGAAGTTCACTTCTGAAGTTCTTGCAGGTGCTTAAACCTGATTTTCTTTGAAGGGTTTGGATTAGAGATCATTTAGGTAAACTTGGCACCCACAAATCTATGGGCCCTGATGGGGTGCACCTACAAGTGTTGAAGGAGCTGGCAGATGTTACTGCTAAGCCATTGTCCATCATCTTTGAAAGGTCATGGGGAACAGCAGGGTTGCCTGAGGAAAGCCATTGTCACTTGAGAAAGTGCAAGGGAGAGGATGTTGGGAACTATGGTCAACCTCACCTCCATCCCTGGAAACATGATGGAAGAGCTCATCCTGCATTGTCATCTCTAAGCATGTGAAGTAAAAGAAGGTTGTCAGTAGTAGTCAACATGGATTCACTGAGGGGAAGTAATGCTTAACTAGTCTGATAGTCTGCTGTGATGGAATGGCTGGCTGAGTAGGTAGATGAAGGGAGGGCTGTGGATGTTGTCTGTCTTGACTTCAGCAAGGCTTTTGACTCATTCTCCTGTAGCATCCTTGTAGCTCAGGAAGTGTGGGTGAGGTGTGGATGGTGGAGTTCAGAGGTTGTGATCAGCACACAGTGTCCACTTGGAGGCCTGTAGCTGGCAGGGAGTCAGTGTTGGGTTCAGTCCTGTTTTGCTGGTTCATCAGTGACCTGGGTAAGGGGACAGAGTGCACCCTCAGCAAGCCTGATGATACAGAAGTCAGAGGTGTGGCTGATACACCAGAGGCTGTGCTGCCATTCAGCTAAACCTGGAGAAGCTGCAGAGGTGGGTGGAGAGGAACCTGGTGAAGTTCAAAGGAAGTGCAGGGTCACACATCAGGGCAGGTTGGGAGCTGACCTGCTGAAAAGCAGCTCTGGGGAGAAGGACCTGAGGGCCCTGGTGGTGCATGAGAACAGGTGGTGCATGAGCCAGCAGTGAGCTCTTGTGGCTGAGAAGGCAAATGAAGTTCTGGGATGCATTAGGAAGAGCACTTCTAACAGATCAATAAAGTTGATCCTGCACCTCTACTCTGCCTTGGTGAGGTGTCAGCTGGAGTGTTGTGTCCAGTTCTGGTCTCCCCAGATCAAGGAAGACAGGGAACTAATGAAAAGGTCCCATAGAGGGCAATGAAGGTCATGAGGGGACTGGAGCATCTCTGGTGAGGAAAGGCTGAGATATCTGTGCCTGTTTAGCCTGGAGAAAAGATGACTTACCAATGCATACAAACACTTCGGGGGTGGTTGTCAAGAGATTAGGCCAGACTCTTTTTTCGGTGATGCCCAGCCCCAGGACAAACAGCAGAGAACACAAACTGAATACAGGAAGTTCCACTGACTAAGAGGAAAAACCTCTTGGAGGGTGGCAGAGCAGTAGAGCCAGCTGCCCAGAGAAACAATGGAGTCTGCTTTTCTGGAGATACTCAAAATGTGCCTGGATGTGACCGGTTAACCAGCTGTAGCAGTGGTGTTGGATGGTCTCTGAAGGTTGCTTCCTGTGGGTCTGTGTCAATTGCTGTATGTATTACAGAAATGGTGCTGAGTAAGCAACTTCTGGAGATGAACATCAAACCAGTTCCTCTGGGAACCCTTGCTGTCTGTCTGTGACAGTGTGGCCAGTGCTTTCCTCCATCAGGCATACACAGGGCATCCTTAATCTCATTTTCCTGAACACTGGTGAATACTTGCCACTTTCAGCCTCCTGCAGCTCCTAAAGACACAGGACTAACTTACAGTTTGGAGGCTGTGCTGGCTATCGCAAATTTTAGTGACTGTGTGAGTGAGGGGAGGAAGACTCAGTCTGGAGATTAGCAGTCCTGAAGTTATGGTATTGGGAAGACTCAAAGGATTTGCAGAAGATGCAGGTGGTAAGAGTATGATTGATTTAAAGTTGATTAAGAAGGCTTCTTAAGGGCAGAGTGGCATTGAACAGCAGGAAAGGAACATGCTGTGAGAAGACTTCCTTTGCTTTCTCTTTTAGCCTTTAAAATAAATAGGGGGAGGTAGAAGCTCTGTTGTATCCTGGTAGATGCTTGGAGACAGAAAAGTAAAGACTTGGGAAAAGAAAGATCTTCTGCCAAGTAGAACATTCTTGAACAGCGGGAAAAAATGTGCTCAGTGTTTCTGGATGCTCAAGGTGTGATGTATTCTGCAGCTCAGCCACCAAGCAGTAAGTGGGTAGCTGTACGTTCTCTACAACCCTCTGAAGTAGTTCAGTTTAAAAAGATGGCTCAGCTAATTTTTTTAATGCCACTTATGGAAAAGGACAACCTATTTTATTACATCTTTGTCCTGCTGCTGTGTATGTGCTCATCTGACCCTTAAGCAAGCTCAGCTCACCAAACTGGCAGAATACTAAAACGAGAAAGTGTGTCAGATGTGTACTTTTATGTATCTTGGGATTGATTTGGGAAAAATAAGAGATGGAGGGGCCATACTTTTAAACAGTGAGCTGTTAAGCTGGCTCTGCTGCTTTGTGAAACTCTTGCCCCTTAGCAGAAATCCTGTTTTGATACAAGCTAAGTCAACCTTCACTTACAGTGGATGTGTGGTGTCTCATCAACAGCCTGTCCTAAGCTAATATGAAGTTACCTAACTTAAGTTTGATTACTTGAAAATGACTACCCACAAATTTGAAGTAGTAAATGGTGTGCTGACATAAAGGATGAAAACGTGCTTTTTATTTTCCTCTAGTGAAGTCTACTGTTTCAAGGTGATTATTTTATTCTAATGTAAAGCAAAAGTGCATTTCACTTAGAATTTCACCTAGTGTTACAGGTACTGAGTAACCTAGTTTTCCATGTGTGTTATATATGAGAAAGTGTATCTGAACTCAGTGGGGCCAACACATTTTTTTACCTGTGGAGTACATTGCTATACCTAGTGCCAGTTGAAGAATGCATTTTCTAGTGTAAAATACAACCAACTCTGAGGGAAATGTTGATGTATCATTGTACTTCTGAGTACTTGTGAAGTGTAGCTGTGGCACAGGATCCTGCTGCAACCATTTCAAATGAGTTTTGTCTTGTGTCTCTACGTTATGACGTGTTTTCTCCTGTCAGATATGTCCTGTTCTCACCCCCACTGTTACATATACTATATGTAAGTAAGGTTTGGGTCTGTGAAGTGGTAACTTCAACTTACAGTTTTGGTTTCAAAGCACACGTAGTAACTATGCTGCTACTTTTTGAATATTCAAAAAAGTTACATTTGCACTATATGTACAGACCATGTGGAAATTCCAGTGACTGCCTGCTTCACTTCGGTGCTTGGTGGCTTTAATTACAGAACATGGTTTTTTTTTTTTAAGGTTGCCAAATTTCTTGAGTTGCTAAGCCAAGTGTGTGGTAAATACGTGAATATCAGGTTAACCTTCATCTGCATAGACTTTAACTGCACACAGCATTGTGTTTCTGGGTCACATATGCTGTGGTGTTTGAAAGGACACATTATTGGCCAGATCAGTTGTAGTTTTATAGATCCCTTTTCCTTTTCTGTTAAATATCCAGTCGGAAGCTGCATAGTTATAATTTCATCCCTCAGTACCACAACTCTGCATTCCTGGAATGTTTTAGGATTAAGGAAACAGGAGCTAGTTTGATAACTTCTGAACTCAAATGCATTGCATGTTTAAGTATGTTTTATTTCTGCTTTGTTGCCAGAAGAGGGAGCAGTGATCTTACTTTTCAAAATTGTTTACATCTGTTCTGGTAATAAGATGTCTGAATTCAATGTTACAATGTTCTCTTCTATTATGTTTATTTATTGTGGAGGTGTGTGGATGGGGTCACTGCGATGTCAGACTGGGCCTGATAAAAATTTTTGATTTTTACCCTAAATTATCAGTTTTGTGCTTTGGAAGCTGCCACTGGATATTTCAACCTGATACTAAGCCTGCTGAGAATCATCTGAGAATGTTACATTGCATGGGGTTTTTCTGTGTTTAACCTTGTTCTGTGGTGGGATGTTACCAGAACAATGGCTTTGTCACCTAGAGCAAATTATTATTAATTGGGTCAGTTTTCAACGATGGAAATGCTTGTAAATTAAACACTGGAACTCCTTTTCCAAAGCTGTGAGGATGTGCTTGCTTATTTACATCAAGGGTGGCCTTATGACAGTAAGAGGGGGCTGTAGTTGAAATAGGAGCACAAATAATACCTGGGATAGCTCTCAGCACTGACAGTGCTTGACTCCTGGAGGAGAGCATGGTTCTGATTTAAGACAGTTATTTTAAAGCCAGATTAGTGTGAATAAAACTGACTAAAATTTGAGATTGCAACCATTACTGCCTTCCCTCTTGAAATATAGTTTCTTTTTTTCTGTTTAAGCCTAAAACATCATCTTTTAATTGCTGAAACGTAGAAATAATACTCTTGTATCCCATAATGTGATACCTGTTTAGCATGAGAAAAATGCTCTATAGCTGTTATATATAGTTTAGTAAAAGGTACTTACATGAGAACTTGGAGTTTAGTACTACTTAAGTCAATAAGTAAATGTCTGAACTTTTATTTTACTGGTGTAGCAGTTCAGTGTAGGCTGACTACAATTGATGTGGGCTTATTGTGGTTCTTATGTAGAAGCTGTTCTTCTACATGGAGGTTTTCTGTACACAAAAGTTAAATTTCTTTGTAGAACTGCTGTGTATTTAAAGACTGATTTACTCTCAATTCTTTACATGTTGCATAGGTCTAAGAAAATCCACAAAGAAGCGCAGTGAATCACCACCTGCTGAGCTCCCCAGTTTACGGCGGAGCACACGGCAAAAGACCACGGGCTCCTGTGCTAGCACCAGGTAAAACTTGAAGAAATGAAACTTCAAGTTACTACAGTGAGCTGGTATTCATGTCATTTCCATGCATGACAATTGGCCTTGGCTGTCTCTGACTTGGCTGTTGTAAAAGCAGCTGTAGCTTTTCAGGCCTGCTGGATTACTCTGTACACTGGTGTCATAGATAGCTCATAGAGTTTTTCACCATGAGACTTCCAGTAAGTCCCCCAGCTGTGGAGGTGGAGGAAGAGAAACAACCAAAGCCAGCATCACAAACTTTAAGTAATCCTGTCCTTAGAAAAGTGTTTAAGAGAGACAGTAGTGCTGAACTACTGTCTCATGAATAGTGAAATAGATAATTGTTTTGAAAAAGAAGTCTTCGTGGTACCACACAGGAGTCAGTTTTATTTAATAGGGGCACAGTTAAGCTGACTCAGCTTGTCAGCAGTTTCGTCTGAACTGCATCTAAGTACTTAATGTACTTCTTGGTAGTAGGAGGAGGAGTAGTCCTGAATTAGTAATTTTAAACAGCTGGTAGATTAAATAGGAGGGGAGAGTTTATGTATCCTGTGATGCAATAAACTTCTGTAGTTGCATATATTGTGGGACTAAATGTAGGAAGCCTTAACAAGCTTTATTTTTGTTCTTATGCCTAGATTGTTTAGTACTTGTAGTACATCCTCTTTTCCCCCTTCCACACCATTAAAAAACCACTTCTGGAGTCTTGATTTTGTTGTCAAGTGCGTATTTGAATTTGACTGTTTACTTTGAAGGCAGATGTATTTGTGGCAATGAGCGCTGTAGTGTTTAGAACCGCAAATCTAAATAGACTCATCCTCTCAAGCTTGTTCTGACTCTGAAAACCAAGTTGAATGTCAGAGTCTTCTTGCTTTTAGTAGTTCAGAACTTCCTGTAAAGATGTTCATTGGCCTCAATCATCAGCCTTCTCAAATGTGTGTATGATTTATAACTAACAATCACTTTAACCTTGCTCATTTTCTCTGTTAAATTTTAGTACACTGCCTGGTCTTGAAATGTTTAATGCCTTAGTGTAAACAAATCACTGCCATGGTGCAGGGCAGGGAGTGTACAGAGAGGTTGGATAATTTTATGAAGATTGATTCTTCCACAAATTGCTCATTTGTACCATGTTGTGGCAGTGATGTACATAAAGATTATATAGTCTTTAGTAGGCTTGCATTAGTAAATCTCTTATTTTAGTTCACAAGGTCTGAAATTTTGTTTTTTGAAACTTTTTAGTCGGCGAGGCTCTGGCCTGGGCAAAAGAGGAGCAGCTGAAGCTCGCCGACAGGAGAAGATGGCTGATCCTGACAACAACCAGGATGGAGTTAACTCTTCAGCTGCACGGACAGATGAACCTCCCCAGGGAGCTGCAGGTAAAAAGGAACTTAAACTAAGGAATTTTTTGCACAATTGCTAGTATAAAATTCTAAGCATTTAAAAATAGTTAAATGGATGAAATTCTGAAGAGCAGTTGTTTAAGCTGGTAAATAATGCTGGAAGGTTTTTGAGTCAGAGGAATCCTTATATTCGAGCGTGATTTTTTTGGCTATTTGGTACACGTTTCAGTTATGCTTTTTTTTAGTATCCAAACTATATCCAGTAATCCAAATGTTAGCTTTTAAGCTTCTGCTACTTTTAAAAAAAGTAACTTCTGCTGATAAATACCAGCATAAATATCATCAACTGAAAAGATATAAAACTGTTCAGAATAGAGAAGGCAAGCGTTACCTGTAAACCACTGTTGAAACTACTTGAATATTCTACAGCTTTTCTGTTGAAATTGCAAGCATGTGTGTACTGGAGAAATTTGTGACCAGTTGAATTCTGTTACTTGCACAGTTCTTTTAGATGATAATTTTATCAATTGATCATAATTAGTGAGCTCGAAGGAACTGTGCAGTAATTATACTGAAGGGTAGAAAATACTAAACATTCTATGCTATAACTCACTCTGAGTGAGTTCAGAAAGTAGTATGGAAACTATAGCATAATACTCAATTAAGAGGGGTATACATTTATTAAGGATACAGGTAAATCTGTCTGAAACTTAATTTTATGGACTTAGCTGTATTTTTTTTTCATTATCTTGTGTTGATAAAGCCATTCTCTTCAGCTTTTGGAAATACTAGAACTCTAGACTGCTCTGTTTTAAATTGGAAGTTTTACAGGAGTGTGCGGGTGGCAGCACTAAATGCAGAGTGCGGTTTTGATGGTGGAGCCTTATTTGGATGTGAGTTTTGTGGCTTTAAAGACACTAACTTGTATTAATTAATCTCTTATTGTTTCTTTAGCTTCTAGTTCTGTTGCTGGAGCTGTAGGTATGACAACTTCTGGAGAAAGTGAGTCAGATGATTCTGAGATGGGAAGACTACAAGGTATAAAAGTTGTCACTAATTTACCTTTTTGTTTGTTAGCCTATAAATAACCATACCTACACAAATTCTGTATTACATTCAAATGAGAAGGCTCTATTTTGTTTCAGTGTCTGTGAATGTGTTTCTGCGCACAGTAATTCTGAAGTAGGGATTTACAAGCCCTTAATTCACAAAAGATGCAAGGATGTCTGGAGAAGGGGGTGGGATAGTGTCTTTATTCATTTAAATGGTGTGTAATACCCTACTTCTGATAATTTTCTATGAGGAGGTGGAGGGGAGAGAACTGAGAACTCAGTCCTATCAAGTGTGTAAGCTCAAATATGAAAATATTCTTTGCAAGCATGTTTTAAGTTTAGAGAGGGTAGGTTAGGCCTACTATACTCTGCCTGCTTCTGGATAACATTTTTTTTTGTGCTTGTCATTGATACCCATGTTGCTGTAAGCTTTGACCAAAAAAAAGTCTGAATGTTCTTAAAATGCTTGCTTTTGTGCTTGGGCTAAAGAAGCCTGGTCTCTCAAAACCAGAGAGTATGACAGGTATAAACTCAGTATGCATGTCCTGCAACTGGTCTAATGATTTTGCTACTACATAGCAGGGAGTCCTGAGATCATCATCTCCCTTGCAAATGACAGGTGTTTGTTAATCTGTATATTTAATGTGGGAGTGCTGTCAGTATCTGTTCACTTGCTTATAGTTCTTAGTAAGTATAGGTATGCATTAGAAATATTGGGCTAAATTGGTTTTCACTATTAATGATCAGCAGTAGTGATGGTTGCTTGCAATAAAAATCAGAATCACCCACTTAGTTTAGCTTAAGTAACAGTACTGTAACAAAGTGTTAAAAATCAATCAGAAGAGAAACCCTCTAATACTTACCAGAGTTCTTCCTCTCCTGCTCATCAGCAAATAAGGCTGTTGAACCTGTTTTTCAGTGCCATTTTTTTCAGAGTAGTGGTGCTGCGGGTCCTGAAAACATGAAGATAAGCTTAACCTATCCTGTGTAGTTTGAGTTCAGCTTTGAAATTGCAGCCTGATGTATCTGCTGCTCTGGCTCTAGGTTTATAACAGTTTAATAGATGAGGTTACTTTTGTGAAATACACAGCTGTGCAAACTCAGCAGGTGACTTTGTAAAGGACCTTACTGCTCTGACACAAACAAAAATCAGTTACTTGTTCCTTTAAGGTCATCTTTTTGGTGTTTTTTCAAAATCGAGGTAGCTGCAATCATCTAATCCTAACTCTTTAAATATCAGCATTCTAGTAGTCTTAAATGATAACATCACGGAATTTAAGCTTTTAAAAATATACATAGAAGCTTTGACAATGGCTGTTATCCTCTGTTTGCTTTTAGCTCTATTAGAGGCTAGGGGTCTTCCTCCTCACCTGTTTGGCCCTCTTGGTCCTCGGATGTCGCAGCTCTTCCACAGGACAATTGGAAGTGGAGCTAGTAAGCAAAGTTTGTCTAATTTGACTTAATTCTTTCCACTTCCAGACTAGTAGAATTCAGCCAGTAGTAAATCTAATATTTGTATTAGCTTCATAGTTTAATATAGTATTTTACATGTTGGAGACTTGTATGTCATGATAGTGCTAGACCACTTGTCAACAATTCTAATTTGCTTGTCTTCCTTTAAGGAAGAAAAATTTGCCTTAGCTGTATTTCTTTGCTTTTCTTTTTTGGGGCATCTTAATGTTCCCTTCTAGGTGGGGAAGGGAGGGTTCTTGCCTTTTCACCCATTCCTTATCTTTTTGTTTTGCATGATGGGCTGCTTAACAAAAGACCTCTCCAACCCCCTTGGGTTTTTTGCTAGCTTTAAACAAATGCTTAAGCTAGCTTTAAAACAATTAGTGGATGTCAGTTCTAAGTTATTATGTTGGTTTTAGTTTCAAAAGTGTCTTCAGTTTGGACAGAATGGATTTCCTTCAGACGTTGTGTCAGTGAGAATGTGGGCCAGACTTGTTGCACCAGGTCTGCGCTATGCAGCTGGATGAGATGTGCACCTTCCAGCCCAAGTCTGGCTTCCCAGGAGAGCCAGAGGCAGCCTGTTACACTGCATGCCAAGAAGAGGATGGGGTCTCGTGGGTGCTCCATGTGCTGTATTAACTGGGGGGTGCTGCACAAAGGTGGGCTGGCGTGGGTTCCTGCTGTAGGTTGGCAAGATGGCTGTGCTGAGCAGTGTGGCGGACTCCCTGTGCTGACCAGTCTGCACTGGAAAGGCAGCCAAGAGTGAGATTTTTGTCTCCCTTCCCTATTCCCCCTTTTTATGACAGGGAAAGGAAATGAAACTACAAATACAGAGGAAAACAAACTATCTCTGGTCTTCCACTCTGGCAGAAGTATAGCATAACAGTTCCCTTGTACACTTTCTAATACCTTTTTTCCTAAATTTTTTTCTGGATATCTAGGTTCTAAAGCTCAACAGCTTTTACAAGGTCTCCAAGCCACTGATGAAAGTCAGCAACTACAGGCAGTGATTGAGATGTGCCAGCTCTTGGTTATGGGAAATGAAGAAACATTAGGAGGGTTTCCAGTCAAGAGTGTTGTACCAGCTTTGGTAAAGATTTAATCTCAGATTTCTGTTGTAGGATATAATATTTCACTCAATGTCTTGATTAAATTAAATCATCACTATTTATATTGTCTTCTTAATGTGTGTGTGTATCTGTCTTATTTGGTTTTGAGAGGATGTTATGCTAAATTTTATAGTCCTATTAATTTTTTAATAGCTCAAGAATAGGCAGTGGTTCTTTTGGAATTCTTACTAACAATCCAAAATCCTGACTCAAAAGCTACTGTAGTGATTTGTACCCTTTTTATGATATCTAGATACATTTTTTTAAACAAACAATACTTTTTTTTAAACAGATAACACTGCTGCAGATGGAGCACAACTTTGACATTGTAAGTAGTTTGTAATATTTAAGAAGCTTCAGAAATATTAAAATGTTATCTGAACTTAAAATCAAATATCTGTGTATTTAATAGATGAATCATGCATGTCGGGCCTTAACATACATGATGGAAGCACTTCCCAGATCATCTGCTGTAGTGGTAGATGCAATTCCTGTCTTCTTGGAAAAGGTAAAATGAAATTAAAACAGTGATACAACAGCATGAGGGGCTTATATAGTTTGTTTTAACTTTAGAAAATTCCATTAAGATAGTGGCTTCTTTTCCTGGCTTACAAAATAATACAAAGTGCATGATAAGCTTCTAAAGCCAGGGTTAATCTTTGCTCCCTCCCTTACTGAAAAGTGCTCTCTCCTTCCCTGAGAACTTTTTGTTGGATTGGTGTCACAAACATACAGAATGTGTAAATAAATGAGCTGTTAACCCCTTGGAGTAGCTCCATGGCTAGGGTAGCCTCAGACTGTCAGGCTTAGTGAGAGCTGGCTTCATTAGCATATGGGTCTTGGTAGAGGCTGTATGTCTGAGTGTTAATCAAGATGATTATTTTTTAAAATCTGTTTAGAAGTTGATGTACCAGCTTTTTTGTTTTCTTGTAGCTGCAAGTTATCCAGTGCATTGATGTGGCAGAGCAGGCGCTCACAGCCCTGGAGATGTTGTCACGCAGGCACAGTAAAGCCATTCTGCAGGCAGTAAGTGCAACCAAAACAAGGCAGGTTTGCCTCTGCCAGCTCTACATCTTGGTCATCTTCTGTGAAGATGAAATAAGAAAATGACTTTCTGTGACTTCAGCTGTACTGAGAGTGAAAATGTTTGTTTGTTTTGTTACAGGGTGGGTTGGCAGACTGTTTGCTGTATCTGGAATTCTTCAGTATAAATGCACAAAGGAATGCACTAGCTATCGCTGCCAACTGCTGCCAGAGTATAACACCTGATGAGTTTCACTTTGTGGCAGACTCTTTGCCACTGCTAACACAAAGGTTAACCCATCAGGTAAGAAGTTGTTAAAAAAATGGAACATCTTGATTTTGATCTGAAAGCAGTTTAAAGATGTCTTCAGATACCTGTTTCTTTGCTGTGTATTATTTGCCTTTGCAAGGTGATAATTGAGTTCACGTTTCTATACTGTCAGGTTCTGATATACCAATGTACATATGGACCTTCTGTGGTTCTGTAACTGTGACATTTTATAAAACAAGGCAAATAAGATACTATAACTCAAAGCATGAGTAATGGTTTTGTAGTCCTTGTAAGAACAAGGATATCAGTAAGAGGAAGTCCAGTAGCATTACTGGTTTTATTTTTTCTTAACAGATGAGTTACAAGGTTCTCTCCCACTTTAAATCAGAACACCCTCTGTTTCAGTTTTTGTGGGTTTTTTGTGCTTTAACTTTCTGGGGGATTTTATGGCATTTTTAACAAGTTCCTGCTTTTGTACAGTAGTTTGAAGTGATGATTCTAAAATCAAGGGGCTCCTAAGGGCTACCTATCATGCAGTGCTGCTGTGTTTATAAATGAGCACCTACAATAACTGCTGCTCCAAAAGAGATTTTTGGAGATCTGCTTGGTTGGCAGATCCCTGTTAAAAAGATGAAAAAGGAGAAATATTTTGTTTGTTAACAAATGCAAATAATTGGAAGCTTCCAGGTAATGGTTTTATGTATTCTTATGCTGTTCTTAATTTTGCCTACATCATCTTGCTGAAAGACTGCTTGAATCTTTGAGGCAGCTTCTAAGAAGCCAAATGACAGCTTTAGGTTGTACTCTAGAAACAGGAAGCATCATTCTCACCAGTAGTAGGGACAAGTACTGATCCTGATCTCTGAAGAGAAGCTACAAACCACCAAAGTAAGATTTCAAGAAATTTTGAAGTGGAAATTTTCTGGAAAAGAATCTTGCATTAGCTCTTAACAAAATAGTTGAGGTTGGAAGAGAGCCCTGTTACCTAGTCCTAGTTCCCCTGCAAGCTGAGCTAGAGCAGATTGCCAGGAGCATGTCCAGATGAGGGTTTTTTTCCCCGTTTTTAAGTATCTCCAAGGATGGTGACTTAATCTCTCAGGCTAACCTCTTGCAGTGCTCAGCTACCCTTACAGTTAGTGTTTTATTATGTTCAGGTGAACTTTTTTGAGCATTTCATTGAACTTTTAACCAGACCTGTTTTCAAGGCAGTCTTTACTTGTGTCTTTGAATTTGCTGTGTTGTACGTGCTGCATAATAGCAAAATCAGGCTTCATGTAGTCTGTAGAATAGTAGTGTTCACTCCTGCTTATTATCTATAACTCCTGTTACTTCAGTTTTTCCCTATTGTTTCTTCCTTTCAGAATCCAGAAGGACTCTTTAGAGATCAATTTATTAATCTCTAAAGGTCCCTAAAGGTATTTGTGTTGGAAGAGGGGGGGCTGTTTCCCAGGGAATATGTAGGAAGCACAACTGTATCAGGAGGTCAGTTAAGATTGTCAGTGAGTTTAAAAGTGAGAGCTGTAATGTTGTGTAAAATGTGATCAGACTGGCCCTTTTGGAGAAATTTTATGAATGCCTCAAAATGGCAGCATGTTCTAATGCAAGTTAAAATATTTCAATTTAAACAAAACTTTCTTATAACAGGACAAAAAGTCTGTTGAAAGCACTTGTCTGTGTTTTGCACGGCTAGTGGACAACTTCCAGCATGAAGAGGTAAGGGAATGGATGGGGGTGCACTTCTGCTTTCTTCTCCACCCACCCTGTTTCTCTTGAGGGCTCACCTTTCAAGGACTAATGTTTCCCATTTTGTTGTTCCCTCCTTGAAGAACTTGCTGCAGCAGGTTGCTTCCAAGGACTTGTTGACAAATATCCAGCAGCTCCTGGTCGTGACACCTCCTATCCTGAGCTCAGGAATGTTCATCATGGTGGTGCGCATGTTCTCCCTGATGTGCTCCAACTGCCCCACACTTGCAGTCCAGCTTATGAAGCAAAGTGAGTTCTTACTTTCCATGTTCTAGAGGGCCTGTTCATTTGAATGCTTACAGTCAGTGTGGACCTCTATGCACTTGGTTATATAAATATTGTTCTTTCAGTTTTTCTCTCTTACTATGTTTCCCCTGGGATAAAAAGTTGTTTAAATTTTGTTGAAAGCTTTTATCCAGAGGGGTTTTTATCCTTTTTCCTAGCTGTTGCCACTGCAGTGCTCACTTAATTTTGAGTCTGTATTGGCTGCACAGGCTATTCTCATTCCAATACAAGCTAAATAATTCTTTTCTTAGTTGTGACCATGTGGAGGAACGATGTGCTTTAAGTACTTCTTCTAGGGGAAAATATTGACAAAATAATTGCTATAGAGCTGTCTTAGTTGTCACTTTTTTTCTTTTTTCCATCTCACAAATTTTGACTGACCCCTTCATCTGCCCTGTATCTTTCCTTGTTTTCTTCTGTGTCCTGTATATTGAGTGGTATTTCTCCCTTAGTTGTCCCTTAAAGGAAAGAAACAAACCCAAAAAAGCCACTAACTCCAGACCTGAGAACAAGCACATTTCTTAGTGTTCAAAGAAACACTTTTGTCCTATAGTCCACTCTCTGTTTGCTTTGGGCAGTAAATACCTCTTTTGTGTAGTGTCCAACAGAAAATGGAATCCATATCTGATGCAGGCAGTCTCACGAATAATAATTTTTTATAGATATTGCAGAAACGCTTCACTTCCTCCTTTGTGGAGCCTCCAATGGGAGTTGTCAAGAACAAATTGACCTTGTTCCACGAAGTCCTCAAGAACTTTATGAACTTACTTCTCTTATCTGGTAAGTCTTGCAGTGCTAGGTTTTGGGTGTGGTTGGTATGTTAAAATCCTTAACTTGACTAAAATAAGGCAAACAGTTTTCAGCTTAGATGGACTTGATTGTATACTTCTAGTAAAATACTGTTTTAATGTTCTTTACAGTGAACTGATGCCTTGCCTGCCAAAAGAGGGGATCTTTGCTGTTGATACTATGCTAAAGAAAGGAAATGCACAAAATACAGATGGTGCAATATGGCAATGGCGAGATGACAGGGGTCTCTGGCATCCCTATAACAGGATTGATAGTCGAATAATAGAGGTAGGAATTCCACACTTTTGTGTGGTGATGCTTTTCACATCTGCGTGTAGTTGTATAAGGAATTGAGTGCTTTCTCTGTCTTTAAAAATTCCACTCCTGATCTTTCTGAGTAAGAAACACAAGTTTCCTCAAACATCCTGTTGTAATATTGCACTATTTTGGTGTTCAGCCATACCAAATCACTTATTTGCTGTTCTTATTGAATTTCTGTCACTGTTTTTCCTACTCTGTTACCCCTCTCCTCACCTTTCATATAGTTTTCTGTTTATTAGGGGTTTCTTAACTTCATATTCTTCCTTGATTTTAGGCAGCTCATCAGGTTGGTGAGGATGAGATAAGCCTGTCTACGCTTGGGCGTGTCTATACTATTGATTTTAACTCTATGCAGCAAATAAATGAGGATACTGGAACAGCTCGTGCCATTCAGCGAAAACCAAACCCTTTAGCCAGTACAAACACTAGTAAGTACAGCTCAGCAAACACCTGGGCTCTCTAGCTGTGGCTAATACATGCTGGGTTGTGCAGCCATTTACTTCTTAATGAATAAATTTCTTATGGCTTCTGTGGAATATCAAACTATTCTGATCTACATGAATGTAGAAAATTTCATAACAAAGCTTATACTATTGACATGTGTACTTTTTAACATGTAAGCTCCTTCTGGAACCTGAAAAAGTATCAAACTGAGAGGGAGCTGGGGGTTTTCCTGGCTTGGGATTTCTGAAACAGTTCTGTTCTTACAGCTCTTTTATTTAAGGAAGACTGTGAGGGCTTCTTACTGTTATACAGAAATACATAAGAAAACTGAAGAAAAAAAATATTAAACTCCTTGAAAGGGGAAGTTTTGTACCTTCTTACTCACTTTGACTTCTGGTTCTTGAATTTTCTCAATTTGAGAGCTGAACTGAATCAGTTTTAACAAAAGAAAGTAATCATCAGAGCAGAGATGCAAAGGTCTGTCCAGTGATTTGTTGTGCACTTTCTCACAGGTGGACATTCGGAATTGAAGAAGGATGATGCTCGAGCACAGTTAATGAAAGAGGACCCAGAACTGGCAAAATCCTTTATCAAAACACTGTTTGGTGTTCTTTATGAAGTATATAGTTCTTCAGCTGGACCTGCTGTTAGACACAAGTGCCTTAGAGCAATTCTTAGGATAATTTATTTTGCTGATGCTGAACTTCTGAAGGATGTGCTGAAAAACCATGCTGTTTCAAGGTGGGTTCTTGAAGTGCTGCAGATGAAACTAGTTTTGAGCTTACAGCTCAAACTTTATATTACTTTTTTTGAATCATCTTTTTCAGGGGAAAATGATACTTTAAAAGTGTTACTTATTTTTCAAAAGCTGAGGCTGCCAGCTCTGTAGGATTTTTTTTGCATCATAGATTTTACAGTAGTTGCCAATGCTAGACATTCTTACTGGAAACTTGGGTGGCCTCTGGCTGTGTGTACTAGGAGTGTCAAATATTTCCTGTATTGGTTTTTTGATTTCTAAGACTTGCTTATGAAATTCTGAGAGCAAGATAACTTTGAGGTAATACAGTGTGAACAGTAACAGACACTAATAGCATTCAACTGGTAAGTTTTATTTATGAAACCTCTCCTACATGTTACAGGTAAAGTTGGGGATCTGAGGATGCAGCTGGAAAATAAATCAAATAGTTTTTCAGAGACAGTACTGAGTTCCAGAACATGTTTAAAAAAGGGTCTCTCCTTTATGCTATGTTAAAACTTGGTAAAAGTGGTATAGGTAGGAAGAGAGCTGTTTCAGTCTTTTTATTGATAGCTTTTATAAAAGCATTGTGAAATTTGTTTGCTTTCAGTCTCCAGTGCTGTGTATGCAAGATGAACTGACTTGATTTAAAAATAAAAACTCAGCCAAAACCCCACAAACCTAATTCTAATAAATTATCTGTTTTAGTCATATTGCCTCCATGCTGTCGAGTCAAGACCTTAAGATAGTAGTTGGAGCCCTGCAGATGGCAGAGATTTTAATGCAAAAGTTACCTGACATTTTTAGTGTTTACTTCAGAAGAGAAGGTAAATTGTGGTTTCTTTTTTTTTTCCTCTTCACCTCTTTATGTAGTATTTTAAAAATTTAGTGCCCACTTTTCCCAAGCTGTAAAAGTTGAATATTGTTCTTGAGTGATAAAGGCAGACCTGTGCAAGATGTCTGTATACTACTAGGGAGGAGCTGGCCCAGACTCTGGAGGAAACAAGCTTGTGTTTTCAGAGTCTGAAGCAAGTTTGTACAGGCCTACTGGATACTGGTGAACTCACTTAGGCTGAAGAAGTCTTTGTACTTGTCTTTGCACTTGGGGTTTCTTTAGCTACTGTTCATACTGCTCTGATTTTTTATTTTTAAACTATGTAGGTTAACTTTTTGAAGAAAAGATTGAACTGCTTTTAAAGCTCGGTATTGATGGGTGGGGTGAGCAAATACTGCCATATTCAAAGCAGAGGTTCAAGTAGCATTCAGTTCTACATTTTCAAACACCCTTGTTCCTGCCACCACATCTCTACCCCACCCCTCCTCTCCCCCTAGCCCAGACCAACCCACCAAACAAAGATCTCTTCTTTCTCTAAGGGGTGATGCACCAAGTGAAAAACTTGGCAGAGTCTGAGGCTTTGCTAACAAGCCCCCCAAAAGTATGCACCAATGGGTCAGGAACGCTGGGAACCACTACAACCATAAGTACTGGGACAGCCACTGCTGCCAGCAATGCAGCTGCAGATCTGGGCTCTCCCAGCCTGCAGCACAGCCGGGAGGATTCCTTGGATCTGAGCCCACAGGGGTAGGTGCACTTCCTGAAGCGTAATCTGAATTCTGCCTTTGGTGCTTTCTTGTGGGGTGTTGGGTTTTTCTTACCTTATTTTTGTAAAAAAATGTCTGGGGTAACATGGGCTGCCCACATTGTCATCTGCATTTCACTGTGGTATTTTCCTCAAAAGAACTAAATTGGACTGATGTTGAATTTTTCAATGGGTAGTTTTGATACATTTTATATTAAATGTTTAAAAGAGGAAAAAAAGCAGTGACCTGATAGTTAGGTCATAATTATATTAAATAATTTTCTGGTGTAGGAGACTGTCAAGAGCAACAGCTTGTAGTCTCACATCTAATGTTGAGGACAGGGATTCTTTCAGAGCTATGGAGCATGGTTCCTTTCTGCTGGAGACCGGAGAAAAAATAAATTGTCCTTAAGTTTTGTTGAAAGGCAATAATTTTGAACACTTGTAGAATTAAAATACAGTGTAGGAATAAATTACTAGTTTGCTCTTATTTTAAAGGTCAAATATTTGTCACTTCAAACAAGAATTGAAGTATGTGAACTTGTGAAATGTAGTGATTGATGAGTAGAAATGCCACAAATTGTTTGAGAAGTGTTTTCTGTGCTTTTGTAGGGGAGGCATGTCAAATATCCAATGTTGGTTGGTCTTTATTTGGTAGAGATTTGTGGAATTTTTTTTTCATTTTAAGTGTATTCAAATGAATGGACAAAGAAATGGTTATACAAATTAAAGCATGAAAATCATGAAAAAAATGCCATTTAGTGTCAGTTCTGACTATTTGGCTGCTCATAATAGAGATGGCAGCCAGCCAAACTCTTTCTTACTGGATGGAGTTAGTGAATATCCTTGTTATGGGATGGAACCTGTTCTTTACCTCTCAAGGAAGTAGTTGGCAGATGCATCTTAAACTGAGAGAGGGGTGTATGTGTTTGTGGATGGAAAAAAGTAACTTTATTTTTAAATTTGGACAGACGACTGAGTGATGTTCTAAAGAGAAAAAGACTGCCAAAACGAGGGCCAAGGAGACCAAAATACTCCCCTCCAAGAGATGATGACAAAGTAGACAATCAAGGTAAATAATTCTGAACATACGATACTCTTATCTCCTTTTAAAGTAAGCTTATAAACTGCAGAAAGAGTTAGCTGTCATAAACCTCTTGATTCTCTTAAGTTTTGTGTTTATTTCCTCCAGCTAAAAGCCCTACAACTACGCAGTCTCCTAAATCATCTTTCTTGGCAAGTTTGAATCCTAAAACATGGGGAAGATTAAGCACACAGTCCAACAGTAATAATATTGAACCAGCACGAACAGCAGGAGTAAGTGGTCTTGCAAGGGCTGCTTCCAAGGATACCATTTCCAATAACAGGTACACACACACAACAAAATACCACAGTACTTGTAACATGATGTTGACTATGATCAGGTGATTAGGGTAGCACCTACAAAGAAGTTGGAGCTTAACCACAGTTAAAAAATTTCTGGGAAAAGAATCAAGAAATTAAGGTAGAGAGAATAACATCTGAATAGTTTAAAGTTGTATGGTGGGGAAAAATTGGAGAACTGAGAAAAACAATGTAAGAAAGTAGAGAATGTAGAGAAAAGTACTTGATGATGTTGGAGTGAAAGCAAAGGGTTTTCTGTGACTGCTGTTTAACATGGAGAAAATTATACTCAGGCTGTATTTACTTGTAATATTGATGTATGCAGATGCTAAGTGTGGCTAAATGCCTTTTGTGTGCTTCTTTACAGAGAAAAAATTAAGGGCTGGATCAAGGAGCAAGCCCATAAATTTGTAGAACATTACTTTAGTTCTGAAAACATGGATGGAAGCAATCCTGCACTAAATGTACTACAGAGACTTTGCACTGCAACTGAACAACTCAACCTCCAGGTTAGAAGTGGCAAACTGACTTAGAATGAGGGGCAGCAATT
This sequence comes from Zonotrichia albicollis, assembly GCF_047830755.1. NCBI lineage: Eukaryota > Metazoa > Chordata > Aves > Passeriformes > Passerellidae > Zonotrichia > Zonotrichia albicollis. The sequence goes on along the minus strand of NC_133827.1, from coordinate 27,346,633 downwards.
TCTTGCCTTGACTTATGAGTCATTAGGACTTGGAGTAATTTTTTAGAATGAGTGTGTATGCTCTGACACACACCACTTTATGATAAAAGACCCATCCTAGCAATGTGTCATTTGCATGGCATTTCACATTCAAAAGTTCTGCAGTTAAGTGTCAGGGATTAACTTTACTCTTAAAGAACAGTACTGGTTGTAGTATGAACTTTGAGACTGGGGGGAAAAGGAGAAGGAAGCAGCATTTTGTTAAAATTATAGAAGAAATGCATATTGAGGTAAATGTGGTTGCATGTCAAGAACTTCAGCCTTACTTTTCAGACAGTTGTGGTCCTTGATAGGTGGTCCAAACATGTAACTTCTAAACAGCACAAGAGCTGAGCTGTGTTTTGTGCTTTGATCTGAGCAATTGTTAAAATATGAAACTTTCCCACCTCCTCTCTCCCACACAGATGTCATGTAAAGCTTGCAGCAGTCTGAGTTGTTAGGCTTCTGTTAGTGGCTTTTTTTCCCCAAACAGAAAGCACCCCTGTTTGGAGCTTATCTTTACCTTGCATAAGATGGAAATGGCACCTTGTATTTCTCTTAAAGTAGAGAAAATGTAGATGTTGCCAGTAATGTCTCGCCTTGAACAGAGACATGTTTATCCTCAGATTATTTGTCCTGCATTGCTGCTTGTATTGACTTACTGTACATTCCAGACTTTCCTTTTTTCCCCCCACCCTTTAGAGCTGTTCCATGCAGTGAAAAGAAAGCCAGCATTTCTTAAGTCTGTAATACCTGGGTAGTAAAACATTCCTCATATTTTTCAGGTGGATGGTGGAACAGAGTGCCTTGTAGAAATCCGTAGCATTGTCTCGGAATCTGACGTCTCCTCATTTGAAATCCAGCATAGTGGGTTTGTTAAACAACTGCTGCTCTATTTGACATCTAAAAGTGAAAAAGATGCTGTTAGCAGGGATATCAGATTGAAAAGATTTCTTCATGTATTTTTTTCTTCTCCAGTAAGTTTTGTTCTTTTTTTTTTTTGGCATTCTTAGATGTCTTTCTCTCAAACTTTCGTTCTCACAAAACCATCTGAGAGGTTTTGTGTGGACCTTCTCTTAAAGGTGGAATACAGAAAGAATGGTTTTTTATGTATAAATTGTATAACACTATAACTTTCACATTGTTCACTGTCTTTATAGGTCATGAACTTTTTTGAACAACCTGTAATTACAGAAAGTTCTACGCAGCAGTGGAAAAAATGCCAAAATGGCCAATTGTCTTGAGTTTTAAACAACTTAAAAGTTGTTTGTGTCTTCTAAGAAGTTGATATGCAAAGCATTTGGATAGTAATGTTGTCACTTAGGACTAAATACTGCAAGATACTAAATACTGCCAAGATACTAGTGTTCTGTTTTTAAAGGAAGAAATTTGAAGTGGAAGAGAGAAAAGCAGATAACTAAAACTTCTAAAAAGCTTGTTTTTCATGGTTAAGGGTGAATGCTTAAAATCTGTTGCGCTATTCAGTTGAAACCAGAAGAGAAAAGTACATTCTTTGAAACAGGTCTTTGATAAACTTGTGTCATTTACTCATCCTGATACTGCTGCTACTTTCAGTGAAAGCAAGGATTCTTAATTAATGGTATAAACTGTTTAGGATGTTTTCATTCGAGCAGGTAACTAAAGACTGGACTGTATTTCAGCTTCCTGGAGAAGAGCCCCTTGGAAGATTAGAGCCATTAGAAAACGCACCTTTGTTGGCATTAGTCCATAAAATGAACAACTGCCTCAGTCAGATGGAACAGTTTCCTGTGAAAGTGCATGACTTCCCTAGTGGAAATGGAACAGGGAGCAGGTAAGGATTAATGCTCAGGTAACAGTTTTGTTGGAAGCTTTGGTTTTCTAAAACTTGTTTCAAGCAACACTAAAAGGACGAGTACAAGTAGATGTGCAGTTACAAGAGGAAGTAGTGGAAACTTCTGACCTTGTTAAAAACAGAAGCAGTGACACAGTTGGGTTTTTTTTAGTCAGTGGAAGATGGAATATTTTGCTAAATGTTTGCTTACCATCTTGAAACTTGTCTCACTTAAACTGGGGGCGAGAGAGAAAGTTTAAATGCAATCTCTAAATTTACCCTTTAAATATCCAAATGTCTTCCTTGTCCCCAAGTAACAAATGCTGGAAAGAAACAATTTATTGCTTGGACACTGATGCTTTTCAGCAGAGTAATTAAACTGCAGAGAGTGTATTACAGTGCTCAACTTCATGATTCATGTAGGTTCTGTTCTCTAGGATGGTAGTGGATTAAGTGATAAGTCTTGGCTGTGAATAGAGTTTAAAATAGCTATAGGCCTACCCTTAGTCGTAAGATACAGAATAAATTTGGAATCCAGCTTAGTAGTTGTGTTTTAAGTAACAAATCTGAGTGAATAAAGACCTGTTTCTACAATTTCTTTTCTATACCTCACACTATAGCATTAATCTAACATTAAAATTCAGTACTTTTTTTGTGAAACTTAAAATCAGTGGAAATTAATGCAGTACACAGATTTCTTATTAGAAGAAATTAGTGTCTCTATACTGGCTTTTGCAAATAGTATGTGCTCTGTAATCTCAGAATGCCTCCTTATGTATATTATTTTGGTAAAAAGTGGGATAACAACCAAAATTATAAAGCTGCTAATCATAGAAGCAAAATCCTGCTCTTCTTTTTGATAGAAAATGAAACACAAGAAGCCAGAGGGCTGCAGCATTGTTTGACTGCAAGTTTTACTGTGGATTATGTCAGTGAGGATTTTGAAGCATTAAGTTTTGGTAGTCTTTTGCTAGCACCTGGAAATAGAAGCAGCCCAAGATAAGAGGCTTGTTGTATAAACCAGCTAGCTTGAGTATTGGTAGTTTGGTGAGGTGGAATGTATATATAAACTATTCTTGGCAAGGGAAAAAACAGAGGAACTTTCAGGTTTTCTCTTTGGGTCCTTATAGGAAAAAAATCTATTTAAATGAATAACTGCATTTTCCATGCCTGTTTCTGATCCTTGTTGCCCTGCACATAAGCACAGCTCTAAATCTCCTGTGCCATCAGCTGACCACTGAACTGCTTCAGATTTCAGAGATGGTCAGTTTAGGCCATCTTGTAATCAGACCTCAGGCTGGGCTTTCTCTTAATTCATAGAACCTCTCTTCCAGATTTTGTCCAACTTGGATTCTGGTGTTCTTGTAGAAGAAAATGTTTTAAAAATGTTTTATCCAAACCATGTTAGCTTATTTTTAGAGAAGCAGTCTGACAAATAATACTCTGAACAAGTGAAATTGTAAATGCATGTGTAAGCCTATTTTATTGCGTTTTTAATGCAATTGTGGTTATTAGATTCTTTGTGTAGCAACTTTTTTCACAAATTATTTTGAGTTTTTCTCTTAACAGAGGATCCCAAGCTTTAAAGTTCTTCAATACACATCAATTAAAATGCCAACTGCAAAGACATCCAGACTGTGCTAATGTGAAACAGTGGAAAGGTGGACCTGTGAAGATTGATCCTCTGGCTTTGGTACAAGCCATTGAAAGATACCTTGTAGTTAGAGGTATTTATTTATTACACAGTCATTTGCATTTTCCTTTTTGGAATAGTTCCTGCTGTCAGTGTAGAGTCTGTAAAAACCTCTGAGGATTGTGCTGAAGACAAATGGAAGGTACCTATGAAGATAACCTTGCTCACATGGGAGGAGATTAAAGCTGTAGAGAATCTTCCTTTTCTGGGACAAACTGTTTCCTGTGGTAAACAGTTCAGTCAAGATACTAACAGAAGTATTACTGTCTTACTGTCACACTGGCTGTAGCTTGGCAGTTTTCATGCCAGCTGTTGCTACTGAAGTTTGTTTTAACAGTTCTGAATCTTACTGTTTTTAACTGATACATTTTGGAACTGTTTTAAAAGTTTTAGTAGTTGTAACAGACAGAGTACTAAAGAAAGCATTGTTACCTTTTAATGAATAACAGCAAATGAGGATGTCTTCTCTCTTGCCTCAGGCTATGGAAGAGTTAGAGAAGATGATGAAGATAGTGATGATGATGGATCAGATGAAGAAATAGATGAATCTTTGGTAAGCTTTTGTTCTGGGAGTACGGGGAGGGTGAGGAGGGCCTTAAAGAAAAGCTATGCAACAAGTTTCCTCACTTGTATGGTTGTTGTGTTTTTTTTTTTTTTTTTTTTTTTTTGTTCAGGCTGCTCAATTCTTAAATTCAGGGAATGTGAGACATAGATTGCAGTTTTACATTGGAGATCACTTGCTGCCATACAATATGACTGTGTACCAGGCAGTCAGGCAGTACAGTTTGCAAGCTGAGGAAGAGAGGGAGTCTACAGATGATGAAAGTAACCCACTGGGGAGAGCTGGGATTTGGACAAAAACACACACCATTTGGTAAGTTGCCTAGAGAAACCCACGAATAACTTCTCCAGTTTAATAAATGTATGTACGTCAAGAAATTTGGAATATAGCTGTCTTCTTTTTTATCTCTTTGAAAAATGTGGAGCTTTGCATTTCCTGATGTGCTTGAGATAGTTAAAACTTAGGAATAATTCATTGATAGCTCCTGATATTCTTTCTGAGTAAAGCTGGTGAACAAGAAATGGGGAATTCTAAATGATACCTGCTAGATGGGGAGGAACCATTCTTAGTGTTAGATAACTAACCACAAACAGCAGAGAATGTGCAGTGTGCAACTAATGGTTGACTTCATGCTAATTTTCCCAGTTGATTGCTGTGAAAATGAATGTATTCTGTGGCCATACTTTGCAAGAAACATTGACATGTGACTGTGCTGAAGATATTAATATTCTTTTTAACATTTAAATGTGCAAAAGAAAAAAGCAAATAAAAACCCATAAAACAACAACCAAAAAATGCCAAAACTTAACCTAATTGTAACTCTCTAACCTCAGTCACTTTGGGGTTTTGTTGATACATTCCCCTGCTCTCCTTGCAGTTCATAGAGCTGAAGGGTCCCTGTTTTTTCTCCCCTGTAAAATACTTTGTTTCAGAGGCTGGATCATATTTCAGTACAGCATTCTTGTCTTTCTGCTTTTAACTGTCATGCAAAGAAAGTTCTGGAAAGCTGAGAACTAACACCTTTAAAAGTGCTTTTGTTTCCCTGTAATTTAGCATTTCAAAACATATTTTTAACTTTTGTTTGCTTTTTAGGTACAAACCTGTGCGAGAGGATGAAGATGGTAATAAGGACTGTGTTGGGGGTAAAAGAGGAAGAGCACAAACTGCTCCCACAAAAACCTCCCCTAGGAATTCTAAAAAACATGATGAATTGTGGCATGGTGAGTGTGGTGCCTTGCTATAGGTTAGATTTCCTGTCAGTCCTCTCAGAACTTTCACAATGTTTACTGCCACTATAGTGTTTCTTTTAAAGCAGACATAGTATAAAAATAGTAAGGATATGTGTTTAGCTGTATATTAAAACTAAAAGTAAGTTATTTATTGAGTTGTTTAACTGAATTGTTGCAGTTAAGTGAATGCCATGACTAATACTGCCTAGGCTCCTAATAATTAAATCTTGGGAAAAATTCTAATTGAATTATTTTGCTAAGATGTTGTTTTTTCCTGCTAGATGGTGTGTGCCCTTCGGTGTTAAATCCACTGGAAATTTACCTCATATCTACTCCACCTGAAAATATAACATTTGAAGACCCCTCATTAGATGTTATTCTTCTTTTGAGAGTTTTACATGCTATCAGCAGATACTGGTATTACTTGTATGATGTGAGTAGAGCGCTTTTTAAATTACTTTGGTACTTGATTCAGGACAGAACTATCTGTAACATTTTAAATAACCTTTCCCCCCTCTCCACTGCTCCTCAGGAAGACGGAATAATGCAAATACTGTCATCTTCCACTACATGTTTGTCTAACTTCTGAGAAGATGAAGGCTGTAAATTCTTAATGTCAGTCATATTTTCTTTATACTGTTTTGAACACAATATCCGTGCTTTGTCCTTCTTTAAGTTCAAAGACCAACGCTGGCCCTGAAAAGGGGATTGGTAGTAAACATACTGAGTCCTTCTTTCATGTCTGAAACTCTGGATGAACAAAATGGCAGTGAAAGCTTTTTTTACTTTCCATGCTAAGCAAATTAGAGGCATTAAACATCTTTTTTAAAGAAGACTTGCTGTTTATTTCAGCATTTCTCTAACTAGAAATACATTGCTTTTATTTAACACAGAATGCAGTCTGCAAGGAGATAATTCCAACCTCAGAGTTTATCAACAGTAAACTGACAGCAAAAGCAAACAGGCAGCTTCAGGATCCTTTGGTAATTATGACAGGAAACATCCCGACTTGGCTGACAGAACTTGGAAAAACATGGTATGAGTGATTTGTTGTGTGCTGTCTCTAATTCCAGTTAAGTAGGAGCCTTGCCTGGGCAGCACAGTGCATCATCCTTACAGGACTTGAGAGTGCAAAGTGCAGTCTCAGAAGTATTGCCAAGTTACATAGTGGCATCGATGTTTGCACCTATATTGCATAGTTTAACTCTTATTCTGGGAGGTAGACTATGTGCAGAGTTTGGACCACTTCTTACAGGTATTGCTGAGCAATGTGAAGGTTTTCTACTGAAATTTTGATTATTCAGGTGATATTTTTTCTCTTGTTACACTGCTTAATAGCATTCTTACCATATCACTGTATTTATCTTTGTGCATTCAGTACGATACAAAGGAAGATACATTTATAAACAATACTGATAAAAGAGTAAAAATAATTTTTATGAAGCTATATACATAGTAGTTTGTAGTATCTTGATACAGAGTACAAGCTGTGAAGTTCTTGCACTTGAAAGAATGAGAAATTAGAGTTGACGTTCTTGAGTTTTTCAAGCCTGTTAATTGCAGCAATATTGTTGATGGCTGTGGAAATACATACTCAGAGAAACTCTTTGGCTTGTCATTTAAAAAATAGGATCTCTAACTTGCTTCATAAATGTTCCAGATAAGATGATGAGCATGAATGTATATTCTTAAATATCTGTAGCATTATTTGTTCAATAAAACTGCCTTTCCACTTAATGCCAATGGAGGACCAAACTGTTAACATACACATGCCTTTGAGAATAGTGGAAGTGATAAATTGAAACAAGAAGTTTCTCTGGTAGTCTTTCACAGATTATTTAGAATATTTTTTGCAAGTGGTGGAAGGTAGAATAGTGGTGCTGTTCTAGGCAGGTTCTCATGTCTTTCTGCTGCCAAGTATGGGAGCTTAAGTCTTTGATCTGTTGGATTTGTTAATTGTAGCGCAGTAGTGAACAAGGAATTTTATTTTCTGATGTAAACTTTGCACAGCCAAGGCATTCGAGTATTTTGAGTTACTTTTCAAGAGGAGTCAAAAGTTTCTCAATTTTTTTGTCTCCTTCATATATTGCTTTTCTCAAAACTTTACTCCTAAGCATTGTAACTAAAACTAAAGTGTGTTTTGGAGGCTGCTTTCACCAGAGAGTATAATAGAGCACTCATTTAGGACATAATAGATTTGTTGTGTTTTAAAGCAAATGCTAGTGTGAGATGCTCCTTGGAGCACAGCTGACTAATCTAATGCTCTTCACAGCCCATTTTTCTTTCCATTTGACACCCGCCAAATGCTGTTTTACGTGACGGCCTTTGATCGTGATCGAGCCATGCAAAGGCTGCTGGACACTAACCCAGAAATCAATCAGTCAGATTCTCAGGATAGCAGAGTGGCACCAAGACTGGACAGGAAAAAAGTAAGTACATCTTATTTAAAATGGAAGGAAGGATCTACTTATTTTCGTGTTGTTTATAAGAATATCATTGGGAGCAAGGCTTGTTTGTAGAAATTGATGTTTTGGTGCTGTAGGGAAGGGGAGGTGGGTTTGTTCCTGCAGTCCCCCAGCAGAGGGCGCAGCGTCTTCTCCCTGCCGGCCGCATGAGGGCAGGAGAGGCACCCTGACATAATTCCTGAAACCAAACTCCAGCAGTGAACACAGAGTTTCAGACAGCATTAGTGATACTTCCACACACTGGCTTGTAGACCTCTGTTTTGCCTGATTCTCAGAAGAATTGAAGTAATGAGATTTAGACCCTTAATAAACAAAAATACTGTCCTTGTATTTGGGGAGGGTAAATCACCTGTCATAACATGATAAAAGTAAGCTGGGACTTACTGGCATGGAGTGGAAAAATGTGCATAACTGATTTTTACCTGTTGTAGCTGCCTTGGGAGCTGGAACTCAAGGCCATAATGAAATTAAAACTTCTCTAATTTGTAGCGCACTGTGAACAGAGATGAGCTGTTGAAACAGGCAGAATCTGTGATGCAGGATCTAGGCAGTTCAAGAGCCATGTTGGAAATCCAGTATGAGAATGAGGTAAGTAATGTCACTGCAGTCTAATTTATCCCCTTTTTACTGAAGATTAATACAAAATAGCTACAGCTTTTTTAAAAGGCTTGGTCAGACCCTTTGTCTTTCATGTTGCTGGTGCTAAAGAATTTTATCCTTTAATTATCCCTAATCCACTTGGTTGTGACTTTTAGTTGCTAGGAGAAGTTCTTTCTGATCTAAATTTCATAATCAGTTGTAGTCAGCAGAACTCATCTTTTTTCTAACTATTATTTAAGCAAACAGCTGTGTGTGTTTCCTCTATATGAGCATTAGGTGATTAATGCTTTTACTGCACTGTTACTTCCTCTGATATGTGGCCTTTCCAGGTCTGTCATGCTGTGAATGTTGCTGTAGTTAGGTTCCCTAGATGCTTTTTGCCATGTAGTCTTTTTTTATAGCAAATAATGTATTCTATATCTCAGACTAAGTAAAGGTTTTTATATTCAAACTGACCTAATGGACTTATCTGTCTCCTTCCCCCTCCTCTCCCCTCACCCTCCATCCCCTGAAGGTTGGCACAGGCCTAGGCCCTACACTAGAGTTCTATGCACTTGTATCTCAGGAACTACAGAGAGCAGACTTGGGCCTGTGGAGGGGAGAAGAAGTGACTTTAGCCAATCCAAAAGGTAATTGCTCTACTACCTAATCTATAAATATTGAGTAATATTGAATTGATTTTAGGTTGACTTCAGTTATGTAAAGAACATCTCAGTTTGTGGTCAGCTAATGTGGCTGATCATAGTGTGTGGATCTTTGTGAGTTTTGTTGGGGTTTTTATGTGTGTTTTGTTTGGTGGGGTTTTTTTTTGTTTTGTTTTTTTTATGAGAAGCTTAGGTTAAGCTTATCTGAATGCCACTTGCATCTTGAAAGAAACTAGTAGAGTAAATACTGAACTCTTTTCCTTCTTTCTTCCTCAACAGGAAGCCAGGAAGGTACCAAGTACATTCATAACCTTCAAGGCCTTTTTGCACTTCCTTTTGGTAGAACAGCCAAGCCAGCTCACATTGCAAAAGTTAAAATGAAGTTCCGCTTTCTGGGAAAACTAATGGCCAAGGCAATCATGGACTTCAGACTGGTGAGAATGGAATAGAAAATCTATTCTGAAGGGGTCACATAGAAATACTGGTTCTGACTGTTGAGGGATAAAAACATTAAGAGTTACGTGGTATTTATTACTTTCAGCTCCAGAAGTAAGGGCGGTGTGAGGCAGGGCAGGGAGGCGATGAGCATGCAGTGAAGTTTTGTGGGGGAAAAGGGTAATTACATGTTGAAGATCTTTACAGTGGCTTTTGAGACCATGGAGTAGAAAGGAAAAACCATTATCTGCTAAGTGTTGCAATCATTCCAGTCTTTCAAGAATGTTTTGGGCTCATTGTTACTCCAGTTGCTGATAGCTTTAATAGGCAGTCACTTGGGTTTTGTAACTGTAAATTTCTGAGGCAAACACACTCTAGGACATGGTGCTTTGGTGTGTGCCAGAACTATGAGATAGTATTGTAGATCTGGTCAAGAGATAAAGTAGTAAAAGAACTTTTGGAAGACAATTCAAAGCTAAACAGTTCAGTGCTTTGCTTTCCAGGTGGATCTTCCCCTTGGACTTCCTTTTTATAAGTGGATGCTGCGACAGGAAACTTCCTTGACATCGCATGACTTGTTCAGTATTGATCCAGTAGTAGCCAAATCAATATATCACCTTGAAGATATTGTAAGACAGAAGAAAAGACTTGAACAGGATAAAACTCAGGTGGGAAAATAACCCTAAGAATGGAAGAGTGCATCTTTACTCGTTTGGATTTTATGAAATAACAGTAATTCAGCACGTATCATAGGACTTGAAACTGATTGTAATACTGATAATTACTTTGTTCTCACAGTAGTTTTAATGTTGTTCGATCAGTGGCTAATAATTATGAAAGTCTTTTTGTAAAGTCTAGCATGAGAAATTCATTATGGGATTCATCTGTGTCATTAAACACAGTCCCAGAAATGTCTAAAACTGCCACATGTTTGCCTGACTTTTTTTGGTTCACTTTAAAAAGACTAACCAATTCAAATATTGGTGGAAAAAAATCTATCCTTGCTTCTTGAAGTGTCAAAAGTTTTTTTACTAGTTGGTTTAATCAAAATTTCATATTTCATAGAAGTGCCTTTTATGTAGGATTTTTTTTGTCCCACTGAAGAGCTGTATGCAAAACTGAGGTGAACTGCCATCATGCATGAGCATACAGGTTCCTTCAGACATAGATTAATTTTTCAAGGATATTTACTCTTAGCTGAAAATACCACAGTTCACTCTGGCACTAGTGGTAAAAGATCTTTGGCACACATGGTTTTTCTAGCATCCAATGTTAATAGGTGGCAGGAGGTAATAACCCAATTTATAGTCTTAATATATCTGTCTGGTTTGTTACTAGTGAAACTATTCCAAGTTTGTGGGTCTCTGTTCCTCTTTACTTCATTGTCTCACTTTCTCTCTTTGGTCATGGCTTTTAATTTCCCAAGAATGTGAAAAACCTGAAACCTGGTGGGTGAAAGCTGAAAAATGTCAGTATGCATGCCAAATATAAATGCCATTAACAGTTCTAAGGAAAAAACAGCCTGAGCCGTAGCATATTTCACATTTCTTTTTCTTGCAGTAGTATTTTCTAGCTAGTTTGTCTTCTGGCATGGTAAGTAATTCTAAAATTGCTAGAACAAAGTGTACTCCTGTGATCTTTCCAGTTTGTCCATTAAGCTTGTTTATCTGGTTCCTCTTGGTTTACTATTATGTGTGAAAACTCCAGAAGGAGAGCAAGGACAGCTGCAACAGTTTTAATGGTCATGCTCTACAGAAATGTCTGATTAGTCGAAGCTATAACTTCGACTAATATAACTATAACTAGAAGTCATAACTTTTGGATAAGTTTATTTGAATTAATTGTTCTCATTGGTTTTCACTTCCAATTTTTTAGACCAAAGAAAGTCTACAGTATGCATTGGAGGCTCTGACTATGAATGGCTGCTCAGTGGAAGATCTAGGGCTGGACTTCACACTCCCTGGGTTTCCCAACATAGAGCTGAAAAAGGGGGGAAAAGATACACCGGTCACCATCCACAATTTAGAGGAGTATCTCAGAGTATGTAAAAGCAAACTTATGATTAAAATTATCTTTTTTCTTGCTCCCAGGTAGTTTGTTTCCATATATTTCCTACTTATGACTTTTCTATACTGGTTTGTTACTACAGTAGGACTTTAGAACCTAATTACACCTGACTTGAAAATTGTGTAGTACAAGAAGTCTGGTTTGTATGTAATGAAGTCATCAGAAGTTTGGCTTTTTGGGGAAAAAGTATTTTAAGTGGATTCATTGTAAGTGGTTATGATAATGAATTTTTTAGGAATAGTGCTTTAGTAAATTATTTAGCAGTAGTGATCTAGCATCCGGTGGCCTTTGAACTGCTCTACTAGTAGTGTGATTTTTTTGGTCTCAGTCTTATGAAAACATCAACAGTTGTGAGTCAAAAATAAAGCATTAGTTTTTTGTCCAAGAAGCCAAAACCAAACCAAAAAAAATCCCAAGGAAAACTGAACCAGTCAACCAAAGAACCCCAAACACATGTGAAAAAAGCATAAACCCTAAAAAGAATAAACAAGGAAAAGTAACAAAATATTGACAGAATAAACTGACAGTACACCTGTGTATTGATCCATTCCTGTGGCAAAAGGGACATAGAAAACCAGAAGGCTGATATTGCTGAACTAAGGTAGGAAGCTGTTTCTGTTGAAGGAAGTGATAAAGGGAATTGGTTAAAAACAGCTCGGAAAAGAGATGAGGAAAGCCAAGAGGAATGCAGTATTACCACATGAAATTGTGAGTGGGATGGAGGGGGGAGGATCACTGTACTCCAGTTGCTAAATAATGCATTTCCTGACAGGTTAGGGTACTGCCAGTTTCACTCTGAGGACTGTTAAGTTTTGTAGCACTGATAAGAAACACACCTGATGTTTTGGTAGAAACAATTCAATAAGGATCATGTAAATTCCTGCCTATCAGCTGAGAAATTTTGCAGAGCTGTTCAGTAATCCTTACAAGTGAATATTGAGCAGTTTCTGTTTACCTTATAGTTCCATATTGTTACCCATTCACTTCTCATGTGTTTATTTGTTAAAAGTAAATTCTACTAGTCAAGAATCGCTTGCAGAATTAAATATATTTGGGTTTAAAGCTCTTTGCAGACCTAACAGAGGAGCAATACAAACTTCCACAGTTTCTTCAAAACAGAATTTGCAGACTCCATTTACTGAGTAATGTTACATTCAAGCATTCTAGACTAATTTCCATAGTTTGCAGTTGTGGTTTTTTTTTCTTCCCTAAGTAACTTGTATCAGATATCTGATACACTGAGAAAGGCTTACACATGGCTCAGATGTCCTGTAGTTTTCCTGCTGCAGGCTTCTGTCTTTGTAAAGGAAAAGGAGATAACAGAAAACTCTCTTCTCCTACTAAAAATTTTTGGAACTTTTATTTTCTTAAAGGATTTATAGCTTTATAGACTTGATGTGAAAGAAATAGAAAATACTTCAGATAGAAAATTAGTTTGCTCTCCATCACAAGTATGATGAATTGCATTTTAGAAACAATGTTTTTAATTGCTCACCTGGCCTGTATAGCATCCTGTGGGTCAGCTGCCCTGCTCTTGAACATGTCATTTTCACTAAAATCTTGTATGAGGATTAACATGAAAAGTAGTTTATAAAGCTGGAATATCCTAATGTTCCTTTTCATGCCTCTTCTGCCATCATCTTCTTCTGTCACTCTTCCCTCTACCTCCCTGTTTTCCCCCCAAGGACAGTTCCCACAGGAGCTGCCTTTATCAGAAAGTAGAACTGCTTCAATTACCAGTAGAGTGAAAGACTTTATTCTCTATCTTTTTTTTTGGCTTTTTTTTTCCCTCTTCTCCCCTGTATTATAAAGAGGCCACCTTGCTTGTTCTAATTTGTGAACAAAAAGTTTCAGTAGTGTAGATTTTTGCCTATCAACTTGATCTTATCTTTGAATCTGCAAGAATACAGTGCAGCTGAATTATGCCACATGCTCTTGATTATAAAAACTAATCACAGTTGTAGGTAAGCAGCTCTGCTGTTAGAATAGCCATAGACTATTCTGTTGTGCTGCTGGTGCTTGCTTCCTTTCTCTTCAGTATTAAAACTGGTTTGTGCAAGGTAGTGCAGTGTATCTCACATGAAATTCAGTGCCTGACTCTTCCTTCTATTGGAAAACTTCTCAGCAGATCCTAATGAGCTTTTGTACCTTGAGAGCTTTCTGGAAGCAGTAACTCTTCATTTACTGGGATAGGGTGACAAACTTGCTCCAGGACTCCAGCAGCATTTAATCCTCTCCAGATGCATCCATAGATGACTTTAATCAGCACCACAGGCCAGAGCTTTTAACACGTTTTAAACTGTGTAGTTTTGAACTGGGTAGTTCTGTGTTGACAGCACATCTTTTATGACCAGCCCATGTTTCCTGCTGGGGTTGAGGATATCCAGGGCAAGTGTAATCAACAATAGCTCTGACTGACAAAAGAATCTGAACTTGGCATGCAATCTGCCTTGTAAAATACCTTAATTTTGTGGAGAAATACTGGCTACAGGAGATTTATTTAAAAGAACTCTGGTCTCATTTGTGTCGTAGGACCTTCCTTCCCCTCACTGATTGTTGTTTCAGTGTGTGCTGTCCACTTAGGAAGTTACTTCAATGTTGAGGGGATAACTACAGATATAAAACCAAAACAAAACAGAATAATTACTCTCAGAAAGCCTAGATTAGTGTGTTAATGTCTTTTGCATTATGATTCTTAACCATATTAAAGTAACTTTAAATGAAGGTACTGCTTTTGTTCCTAGGTATTCTTATAATATTAAGCTAGTTAATATATCAAGCAGGATAGAGTTGCTTTTTTTTAAACTTAATATTAGAATAGGGACCCCTATATTTCCATGGGGGAAATTAAGATAATACTGCCAAATGATGCCCTATGGATTTCTACTTCAGGTGCTGCATTTTAAGAGGTGTAGAGAGAGGACACCTAGGTAAGGCTTCTAAAGATAACAAATGTTCGGATTTACTTTAGATTATTCTGTTAAAAAGGTTCAGTTTAACCAGCCATTCTGAGTTCTGTTCGTTTTGTTAAAAACAAAGGCAAGTAAGTTGTTTAAATTGTGCAAAAGTTCATGTTAAGGGTAATGTAAATGATGAATTAAGGCAGAACGAGGCAGTGCTGTAGAGCAGCTCCATGAATCAGTGTGCACCCTGTGGGAACTCCAGTGAGCATATGGCTGGGCTGCTGGAGTTTGGCTTTTGCACTTCTTGGTACAGTAGTGATCACTGCATGCTTCCTTTGTTCAAATGGCTTTTTAAATTTTTGGTTTTTTCCTTTCCCTGCAGTTGGTTATATTCTGGGCACTAAATGAAGGTGTTGCCAGACAGTTTGACTCCTTCAGAGATGGATTTGAGTCGGTGTTCCCCCTTAGTCATCTTCAGTACTTCTATCCTGAGGAGGTTGGTGAAAGAGTTTTTGCTGCTGCTTTTATAACCTTTATCTGCATGTATGGGCAGTCTTAACCAGGGTGCAAGGCATTTGTGACAGCCTGACATTGCATTTCTGGTGCAAGTTAGTAAAACTGAATGTCCCTGAAATTCCACGCTTAACTCTTAAAGATTTCTCTGTGCAGTAGTTACTTATTTAATGCTTTTATTATGAACAGCTCCATGTTGTTTAAAATGTGTGTATCCAGCTTTTCTGAGAAGTGCTTTAATTTATGTATCATACTTCATTTCTCTATGCAATGTGGGTACCCTAATTCCTTGTACTGCAGTACCTCTGAATAGCTGTAGATAGATAGTTGTGGAAACTACCTGGATCTTCTGTTAGAACAATAAAACAAGTAGTCAGCTCCTCAGCAGTAAGAAGAGATTCAGATGAAAGGGTAAGGAATAAGGATAGTTGGTCTTGCTTTAGTTCCACCACACCATATAAATTTCCTTGTAAAATTCTCAACACTCTTAAGTGGACTGAATTAAATCACAATTATGGTTCTCTGGACGAGAAGAGAGAATGTTTTATTCTTCTGTGAGGAAGTCTGTTTGAAGACTGTACTTTGAGGGGATTTTTTACCTTTACAAACTCAGACCTCTGACTTTAAGAACAAACATTAAAGCACACTTTGGAACAATGTGTTAGCCAAGCCTTTGTGGTACTCGCGTGTTCCTGATGCTTTGCAAGGCAGAGTGGAAGGCTTACTCCTTGTTGTTTAATTTGACAGTTGGAGCAGCTCTTGTGTGGCAGCAAGACAGACACTTGGGATGCAAAGACTTTAATGGAATGTTGCAGGCCTGATCACGGTTATACGCACGACAGGTAATATGTTGGTCTTGTTAAACAAAAAATCAAACTTAGTAGAACATACTTTCTTGAAATAATGTTCATACATTGTTATTCAAGCTAAAGGAATTATATGGCATAGATTTGAAAATGTTCATCCTGTTCTGAATATGAATCTGATGCAATTATTTTAATTATAAACAAAATAATATTCTCTTGATTCTTTTCTCTCCTCAGTCGAGCAGTGAAGTATCTCTTTGAAATTCTCAGTAGTTTTGATAGTGAGCAGCAGAGACTGTTTCTCCAGTTTGTGACAGGCAGCCCCAGACTGCCTGTAGGAGGTAGGTTTTCCTTACTGCATATTGCTGTGCATGAAATCACCGTTACTGATGTATTTCTGAATAAGATGTTTACTTCAGTATAGGAAGAAATTCCTTAACATTGGTATTTAAGAGGTTCATACTGTTTTCCCATTTCTGATTTCAGAAGTGGCTGGGCAGTCAGGTATAATTCTCATAACCTTTGTGTTAATCTCATGACATTTCCTACAGTTGACTGTCCACGTTTAAATTGTTGCCAGAAAATCTGTCAGAGGGCAAAAGATAGTTCAAAATTTAAATATAATTGAAAGCTCCTAATACTGTATTTTTTGGCTAGAGGTGCATTAAGTTATGGCAACAATATGATGCATTGTAACCTGAAAAAAATAGTCTCCTTTCTAG
This sequence comes from Zonotrichia albicollis, assembly GCF_047830755.1. Lineage (NCBI taxonomy): Eukaryota > Metazoa > Chordata > Aves > Passeriformes > Passerellidae > Zonotrichia > Zonotrichia albicollis. The sequence continues at coordinate 27,330,163 of NC_133827.1, read as the reverse complement.
AAAGGAGACAATACTTAGGATAGTATTAATCATCTTATTTAATTTCTCCCCCTTTTGAATTTCATCATTTAGGTAAGAGACAGTGCAGTAAACAGAGAAATTTACTGCCTTTGCTAGGGACTATTGTAGAATACACATTTTACTGTATTCTCAGCTGAATGCTTTGCAAGTCAAAAAAGAATTCATGCATCTGTTCCAGTATTTACCTTCTTTGGGATTTGGGGGAAATACTTGATTTTTCTTTTCTCTTAGTATATTTTGGGAGCTCTTCTGTGGAGATATGGTGCAGACACAATTGAGTGTTAGGAGTATAGCAATGATAGCTGAAGTAAGAATAATCAGGTACTACAGTCATAGATGACTCCTGTTAAAAAATGTGCATGAAGCCAACAAATTTAAAAGAATTGGTTGGAATAGAATTTTTACACATACAGAACACAATTAAAAGGAGATTCATGCAGCTTATTCTTGTATTTTAAATTAATCTTGTAGGATGAATCTGCAGGCAGGATTTGAGGTACTTTTGCTTATTGTGCAGCTTTATAAAGTTATATTCTGGATTTCTGAAGGTGTCCGGGAAGTCATTTGTGCGATGCGTGCTTCTGTCACTGGGCATGTCTGCAGTCAGTGGGTGTTCAGGGGGAGTAGCCTTATTCTGAGTGTCTTTTCTCATTACTAGGTTTTCGAAGTTTGAATCCTCCCCTGACGATTGTACGGAAGACATTTGAGTCCACAGAGAATCCCGATGATTTCTTACCCTCAGTAATGACTTGTGTGAACTATCTCAAATTGCCGGACTATTCAACTATTGAGATAATGCGTGAAAAACTCTTGATAGCTGCAAGAGAAGGGCAGCAGTCATTCCATCTTTCCTGATCACAATGAAAAATGCAATGTCTGCCTGTTACAGCAAAAGAGAAACTCATGATTCTTTTCTAAATATATCACCTGAGTCAAGGAAACGTGTTACGCCTTCTTGTTGTAGAAAAACGGCTTGCAGATTATAAGCAAAGACACTTGGTTGATATTCATTAAAAGCCCCTATGGACTTAAAGTGATCAGGCCCTAAAAGTTGTTGTGACAAGGTTTCTTTAGCAAGTTCTTGTTTAAATTATCATTTATTTGATGAGTGAAGTTTTTAACTTGCTTTGCTGTGTGAAATTTAAAAAGGGATGTTTTTCCAGGCTGGAACAATAAATGTCGCTGTGCAGTTTAATACTGGGCTGTGTGTATCCATCTAGCTAAGTCTGAAGTTTTTCCTCCAAAGACAACTTTTGTACATAAGTACAGAAATTAAAATACACCATGTATTTGACAAATCTAGTTTAGTAGACTAGTTCTGTGTACCCTCACCTGCCTCTAATTTTACCCATCCTCATGTATTGTCTGATGTGCAATTCACTTGGTTCTTTTTGTGTGCAACATTCAACAATTGTTATGTTTTGGTTAGCATGGGCATTTAACTGCTCCATGCCTCTTTCTCTGATTAAGATAATTTAAATTTTACTGAAATCAAATATATATTGTCAATATAATTCAGCCTTTGTAACTAGGTAGAACTTTCTTATAGCTTAGTTTTACTGTAGTGGTAGGATATAATGGCGACAGTCGTTACCAGAGTGCTCCAGAGCTGTTTACACAGTGATTCAGGCAGCAAAAGCCTCATAGGGGAGGCCAGGCAGAATTATTTCTTTCATGTAGTTGAAGTCCAACAGCTTGGGCTGGCCAGTGTGTATTGTGGTAAGGCCCAGAGCATTTCGAATTGATGTAAAGTTTTTTAAAAGACAAATTAGTCTTTCCATTCCCTGTTTGAGTAAACAGTTTTCCTGTTCTTGATCTAAGTTCCTGGCTAATTTTGTAGTTTTTTTTTTTCTTTTTTTTCTTTCCCCCCAGTGCTAGCTTGGAACAAGCAGTTCAGCCTTTGTCTTTTGACACAGATAAAGCACCTGTAAGCAATGCTCTGTCCAACTGTTTTATGTGCTGATTTCTCAAATCTGCAATAATTTACTTCATCAGGTTAATGTTTTTACCTGAATATAAATAAAAAAGTTTGCTTCACCTTTTTGTTTATAGTTTTGTACTGTATGCCTAAAGTTCAATTGTGTAAATTACTGTAACGCAAGTAAATCATCCTAAATCTACTTGGCTAACAACCTGCAACTTGTGGATGATTTACTACTAAAACAAGACCTTTTAAGACCTCCAGCTTTGAGGGAAATTTTGTCCTTTCTATGCGTTCAAAAAACGGGCAATTACAAATATTCCTGAGATGTACCTGCTACATAGGTAATCTTTATGAAAATGTGATAGTTAATTACTTTTATTCAACTTTGAGAAATCAAAATTCCTTTCAGTACTTAGAAATTGTTAAATTCTGGCTAATCAGGCTAGTTATTCCCCCTAAACTAACAAGTTTTCTTTTATCCAGCTGAAGAACTCGTGCTTCCAGAACATGTAACGGACATTCTTCTGGTGAACATTCACAGAGTTACCTGTGCTTGCTCAGACCAGTGCTACTGAAATGTAATACAGACTTGTCATGAGCATGAGTAGAATGTGAAATCCTTGCACAAAGAACCTGATAACTGAACAGTTTTTTATTACCGTATTAAACCCGACCGAAGGCGCTTCACCCTGTACATACAATAATGGTAGCGCGCAGTGCGGCATAGTTTGCATCCAACTTCAAGGCAGTGTTTAAACTATGGACTGGTGTTTAAATTGTTCTGATAACTTGATCAAACTGAGCACAAACAAGTGTTTATAGTGTGTGGATAGCAATTTGTTCATTTTTTTAAGGTTCTATATTTTAAAAAAAAACTGACTTGTGTAAAAAAAAAAGAAAAAAGCTAATATTTTGTATTAAAATATCATGTGTATTGATACTTTTTTACCCATGTTGTCTCCCTCTAGAATCTGGCTTTCATTGACTTGGAAATTTTGAGGAGCTTTCAGATTTGATAGTGTAACTGCTTGTGTAACTGTTTCAGTGGGAAAATAGGTTGGTGCCTGTCTAAAAAGGAAGGAAAAAACAAGTACCTGTGGTGATCTGTTCTGGCTGTCATTTTGAGCGCAGAATACGGTTTTAGTTTGCCTGAAAAGTGAATTAAACCCTTTTGGGTGGCACTTCTTTTTTCCTACTAAGGGCAGCTTTTAGCATATTAGAAGAGCAGTCTGGCTTACAAGGTAAAGATAGTAAATTACAAGAATAAACTGAAAAGTCACATTTTGCATGACTGCAAGTACTGTCCTGCAAACAAATATGTATATCTAAAAGTAGTTGAGAATGAGTGGAGGGGTGGTGCAAGATCTTAAGGATTTCTCCTTTTCAGAATTTTGGATCAAGGGAAAAGCTCACTAAAATCAATCCATGGGTGTATGTGGTCATTGAAGTACTGCACTGTTTTGTATACCTTTATAAGGTATAATAAAAGGTGCAATCAGAAGTCTTATCTTTGAAAATGGATGCTTTTTTAGCATGGTAAGTTCAACTCTTTTTAGGTAACACCACCAGTTCCTGTTTTGGATGAGTTTCATGTCCTTCTGTGTTAACATGAGCAGCAAAAAAATAATTATTTTATGGAAGGGCCATACAGGCACTGGCAGTTCCTACTGACCTTATGCAATATTTATGTTGTTGTTAGATGTGTTGGCTTTTTACCAAAATACCTGGTTTAGGGAACACTTTAGCATCCCATCTGACATGAATTAGTTACAATTGTTCTTCATGTTCTCTAGGAAGGTGCACAAAAATTAATTCCCATCATGTGTGAAGTCCTCCATGCTCACTGCCAAACTTAATCAGATACTCAAATTTCCATATGCAGACTGCTTGCATAAATGAATTGTCCAGATTCTGCTTTCCCCTCAACCATGTGTTTTATTTTCTTCTATCTCCTTTCCCTTACTGAGCTGATGAGAAAGTGGGTGCCTGAGGGCAGGGACTGGTGAAATTCCAGGTGCCTGTAACACTTGTGCCCTCTCTTCTGGCCCCGATGGAGGTAGGTCTGTCATGTGTGGAGTTTCTGGGCCTTGGTCCCCCCTGTCTTCCCATGAGTAGTGCCAGTTCCCATGCTCTGAGCAGCCTGGACTCAGCAGAGGCAGGAAATAAGGGCCTACCTGGCATGAGACAGAATGCCATGGTTTCAATATGATCGTGCCTCCCCCAAGCCAGAAGTTTGCTATAGCTGTTGGCAGTATGGAGAAAAATGAAAAGCCTTGCTGAAATGGATTCTGGAAATGCTGAAATTTTAAGAGGAGGTATAATCTGCTGATAGGTGAGCCTTTTCAGGGCTTGCCCTGTCTTTTGCCTCCTTTCCTTTCCTGGTCTCTTGATTGCTTGAACTGTAAAGCATCTGTGCTATGTGACCTCTTCCTGTCTTCCCAGCGTGCCATATCTTTCCCACTGTGTTGTGGTTTTAGGAGCTTTTCTCAGGTGAGTGTAGATGGCCCCAAGAGTAGGAGTGGTCGGTCACCCCAGCCCAGTGCAGCAGCAGAGGCTGCACAGGCAGTGCTTGATCAGAACCTTGGTGCCTGCTGTACAGCAGATGGGGAACATTCCATCCTCTGCTGCCTGTGACTGACAGCCAATGGCTGAAGGAATGACTGATGCCTCCAGAGGAATACCATGTTCTCGTCTCCTGGTACTGGAATGTGCCTGTGTTGATCAGGTATGAAGCTGCTTTGGGGCAGAGGGAGGAACAGATTCTGGGTCTCTTGTGTGTATCTGGGACTAGTGATATCTCGGGCTGTAGGCAGAACTCTAAGTGGAGGGAGAATAATTAAGACACATTCAGTATTTCCAAGGCACTAGATTGAAGTTCCTGAAAGCTCTGAATTTAGTTTGGCAGCAGCTTCTGGAAAGTTGGTTTAAAGAGAGAAAAAGAGGAGAGCAAAATGCTACAAGAAGACACAGAACCCAACCTATAAGGTGTAACAGCTGACATGAAAGCCCCTCTCCCACCCACCCTTCACAAAGAGGGAGGATCTCCCAGTCCTGTGCTATTTCCCCATGGGGAGAACACTGAGCAGTTGAAGCTGGAAGCAGTATGCTGGGGTAAAGCAGCACGTGCACTGTGCCTTTGCTTTTGCCTGCCTCTGTCCTGTTTCCCCTCCTGTCCCTCACTTCAGGATTAGGATTCCTAAGCCCCCATAAAAGACAGCAGTAGACAAGCCTGGGCGAGAGTGTGGGACAGAAACCACCCTGCCCTCTTGCAGGAAGAGATGTGGAAGTAGGTTTCCCTTGCAGAATGTAAGCTTCCACACTGAAAGCCAAGGCAGGTTCTTGCTCTGGAAATAGATGTAATGCAGTTTTCACATCTCCCAACTATTTCCCAAATATTTTACTCTTCCTTTAGCTGCTATCCAAGGTGTTCTAGGCTAAATATAGGCCTGGTCTGACTGCAGCTCGGCTGTTCTTGGGACTTCTTGCATGCAGAAGCCTCTTTGACAGGCAGGGTGATGCAAGCACTGATCCAGAAATAGTTAGCCAATCTAAGAGGTGGCATTTTATTTCCCAGCCTCATCTTCCAGCCCTTTTTACAGATTATTGCCTCAGTGTATCAAAACTGTCAGGATATTGGCTAAACAGTGAAAATTTGCTAGCTGATTACTTTTCCCCCCACAATGTTTCCCATATTCTGTGCTATGCTTCTCAGAAAAAAAAAAAAATTTCATTCCTTCACTTTTTAACTTGGCATGCTTAATTTACTGGAAGTACTGCTGTTACTAACCATTCAAAAAGGTTCCCCAGAGTTTTGATATTTCTTGATAAAGGACCAGTTATTGTTCTGGGGCACTAAAACTATAAATGCTATTCAAAAGGGGACAAGTCATTTAAAAACTTAACCAAGCAGCAAAATTATTCTATCTTTACTAACACTGGGTTCTAAGAGTGGTAATTGCCAATTTATAGTCAGCAGTACTGGCACTTGTACTGGACCAGGAGCGGGAGGGAAAGGGAGAAAGTGGCAAGAGAGCAGCTCTGCTGGAAAGGCTGAGCCCTGCTCAGCTTTGTGCCCTGGCAGCCAGGGAAGGCAGCAGCATCACACTGCAGTGATGGGAGCACAGCTGGTGAATCAAGGGAAGGGATTATTTCCTTTGCTTCATATCCCCAGATGAGAGATTCTGCAGTCCCCATGGGTTTTTTAAGACCCAAATGGTTATGTGTTTGTTTTACTAAAACATACCACAATTCGAAAATGAGCTCTCTTTAAAGTAAGAACTGTATGACAGCGTCAAACTAAATTGGTATGCATTTTACCCTTGCACTGTTTGTGCTACATCAGTCCCATCAATTTAAATCAATTCAGTGGGAGAAATTCATATGCAGAGAGGTTTTCTAAATTTTCTGATAAAATGAGTGGAAAACACAAGGGTCTTAGCTTCAGCTGCAGATTATGGGTAATCTCCACATCAAAGCACTCCTTTTCAATTGGCTGAAAATTACAGGCCTTAATTACTTCTACCTTTCAAAATCGTTTAAATTCTCAAAACTTTTCTGGCTTCCTCGTCTGTTTTTAATATTGAATGAATTTCTCATCTGTGGTGAGAAACTGTTATGACTCCATGTTCATCTCTGCCCCAGCAAGCACCTGGTCATTTCCCATTTCTTCTGGAGAAAGTAGTTAACATGATTTGACAGCACTTATGGAGAGATGCCATAATTGCATATAGAGGAGTTTCTAGAAACAGCAGTTTCCACAGGTATTAGCAAAAAATAGCATCCTGAAAATGGAAAGATAAGAATTAGCAATGCGAAATGGACAAGATAGGAAAAAGTTCTGTCCTGTATGTGGAGGGTGAAAAATGAGTCCTGATAGGTGAGTGACCAGCAGTGCTGTGGATGTCCATGGAGATGCTCAAGACATTTATGGTCATGTTCCATCACTCACCTCCTGCTTTACTGTGTTAGTGCAAAAGCTTAGTGATACAAAATACATTTTCTACCAAAAGCTCACTGTGCAGGTTACACATGAATTAAGCCTTGATCCTAAGAAATGTATGGGCAAAGGAACAGAGTAAGATGCTGTTTAGGATCCTATGCCCAGTGTTGATACCCTTGTACCTTCCCATTGTCAGTAATATTTGATGTTGTTGAAAGCTGTTGGCAGAATTCAACAGGAGGCCTGATTTTGAATTGGTATAAATCCTTCTTGTCTATGACAGGATAAACAGAAAAAGATATATCCAGAAAATACCAATTAATTCAAATCAAGTAGGATTTCATTTTGTATATCAGCTCTTTGGTGAGAGGCATTTATGGATCCACTAAGCAGACTTTGTTAATGAAGTTTCATAGAAAAACATTTGTCTGAAGAACAACAGTGAAAAAGCAGAGATGGGAGTTAAAGCTGTGCAGGCAGCACGTCACAGGAGGAACACAGGTGCTTTGTGCTAGCAAAGGTGACCCTGTAACTCAACAGCCCCTGCTCTGCCCTAGCAGCGCTGATCTCTTACACACCTCTTCCCAAAGTAAAAGCAGAAGTGATGTTACTTTACTCTTCCCAAAGTAAATGCAGAAGTGATGTACAAGCTACTTTGGGTAGGCAGTCAAAGCTTTACAGCTCCTGAATTGTGGAAGCACTGCTAAAACAGGGCCAGAGGCTGTGCAGTACCAGCTCTATGTTGTACAGCCCTATGTCACTTTTATCTTCTCATATCCCTGTTATTTTTGCTACATACATTATATGTTACAATTACTGTCTCCACTTCTGCTTTCCTCTTTTTCTTCTCTCCTGGTTTATTTTTCAGTAGTCTTGTACTAAAACACATTCAACTGCTTCCCTCATACTAATAATTTAAAGGTTTTATCCTCCTGTGCTGAAGCAGACTATTTCTGACCAAATCACATAATAGCACTGATGTCTAGATGTTTCACATCTGTTAAGTCCAAAATAAGGCTTTTAATCATTATTCCAAGAGATTTACTTTTTTTTTTTTTTTTTTTTTTTTTTTTTTTTTTTTGTCACCCTGACTTCAAAAATAGATTCTTACATACACACTGGATCTGAATGTGCTGATGCTTTGTGCAGGTCCTCTCCTATCCACTCACATCATTCAGTGGTTGTATTGGGTCCATTATGTAACTGACATTTTTGTTTTTCTTTTTTTTGCTGCTAAAGACAACGATGCTTATTCCCATTCAGGGGATGGATACACAGACTGCAGCTTTGCCTGTGTTAGTAGTCTCTTTTCCCCATGTATATTTCTTAGCTCCCTTCCCTCCACCACATTAAATATAAAGTTCTTGTCTTCCAGTGCTCTGAGAAGGAACTGTTGTTCCCTCTCTTGTTCTTCACCTCACACTTGAATGTATTCTCATGGCTGCCTCAGGCAATTAAAAAATCTTTAAAAAGCTTCTTTGTCATATTTGCCCCAGAAATGATCATGATAAATGACAATTGCTGTACATGCTTCTGGCTTGTTGTGATTACAACTACAAGAAGATATTGCATGTATAGTGGTTAGGAGATATGGTGAAGATTCAACTTTTACTGCCATGATATGTCCATGCAAGATATAGCACCTTGGTCTTAAAAAAAAAGTGACCACAAAACGTTCAGCTAATCTAAAAACATGTTTAAAACAGCTTAATCTTAATGTAGAATCACCTACAAAGTAAAAGTGCTATGTTAATTATTTTAATAGCTCCTTCATCTGTGAGGAAAAAAAAAAGTAAAATTAGACCTGGTGACTGAAAACTAGAATAATTCAGATTAAAATTATGATTCCTGAGAAAAATATACCTTGAGCCTTCATCACTAGTTGTTTTCACATAAAGACTGGATATTGTAATTTATGCATATTTTTAGTCTGAATATAAAATAAATGAGAGGCTCTTTATGTGGGAGGCCTCATGAAAACTGGCCCAGAACTGTCTTACAACATTACCATTTTGTTTTGAAAAGGTTTTAAGAAACAGTGGAGAGAGTTTCTAACAGGCTGTCATTAACTGACTGGGGCCTGTGTGGAATGCCAGCACACATCCTCTGCCTCTGCAAACACCACTGATACCTTGCATCTGTCCAGTCTACTTCTCCCTAAATTTGTGCTGTGCACAATGGCTCTCTTTTTCATGATAATGAAGTCATACTGGCTTAATCGTTTTCCCATAAACATATAATATTTATTTTTAGTTTTTACAGAAATTAGAGCCTGGTTGTTTTCCCTAGCAAGGTTCAGCATTGTGCAAACCAGTAGTTCAGAGCTTTAGGATGAGTTTTGTACTTACCACAGCCTCTCTGTAGCTGTTAGGCAAGAATCCAGCTTGTTGGTTAAGTCTTTAAATTGTTTAGGATCTGAAGCTTGAGCAGGAATTCTTCTCTGTGGTGGTGGTGAGGCACAGAAACAGCTTGTCCAGAGAAGCTGTGCCTGTGCCATCCCCAGAAGTGTTCTAGGCCAGGCAGGATGGAGCTCTGGTCTAGGGAAAGGTGTCCCTGCCCGTGGCAGGGGTTGGGACTAAATTATCTTTAAGGTCCCTTCCCACCCAAACCATACTGTGATTTCTTTTTGAAATAAATGCTAAAGGAGAAAAAGAAACTGAAAAGACAAGCCCACACTGAGCCATAGTCTACTAATTATAAAGTCATGTAAAAGAACAGAGAGCAAAAAAGTGATATTTTATTGTGAGTTTCAACTCTAGTGAGGTTGATATTAGGGAGCAACAATAAATTGAAAGACTTCTAATGAACACCTGAAAATGGTTTGAAAGAATAATTGCATGAAAGAAAAAATTGCAACTTCGTTTTGTATTTTCTGGGAAATTTTGTGCTGAAATTAAAGCAATAAAAGCAGTTCCTTATTTGGGGCATTTTTTACTGCTGGCTGCCCCTTGAGAATCTCAGGTACTGTTCTTTTTTGTCTATCAACCACACTAAAGCATCACTTTATTGTTAACTGCTCAGGAAGAATAACAAAAGAAGCATTAAGCCTTAAAAGCTGTCAGTAAATTATCTTTTTAAATTATCTTTTTTTTTTTTTTTTTTTTTGGTTGGTTGGGTTTTTTTTGAAGGGGGAACAAAGTGGTAGGGTCAGCTGTCTATTGGCATTTTATTTTTCCATTTTACAGCTTCTAATATGTAAGGTTTCTAGTCAACCAGAACACAGATGTCACGTCCTCTGCCATTCACACCTTGAAATTCATAGAAATAAAAAGTCATTTAATTGCTGGATATAAATATAGCTCTTCTTCAGATATCTTGCTTCCTTGAAGTTCTTACGGTCAAATACTTCTCCTGATTGCTGCCATATTAAGCACAACACTTGAATTACTGAAACATCTCTATAAATTCCAGGATGAAGATTAAGGTAATTCTGACATTAATTAATTCTGATCCTGTGCTTTGCACTTGCTCTCTTTCTTTAACTAAAAATTACTGTCTGTATGAATGATACCTTATGAATTATTTGCTTTATCTCTACTGAAGTTGTAGTAACATCAGATCATTATTTGAAAGTCTAGGTCACAGCTTAGAAATAGAGCAGAAGATTGTAAATGGCAAACCCTATCCATTCTAATTATTGTTGTATCTACATCATAGGATTTAAAGACCTTAAGCTGTACCTCTGCTGGTTGCAAGATCTGTTTTGTGAGAGAATTTTCCAACAAGTGAATTCAAACCTGTTATAAATATGCAGAATTCTACTCGATGCAGTTTTCTTAGAGGTAGGTCCAGATCAGTTTTTTCCTATGATAAGTTTCTCATTTTATGATGTACAGTAATATCTGCTGTGGTGTCACACAAAATGGTGGTAAAAAACACTATGAGAGTATAAAAACCACTTCTTGGCTGAAGACTGCCTGTGTTCAAAGGATGTATACAGCTTTTTGGTGAAAGGTGTGCTAGCCATTGAAAAAACCTCTGTTAACCCTTAGAGAAAGCTTTCTTAGATATCTGAGGGTTCTGTTTGTGAAATATCTATACTGTGTATATTTTATCTCATTGTTCAAAAATTAAATAAAACCCACACAGACTGATAAAAGTTGCTGTAAACCAAGCAAACAGGTGAAGATGTGGGAAGTTCTGCCACTCCTCAGCTGCCTGCCCCTGATAAAACACACATCATGCATTTTCACAGTACGGTGGCTTTGTGCTCCCTGATAGAAGAGTTTAACTTCTGCTCTATGGATTTTGTCTTAAAGCACCATTTCTGACTCCCAAGAAGTTATGATTCCCACAATGAAGAATGTTTCTCCACCTGGGCTGGCAGCTCTTGATATTCCTTGTGTCAACACCTCCCTGCTTGTACCACAGCTCCCCTGCCCAGCAGACATTAAATAACAACACACACCATGCACACAAATCTGCAGCGTTATCACCACTTCTTACTGCAAAGTTAGCAAACAGAAAAAGAAAACCTGCAATTTCCAAACAGCTTAACAGAGGGGAACAAGTTAAAATAAATATAAATGCAAGAGCTGGGTAGAAAGGCAGATAAATCCCTACACATTGTCAGGGAGCAAGGTGTGTGCCAGGCTGTGCCAGGAGAGAAGAAAACCAGCAATTATTTAGGTGCACACAGAAATGAAGCAGTATTTTCCCCTCACCCAACTACAGCAGTAAATAACGTATTTTAAAAATTCTGTTTCTGTTCAGAGCCTTAAACTGCCTTTCTCCTATGGTTAAAAACTGCCCTCACAAACCCAGGAAGGCGAGACAAAGTAAGTTTCAATATGAAACACCTGAGCACCTTCCTTCCAGGGTGAGTATTCTTACTGAATTCTGTGGGCTACTTGTGTGTTTGAATTTGTACTCTGGTATTTTGATAAATTGATGTGTGGGTCATTCAAAGTTAAATTAACAGTTTCTATTCCAGTAAACTCGATGTGTTTGGAAAAAGAAAGTTAAAAACATGCAGCAAACATTTTAAATAAATGCATTTAAAGCTTATGAAACACAACTTTTAACAGTAATAATTTGTGACTCCAGCAATTATTTTCAAGGGGATGTAGCTTTAATTTTGCCTGCTATTCAGAATGAGATTGGGAGAACAATGGGCATTTTTTAAAAATTTGCCTTCAGTTGCCTGAGTGAGGCCCTTCTGATATTTTCCAAATTCCATTAAGGTCCCAGTCCTTGTGCAAATTGGAACTGGAACTCCTGAGGTGCTGTAAAGCAGGCACAAGCTGAGGGAGGCATAAGAAAAATGTTAGTTTTTCAATTTCAGTTTGACCTAAAACAAGCAACAAAAGAGTCACAGTCCAGACACTGTTCAGAAAAGGCTCAACACAGCAACTTTCTTATGTAAATTAACTCTTATGCTAGTAAAGAAAAATGCAAGAAATAATTACTAGTTTTAAAGGAATTAATCAATATTTAGAAAATAGATCATTGTTGTCATGGGAGACATTTAACGCATGTGGCTTTCTTTTAGCAAATAAGAGTGGGGTTTTTTGGTTACTAAATATTTAATCAGAACAGATAAAAAATCTCTGCCAAATCTCCTTCAAGCCACTAGAGGATGAGTACTTCTCCATCAAAATAAATAGTTAAGCTGTAATGTAGCTTATCTAAGCCACATTAATAAGCTATTAAACTGGTAATACAATTCAAATCCTAGCAAGTGTAAATGAGGGAGACAGCTTGAATCCTTATTGAAACCTGACTATGAAATTATTTAAACTATGCACATTGGAATGTTAATATGCAAAAAAAGAAATAGCATTTCAAAAAAAGACTAATTAGGTAAGCATAATATCTTCTGTTGTAAGGTTAAATATTTCCATATGAAAATAATGTAAACATTGCTTATATATTCTGTAAAAAGCTAAGAAAACTGTGACTCAGAGCACTGTGTTATGTCTTGGTCAGCTGCATTGGTTGACCAGCTTATTTTTCAAGTTGTTATTTTCTGCAAATATCAGGCTACTCCACCAACAGAACTCATTGTCTAGTGTAGCTGTCAGTCCTGAAACCATATTTTCCAATGCTTATATAAATGTCATACTCCCAAAAAACCTCAGATATAGACCAGAATTATCAAACCCTTTGGGGGTACAGGAACAACTGAAAATAGGATCACTACATAACTGACTGTTCATCCCTCTTTGTTAGGGAAGATCAGTCAGCAGCTCAACACAATTAGCATGAGACAGGAGCAGAGCTTGAGCAGAAAGATGGGTCAGGTTCGAGAGGAGAAAATTCAGATTGTCTGGTTTTGATGATTTGTTCTATAAAATTTTTAGAGAACTGGCCAAAGCTTGTTATTAACAAGTATCTTCGACAGCCTGTGCAGAAAGGTGAAGTCCTATGAGACTGCAAAAGGACAAAAATTATTGAGGAGGAGGACAGAGAGAATTACAGCCCTGCTGCTTTACCAGCAAATCCCAGAGCAACCTGGGATAGATACAAGTTATTTCAGAGCACTGGGAAGATAACAGGGAGACAAGCAGCAGCCTCTGTGGACTTATCGAGAACAAATCCTGTCAAATGTAAATGGAGTCGGTTGGAGCGGAGCGGTCACCGCAGCGCCCGGGCCGCAGCCGGCGGAGGCAGCAGAGGGAGCCGGAGCGGCACCGAACGGGCTGCGAGGAGAGCGGGGAACAGGGCTGGGGAACTGAGGAACGGGGCTGGGGGCATGGAGGAGAACAGACAGGGCTGAGGAACGGGGCCGGGGGCATGGAGGAGAACAGACAGGGCTGGGGAACTGAGGAACGGGGCTGGGGGCATGGAGGAGAACAGACAGGGCTGGGGAACTGAGGAACGGGGCCGGGGGCATGGAGGAGAACAGACAGGGCTGAGGAACGGGGCCGGGAGCATGGAGGAGAACAGACAGGGCTGGGGAACTGAGGAACGGGGCTGGGGGCATGGAGGACAACAGACAGGGTTTGGGAACGGGGCTGCGGGCATGGAGGAGCACGGACGGGATTTGGGAACGGGGCTGGGGGCATGGAGGAGCACGGACAGGGTTTGGGAACTGGGGAACGGGGCTAGGGGCATGGAGGAGCACAGACAGGATTCAGGGACAAAATATCATAGTCGAGCTGCTTGAGACCCTGAGGAATTGGGCTGGGGGGATGGAGGAGCGCGGACAGCCCTGAGAAACGGGGCTGGGGGCATGGAGGAGCACGGACAGGATGCAGGGACAAAATATCATGGTCAAGCTGCTTGAGACCCTGATGAATTTTCAGTTCAGTTAGCATCACCAGTTATTTCTGCTCGCGATAGAGCTTTCGGCCGTATGTTAAGTGTGAAAGTTAACGAAAATTGTAGCCAGGAATCCTCCTGTGCCCTGTCAGTTACGAGAAATTCAAATACTTCACTTTTGCAGAAGCAAATGGATAGAAGGCCAAAGAACAGGGCTTATCCTTCTGCTCTCTGTTAGCTGATTTACAGATCTTGTACCTTAGTTCTAGTAAGAGGTAGTAGAAAATTCCCCAGAAGACTGGTAAAATAAAAATCGATTTTTAAAAATCAGCCGTAGGTAACCCCACTTGAAAAAAACATATAGGTTCTCTACCGTATGAGAAATTACAGGATTAGTGTTTATGCTTTTCATCTGACTCTGCTTCGGCCTCAACAGAACTTTAAAGTAATCATCAGCGAATTTCACTAGTGAAACAGTAAATAAGCAGCAAATGGTGAGCTGATCTTACGCAGGAGTGTCCCTTCCCGGTGTCTGCCTGAGCCGGGGCAGCGCTCGGTCCCGCGGGGCACCTATGCCCCGTCACTGGCACCGGCCGCGCGGGCGGGAGGCCCGGAGCGCCCTCGGGCACCTCAGTAACGCGCTGCTCCCGTTTCACGCCAGCAGCCGGGGCGCAGCGCCGCTCCCCGTGCCCCGGCAGCTCGGCACAGCCCGGCCGCCGCCCCGCCCGGGGGATGGGGCTGGTGCGCAGCGCCGTCCGCTCCGCCTGGGCTCAGCCTGGCCCGGCGGGTCGCGGCAGCCCCAATCCCGGTCCCGGCCCCGGTGTCCCGGCCCGGCCGCGCCCCCTCAGCCCGTCCCGCCGGGCCCGCGCGCTGCGGGCGGGCGGCGCCCCCTGGCGGTCACGCGGCGGCGCGGCAGCAGCTCCGCCCCGGCCCGGCCCCGCCCGCCCGTTGCCCGGGGAACGCGGGCCGGGAGCAGCAGGGCGGCCGCTGCCTCCATCCCTCCATCCCTCCTTCCTTCCTTCCCTCCCTGCCGCCGCCAGCAGCGGAGCGGCGCCCGCACCCGCACGCCCCGCCGCCATGCCCCGAGCCGCCCCGCTCCTGCTGCTGCTGCTGCTGCTCGCCCTGGCCGAGCGCCGCTCCTGCCTTCCCGCGCCGGCCAGCGCCGCGCCCCCCGGCCGGGACCCCTGCCTCAGCCAGCCCTGCCGCAACAACGGCACCTGCTCGCCGCTGCCGCCGCCCCGCCGCCTCCAGCTGATCCTGCCCCAGCCCCCGGTCGGCTACAGCTGCACCTGCCCCCCGGGGGTCACCGGCGACTCCTGCCAGGTAAAGGACGCGCCTCAGCGCCGCCCGCCCGCCGCGCGTCCTTGTGCCCGTCCCTGCCCTTGGGTGTCCCCGCGCTCTGTGGGGACAGAGCCAATGTCCCCCCCCGCTCCCGCCTCACCCCTGCCCCGTCCGCGGGCGGCTCTGCCCGCCCTGCCCCGCACCGCATCCCGCCCTTCCCGCTGCCCTGCGCCGGCCCTGCCGCCCCGGCCGGTCCCGGTCCCTGGCGGGCGGTGTCGCGTCCCCCCCGCCCCGCTCGGCCGCTCCCCCCGCCGGCTCCGATCCCGGCCGCCGCGGGCACTCGGAGCTGCGCTGGCCCCGGCGCTGCCCGGGCTTCCCCAGGGGCTGCCGGCCCTGCGGGCTGCGAGCCGCGACCACGGGCGGCAGATGGAGTGGCTTGGGGCTCCGGGCTCGGTCGGGGTGCGGGAGGATGGGGCTGAGGTCAGCCGGTGCTGCCGGGTTAATGTCAGTACTTCAGCCCCCCCGCCGCCCAGACCTCGCAGGTTATTTAACACTGACTTACTGGAAGGTGAAAAGGATGGTCCTTGGAAGCGGGTGCTCCATTGCACTGAATGCTAGTCCTTAAATCGTGTCTCCAGCAAGCAGTCATTTTCATAGGCTAGGAGCGCTCGCTCCCACGTTTCGGGTGCCTTTTGAATTGATCTTGAATTCTGAAAGATCGGAACGCTCAAAGTAGGGATAATGATTTAAAATACAAAGAAGCAGTAAGCGGTGTCTTTCTAATGTGCTTAGGACCTAATGTAATATAATATTTGGGACCTAATGTAATATAATATTTGAATTTAATTATTGTAACGTGAAATAGTATTTTTCTTTCTTTTTTTTTTTTTTTCTCTAGCATTAAGGATCTTTGTTATCATGTTAAGAAATTCACAAACACTCAGTTTTGTCTATTTCCAGATAAGGAAAAGCAGGTGCAGGTACACAGAGGTTTGTTTCGTGCATGTGTATATGCTAGGATACTTTCTGTGGCAGTGGTGTACAAAAGGCTCTGTGGGTTGATGTCCATTTGTCAGTGCGCTCGTTCGTAAATGCATTTGACATAGAAGCAAATGACTTCAAGTAATTTCAGTCAGCGTTTTAGTCTTTATTTTCTTGTTCCTTTGTCATGTAGTATCTGAACTATACTGCTGAATAGATGAAAGGGATAATGAGTTTACTGAAGACTTAATGTGTAGTGGAGTGTAAGAGTCATTGTAAAGCAGGAGTGCTATGCACAGAGTTCTCTGCTTCCCTTGAAATGCCTCAGCTAGTTCAATGTAACAATGAAAGTGAAAATATTTACACTAATGAGATTCTGTAAAATCGGAGAGATAAAAGTGGATTAAATAGATTTCTCTTTGGCTATTTTAGATCTTGTCTTAGGAATTTACTGTTTTTATCTCTACAAGGAGAGAAAGAGAGCGCTGTGTGTTTGCTTCTGCACGTTGCTGTTAGACTTAAGTGTCTGAGATCGATGACTGAAAGATTAATGACCCTTTTGAAGACCTAGTAAAATGTAACACTTGCTGCCATCACACCTCCTGTGAAGTGTTGTGCCTGGGGATCTGGGTTTAATTGTTTTTCTAATAAAAGACATAGGCGATGTTTTCAGAGCAGTTATGCATTCTATTAACTAATAACAGGAGGCTCATAGTGTTACACGTTTTGTTTCTTTTTATAAAACAGTGAGCAATGACCCCTGCAAGGAATACTGATAAAGAAATGAGTGCCACTTCTAGCTATCACATCAGCAGCAGAAGTGTGGTTACCAGGTAGTTCTGGAAAGTAAATATGGTTTTTAAATGTAACTTTAACTGGAGACCAGGCAGGGTTTTTTAAAGGTGTAATATAATTGACAGTACACCCATCTTTGAGGTTTTGCTCATTTTATCAAAATAGGGAATAAATAAATGTTGTATAAATGCCTTACTTGTGTTGCTCTGTCATTCAGATACCTCAGAGATCTATCAGGTCTCATTCAGGTATCATTCAGATACCTTAACAGATGCCTAATGGCTTAAACTTCCACAAAGAAACGTCATGTTTTCTAATTCAGTGACAGTAAATAACTATAATGATTTAGAAATAACTGTAAGGATTTTTTTTTCATGTGCCATTACAGGTTATGAGAAAACTATTGGCTAAATCAAGGCATCATTTGGATGTATCTAGATATGGGTTTTTGTTTTAATGCTGCAGTTGTTACTGAACAGTTGGACTCATAGAGGGAAACACCAGGAAGGGAAGAAAGAATAGAAATTATTGTCTTTAGATACTCAGTTCATGGAAAGTAAGTTTGGATTTTTGGAATTTACGGTGGAGCTGGAGTTCTTTGGGTACTCCAGCTTCCCTAAAAAGATAGGATTGCTTTTGTGTTCCTTCTTGTAGTGAAGGCAACGTTTCAATGATTCTGCTCAGATGTGTCAAGATTTTAGAATGAAGACAAAATGTTCTCAATGTGCCTGTGAGTCAGCTGGGCATGGTGAAGTTGATAATGCAGAAAGATTGCTGAAAGTCAAACCTGGAGACTGCACATCAATTTTACCCCTGAAGATTTTACTGTAACTGGTTTGGGTGCATCTGTGGATGCTGGTGCTGGCATGGGAAAAGAATAAAACTGACATCACATGAGATACTTCTAAAAGTCCCGAGCTTTCCTATCACCAAGTGATGTATTTTACTGGGGCAAGCAAATTCCATGATTTCACGTTAGAATTGCTTTAGTAACTCATTATTTATTTAACAACAGAAATTACAGGTCCTTCTAGTGCATCCATCCCATGAATTATGCATTTGTATATATCTCACATTTTTTATGGTTTGAATATACTTTGCTTTGCAAACTTCAGGCCTTTTTTTTTTTTTAATGGATTATCTGCTCCCCCTTTGTGGGACATTGCTCTAATTTACCCCCATTTGTTTCCATGTTTCTGAATTTTTTTTCCACTTCTCTTTACAATACTTCTAGTCTGTAAGGGAGACATAGAATTACTGTGTTGAAGTATCTTAAACTTTGGTCTGAGCAAAGAAATCACTTTCCCAAGGAAATTGTACAGAAATTACAGTGAATTCAACTGCCTTTTTTCTGTGGGAATTTGAAATTGACCATTTCTCAGGTTTACACTGAGAGAATTTGATGAAATAAACTGAAATGAACATATACTAAAGTTCCATTAACTTTATATTCCCTAAAGTTTGTGTTTTACTTTTAAAAACAATCTTTGTTTTTAAATTACTAAGGTAATCACTACTCTGTTATGTTTAATGATGTATAGAACCAATAATATAGTTTTTCTTGACCCAGAAAGTTGTATGTAAAAATTAATCGTTGTTAGTGCCACATGAACTAATTTTAGAGACATCAGACACAAAGTAAGTAGTCAGGAAATGAAAAACCTTCATGAACAACTTGAGAATTTGCTTAAAAATACAGACACGAAACTTAGCTAATTGCATTGAGTTGCATGATGTTTATTTGATCTCATGCTAGTGCTAATTTTGTTAAAAGGCTATCACATGAAGAAATATTAAATTATTAATGTATTTTAAAATACTGTCATACATGCTTTGTTTTAGTTGCTTTTCTTGCTTGTTTTTTTAATTTAAATTTTTTCTCTTTTGGTTGATAATTTTTTCATTCTTTTACTTTGCTGCTTCTTAATATATTTTTAGTTATTTTACAGATTGTTAGTAATGAAAACTAGAAAACAAGTAGTGTCCAAGCATAGTGAAGGAGCAGTCTGACTTTGCAGCAGTTCCCTTCCATCCAGTCTGATTAGTGATGACTGCCTGTTCCACTTCTGACCCTGGCGTGGTGGCCACTGGTGCAGGGCGTTTTTGAGATAGTGCTCAAGTTACTCTTTTCATAGCAAAGAGTTCTCTTCGGTCTTGGGGATGATTTGTTGTGTTTACTCTACTGGTTGTATTTCCACACCTAGAACAGAAAATATTTTTTAGACGTAACTGTGGACATTTTATTTATAATGGAATTTGAGAAGGATGTAGCCTGAGTTTAAAAAAGTCAGGGAAGGAACTGATATTATAAAAACTGGACAACAGATTATGTTTTAAATTTTGTTCTTATAATTATTTTTAGAATTTTTAAAGTTATTTTTTATTTCCCTCCTGAATTTCTGCCTGATTGCTCTTCTTCATTCCCTCCCTTTTGTTTTGTACCTTTGAATGCCAGATAAATTTATTCTTGTCTTTGATCGTAGTATTTGAATGTTTGTAGACTTTAGTGCAGGGATTTCAGGATTTTTTGTCCTTTGACCTCTGCTTTTGTACTTTTATCTTGTGTTGGGGTTTTGCTTCTTTTTTCTTTGGATTTTTTTTTTTTTTGTCTCAGTAGATTTCTAGTAATGTGCTTAATGCTGAATGCAGAAATCCAGACTTAGAAAGTGCTGCAGGAAGAAGGGTTATTGTTTCTTGGCTCACTGGGCTAATACTTCAGCATGAGCAGTATGAATTTCATTGGCCAGGTTATTTCAGGTTGCACTGGACAGTGCTGTGTAAAAGGACATCCTTTAATCTAACTGCTAAATCACCTTGGTGTCAGTATCCTGATTAATTCCTCACATGATCCTGTTTTCTATTAAGCGCTGACATCCCTTCTGAACAGTCTCTAGTCCTTAAATTAATAATGAATCCTCTAATATATTTAAAATGCTATTTTTCCCATTCTGTACTCATTAATGAAGGGTATATACTTAGATTATGTGGTTATTGTGATTCAAATGTTTTGTGATGTGACCACTGTGTTTGCTCTTCTACCTTTAATAACAGTAACATGCAGAGTTAGCAGATGCCCTCCAATTTTCTTCTTTTATTTGGATGTCCTTAGCCTGAGTTCTGAGGTACCATGTTGTTTCCTGCTGACTAGCTCTGCTCACTCTTGCAGTACTTTCAGGATGCAGAATTTAAATATTTGCGCTGATGAATATACTGTGTATGAGAAGAGGCTGTGAGAGCTAAGTTTGTTTTACTTGGAGGCCACAAAGGGGGATCCAAGTGTCCTTCTCAGCCACATAATGGGTGGTCATGGAGAACAGGAACAAGATTTTTCCCAGATGTAATTAGTGAAAGGAGAGGGGACACACATACTACTGTAGGGGAAGTCCCAGAGATCTAAGGAAAAAATTCCGTGCAATGATGGTGGTCAAACACTGCAATAGGCATTTAGAGCAGTTGTAGGACCTTCATCCTTGGAGATTCTGGGCTTGAGTGCCCAAAGCCCCTGTGCCCTGTGACCTGAGCAGGGCTTGGAGCAGAGAACTCCCCCAGGGTCCTTCCAGTCTGAACTGTTCTGGATATACACACCCCTGTATTTTTTTCCCTTCCCATTAGATTTTGCATTTGCCCATTAGTCTTGTCCTGTTCCTGCCTCCCCTTTGCTGGAAATCGGAATTATTTCCCTGTTGTTAAATATGTCTGTTTTCCATCAAGTTTAGACTGTAGCTGGATGCTGACAAACTTCTTGCCATGCAAGCAGGATTCCTAAGATGGCAATGTTACTGTTAGATATCTGAAAAATGAATTCCAGGACACTTAGTTTACATCTCCTTTAGTCACAGATGACTATTTTCACATTGCACAGTCATTGTTGAGGATTTTTTCAATTTACAGTTGTGTGTCACATGGAACTTCTGGGTGTAATTTGTTTTCTGTGAGTTCCTGTGGTCTGCAAGTGCAGTGTTGTTCAGGCACCTCGTGAACTCTGATCCTCAGGGTTACAGTGGAGCTGGTGAAGTTCTGCAATGTGGCAATGTCTGGTTTCAACAGCACAGAATAAATAAATGGGAGAACTAGTTTCTTCACCCAATTTATTTTAGCTGTTAGAACATCTGGTTTCTCTGGGTGTAGTAGAGATGTATTTCCAGTCAGAAATTTAAGCTTTTAAAATTAGCATCTTGCCTTGAAGCATATAATGTGAAAATATGTAAGAGACTACTCAGCAGTTTCCTAAAGAGTCAATAAAAAGTTGTGCTGTGATTTTTGCCATGTGATCGAAACAAATTTATTATAAATATCTGTAGAATAAAACTGGAATTATATAATAACCCAAACTATCTCAGTTATATGAGAAGTTTTTATTTAGGTGTCATCTACACACTGACCTTTGGAATCTTTGTATTGTCTTTTCCAGTTTCTCAAAAGGCTCTCTTTAAATTAGGTAAAATAGTTAATTTTAAAGGCTAGTCAGGTCATTACATATAGTGCAAAATACTAAGTTCTGAAAAATTCCATCATATAAATGAAAGTTTCATGTGTTACTTTCAATACAATAATTTTTTTATGATTAAAGATTGCAAAAAGCTGGATCAGGTATAAAGTAACAGAATAATAGTAGAAGATATGCTATGCTAAGATGCTTCAGATTTTCACGTTGTATTTTATTGCAGTTTATGCTCTTTGATCTGAGAGAATCAGTTTGCAATCATATCTGCTTAAAAACCATCATTGTTTTCTTTCCTTTGAAATAATCTAACTTGATGTTGTCTTGTGTATACTGTGTAGCTCTGGAATTCATCTTTAGTGGAGCAGGTTCTCAGTGGAAGGGGAGTTGAATGCCTTGGTTCAGTGTTACAGGAGTAGCAGTAATTTCAGTAATTTCAGAAGTGGCATTTCGCAGATCTTGATTGATCACGGGGTCATGAGTCCAGAAATCTTAGAAGATGATTAATTAAAATTAAAATTCTGTTTTAATAGGCAGATATGGGTCTGCTGAAAAGAGTGTCCCCTTGACCACCAACATACGTTTTTGGTTTTGCAGTTGCTTTTGGTGTTCTCACAGCTCACTCTGTACTTGTTAAATATCAAACTCCCATGATATTTTGTGTTACATTTGTGTTCCAGTTAATCCCATATCTTAATTGAGTGGTAAAAAATAATTCGGCCAATTTTCATTTTCTGTCTTTCAATGTAATTGCATTTTCTTGTTATATTTTTTCCCTTTAAAAAATGAGTTATTCCACTCTTCCCTCTGTGTGCATTTAGTGAATATTTTTTCTTTTTGTGGTGCCCTTTCTGAACTGAGTAAGTCAGTTAATGATATTCCTGTTGTTTGTTTGTTAATCTAAAAAAAGGTTTAGTGCAATGCTAAATCCCATTTTTATGTATGCTGAGAGGTCATCTGTTCTCTTGACAGCTGCGCTAGAAGAAAGGCTTCAGTAATATTAATTTTTTTTTTATACTTTTGGTTGACGTGGTAAGCTGAGCTCAGCAACCTGCCTAGTGGCATGGTGATTCCCAAATGAAAGGTTCCAAATTTCCAGTGCACCAGCATCAGCTGAAAGCACATTTTTTGGCAAAAATAGGGCTAATTGCATGAAAATTTCTTAGTGGCATTTAAGTCAAAATCTGAAAGTAGAAACAGTTTATTATGAGCATTTGACACTGTAGAGCACTGTTAATTAAGGATCTTGTATTGTTTTTTAAGGAAAATAAGTAGTTTATTCAGCTTTTCATTTCTGTATAGTTTTTCCAATTTATACATTACTGGAATGATGTAAACTCCAAAATAAATGTTCTCTGGAACGAAAATATTAAGTTTTCAATATGAATTCAATATGAATTCACAAAACATAACTTGTAATTGTGTTATTAGAAAAAAAGATCTTGAGCTGTGATTCAGTTGTAATTTTCCAACAGTTTGGTGACAAGAGAAAGGTACATCAAAATAAACATTGAGAAAGTAATGTTTGCTTGATCAGAAAACCCTTTAATTTTTCCATTGGCTGAGTATAATCTCTTACAAAGAAGCACTCAGGCACTCAAAATTTGTGTGCTGCATATGGATCCTATTTGAGTTCAGCAGTACATATCACTGCCCTATATTATTTTTCAAGTTGACCTTGGTTTGCTTTACTATTATACAGACTGTGACAATTATAATGTATTTTTAATATTGTATTCTGGTGTAAACCCTGAAAAAGTAGCTGTAAATTCTATAGAAAGGTCTGGAATTGATAGATAGTGGCTAGGAATGGGGATATCAGGATTTGGTGCTTGCAATTCTCACTGCCTTGCTGAGTCACACTGGGCAAAAACTCATAGAACCTTCTTACTTCCATTTCTCCTCTGTAAATTCAGTTAATCCTGGGTTTTCAAAAGGTTAATTTGTGAATAAATATAAAGGCTCCAAGACTGCTGAGTGAGAAGTACTTTATAAGGAAGCATAGTATTGAAATGCCAGATTCTGAATTACACATCAGTGATCCTATCAGGATATATTTAAATTCTAATGAAAAAAGGCTTCTTATTAAAGAAAAAAAAAATCAACCACTCGGACTATTTTTGTATCTGGCAAATATTCAGTCTAGCAGTTTACAGATGAATTTAGTTTCATAATGTTCTTTCCCACTGGAAACAGGGCAATATATCAATGACCAGTATTTCAAAAACTTCTGTAGCAAAGGTGTTTGTGAACAAGGTGCTCTTGAATAAGGTAAGAACAGAATTCCAATTGACAATGAAAGTAGGGTTGTTTTACTGAGATAAGGTCACTGAATGTTAATGATTTTGAGAACTTTGTTGTACCTCATGTATTAGTTGCAACAGCAGCTGTATTGTCTGTTTGAGAAGACTTTGGGGTAGCTGTAGGAACAATGGCTGTAAAGAAAGTAACAAGATAGGGTTCCTTTTCTTTCCAACAAGCCTCTCTTTCAGCCCAGGTAGCCTTATCTGGTCCTTTGTGCTGCATCTAATAAAGCTGCAGCTTGTTCACACAAGTGTACAAGAGGAGGAATAACTTCACTCAACCATGCTTATTCTGGATAAATAAATAAACTCTGATACTTTGGAAGGAATATATGTAAGTTTTGGTGGGTATATGTGGTAGAATCTTCACTGAGCCTTTTAAAGATCTGCAATTTAAAGATATGCAGATAATGTCACAAGAGAGCAGAATGTTGTTCCCTTCTATGAAAAAATAGGGTTTGGTAGCCTGAAGTCACGTTGTGGTAACTTTATTTACAAGCTAGAGAAGGCAGAAATAGAGAGCACCCCAAGAAAGATCAGTAGATATGGAAAGATTTGAATAATGTGGGATGGACTACTTGTTCACTTTTATACAAACAGGAAGAGTCTGAAGGTAATCTTGTGACAAGGACAATCCCTTAAAAAACCAATATCAGTAAGGCAGTTAAATTCTTTTGGGCATCAGCTATTAATGAAATCATGTGGCTAAGGACTATAAATGGACAATTTTTTGTAATTTTCCAGACGTGGTATGTTGCTGTGATCTCCCTTTGAAATATTTATTGGTTGTGTTTGTCCATAAGGACACTAACTATCACCAAGAACCACAATGACAATTCTTCAGTTTCTTATTCAGCCTTAATGATTTGTGCATTCAATTCAGCAAATCTGTAAAAATTAATGCAAATTTTATTTTTGCTTTAAAAGTGATGTATGGTTTCTTCTGCTGAAGAAATTAAGCAAATTGTTAAACACCTTTATCAAAATCAAATTAGTGAATGAATTTCTGTAATGGCTAGCCAAAACAATTTTTTTAGGTTTCTTACACACCTAGCAGTCTATTAATAACTTGTGATTAACTATATACTTGTACTTCTATTGTAATCTAATTTTCAGGCAAATGTAACTGTTTTCAGACAAACTGAACATTAAACAGAAGGAAGAAGGCTGTCTAAAAGTCTAATAATAGTTTATGAGCTAATTCCATTTTGTGTTGAGATTTCTGATCCTGCTGTCTGGTCACAAGAGAGTTTTCTGGCATTTATTGAGATTATGGAACACCAAGGTTGTGTTCTGGTGTGTGGGGATCTGAGAAACTTTCGCATTTGAGAATGTCTTTGAATTTCAGGGAGTTGGGTTACATCAGGTTTACTGACATGGGCAGGCTCTGTAAGATCAGATACGTGATTAATTCTTTTTAAGGCTACAGTGTACTGTGTGATGATGGCATATGTGACAACTGAAGAAAATGGTGTTGAGTCCCCTGGGAAATTAACATGTTTAATTGAAGGAAGGACAAATTGACTTAATACATGACTGTAATAGACTCTAATGTTAAAATTTGTCTAATTATTTTAAAAATAATGGAAAGGTACTGAGTTGATGTTACAGAAATCCTGGTTAATCTTTCTGAGGATTTGTGGGGACCTGACTTGTACAGAGGATTTTGAAAATATGGAACATCTTTAGAAGGGTGCTTGGGACTTGACTGTGATATCACTTAAAGCTGATGTAAACTCATAGTAATTTTTTTGTCTATGAAAATATTAAATGTAAGTTTAGAATTTGTTATTTCAGTAACCATTTGAGCTTTAGTTTCTTGGAATGTACCAGAAATTCTCTAAGGTGAAAGAACGCAGGAACAAGGTCAGCTGTGCTGTTTGATTCCGAAACACCTTTCTCTCCAGTTAAACATCTTCCCCTGCAATCATCAAATGTCATAATTTTATTTTCTGCAGGTGAGTGAGAAAGGATGGATCATTAGTTACAGTGATTCTGCCTTTTCTACCTTTTCACAAAGGCCTGCTTAAGAACAGCAGGATAGATCTGACGTTAGTTTGCTCTCTGACTGTCAAGTCCTGCTGGTTGCAGTGTGTAGCAAACCAGGGTATGGTCCAAACCTTGCTGGTTTTGATTTAGGAACATGGAGGCTTTTCTGTTAATGTAACATATCTGTGAGTGATTTAACCATGTTTTATGTTTACATGAGACATAATGTAAATGATCATACTAATCAATTGAAGGATGCTCTGGAATGACAGCTGTGCTAACAAACCTTAGTATGTGACACACAGTAAATGCAAATGTATCATCTTAGTTATTTTTGCATGATGTATGTGCTTTTCACTTTGTAATGAGTTCTGCAGCATCTTCCAGCTTCAGATTTTTAGTTCTGAGGATATTTTTCTTTTCCAAGATACATTTGCATGCAGCTGTATTCTGTATTCTCAGATTTCCTAAGCTCCTTGCCTACGATGGTTCACCCCACCTGGAGGTTGGGCTTTTCCTGCCAGCAGCTATTGAGCTGTGGGAGCTGCTGGCTGGCAGAGGCTCTTCAGCCTTCTTGGCAGTGGGCAGGGCAGCTCTGTGAAGTCTTGAGAACTTCAAGTTACCCTGGCAGTGTTATGGCTTTGAGATCCTCTTCTCTGATTCGGAGAGTGGGGCTGCAGCTGAGGGCTTCGAGGGGCAGCATTCCCTGATCTTGGAGCAGAACATTAGTGCTGCAGTAGGGAGGTAAAGTGTCTGTCAGAAACACATCTGTGATTTGGCCTCCTCTGATCAGAGGTGCCAGCACAAAACTCATTTTAATCAATGAATTGTCATTTTCTGATAACCCCTATGTTCAGCTAGAAGTTTCTATCACTTGTGGTGTCTAGAGAGAAAAGTTACTGAGTATTTAATGGTGTATTGATTTATATGCTAACTTTGCCATTACCTAATCTAATTTTGGACATAAAACTGTTGAATACCAGTTGTTGATCTGCACAGTTTATTTTTCTCAGTCTCTTTAAAATAACAGAGATGAGATTTTCTGTTTTTCAAGGGAATTGTAAAGGTGTGAGGTTGATTGCTGATCAAGCTGAGCTGATAAAAGTTGTATCCCTCATTTTAGAAGAATTTGCTTTCTTTCTAGAGACAATCATGTCAACCCAGAGGGAACCAGAGTGTATGTAGGGATGTTCCAAGTGCAGAAACTAATTTGCAGTCATTCTACTGCAATTATGGATGAGTAGAATAATAAGTCATTCATAGTCCCTTAAACCTCATGGAGTAAGTGGGATGAAGATGAGTGTGGAGCACAGTATTATGTGTTTGCATTTCTTTAGTTAAGACAGGAAGCTTTGGGAAGAAAAAAAAGGACAGAAGTTAAACTTTATGAATGACTTTTAAGCTTGTATAACAGATAAGCTAAAATATTTTCTGTAGATATTCATCATAGAATGAGGAAATCAATACATTCAGGCTTAATGATAAAGCACTTGTGTCTGTGCTCTGGAGTTTGACAGTTATAGAAGCTTTGATTTCATGTACAAAATCTGCTCTGAGCAAGGGGAGTTTGCATTGCTGTGTTGGCTGGTTTGGAAAGGGAGAGCTGGGCTGGGGCCCTGCTCTGGCATCCACTCCCACAGCGCTGCTGCTCCTGAGCACACAGCTGCCCTTGCCTTTGACTTTCACAGGCTGAGGAATACTTTTGAGGATGCTAGCTAGATGAGTAAATATATACTTCAAACGGCCATGAGAAGGCAATCTATTTGAAATATTCTCTAGGTATGTTTTTCTGGTTTTCCTCTACCTTTATCAGAATAACATCTGTTCGATTCCCTGTTTGTTTGATGCTTTGGCATCTGTTCTCTGCAGTTGCAGGAATGTAATTTCTGTAGCTTCTGGTGTTGTCTTTTAACTGTGAGTTGCATAAATAAAGTTATCTGCCAAAAATAGTTTTTATTTTCTTCTTAGACAAAGAGGATTTAGATGCTGAAAAAGTCTGA
The DNA here is from genome assembly GCF_047830755.1 of Zonotrichia albicollis. Taxonomy (NCBI): domain Eukaryota; kingdom Metazoa; phylum Chordata; class Aves; order Passeriformes; family Passerellidae; genus Zonotrichia; species Zonotrichia albicollis. The sequence continues at coordinate 27,302,286 of NC_133827.1, read as the reverse complement.
TAGCTTCTTTTCTTGCTTGACTTGCATTTCAATGGCATTGTGGGATTTTCCTTTTAGTACTGACAATTCTTTAGGTATAACTAAAAGGATAGTTGGTTTGAATTTTCTGTGTCTCAGCTAGGTGAATTCACATAATATATCAGAGAATTTGACTGCTGGCCTTTCCTCTAGCACCTGCCTGTATTCCAGGTCAGAATAAATGCATTAATGATGCTGCATAGTGTTCCAGGTGTCTTTAGCACTCTCACAGGCATGAAAGGATTATGAATTTTTCTGGTCCTGTTATAATGCTATATACCATTGTTCATGTGGATACAGCAACTCACATTATTTTTAGCCATCTGTACAGATTTTTGAATTTTGCTTCTTCGAAGGCCAGCATTCTTCTTTAATACAGAAGCAGACATAGTTAGACATCTGCCATAGGATTTCACATGAATAGAAATATTAACTGATTTGTGGCATTAAGGTATGAATTGGGATATACAAGAAGCAGATAATTTAGAGAAAAAATAATCAGTTTTCATTGCTAATGAGTTTCCAAATGTAATAATATTTATTTTCCTTACCTTTCTTTTTTGGTAGCAAATCTGCTTTGCGTTTCCACAGTGAATGCTAGAGAATTAACTAGAGTGATCCAGTTAGTTTTCACTTACTCCTGTTAAACAAATGATGGACTTATAGGTAAAATATTTTTTCTCAGCAGCAATAACCTCAGCAGTGACTTACCAGCTAGAAATAATGGCTATATTTTAGTTCTGAAAAATGTAGTGATACTTGCTCAATGCTTGACAAATTTAGTAGATTTCTCTGTTTCTATCTTCTTAACCATGACTTTCACTTATGACTTTCACTTATGAACATTAAGTAATACTGTTATTTCAGAATGTATTTAGGTCTTTAGCCTTTTAAGATCTCATTTCTGCTTTGGCCAATAACTAATGTGGAGGTCACATGCCTTTTTGCTGAAGTCATATTGCATAGTCATCTACATCAACTTGGAAGTGTGAGTGGATTGCATCTCTTCTTATTCCAGATTGAGTGAGAGGGTTCTTCTAGAAAAGTTGTTTCTCTAAAATTCCTTTTTGTGAAACATGTTGGGAGTCAGTCTTTGTAATTCTTCACAGCTGATAATTTTTGATTTTACTTATAAGATTGAATTTCTGAGGGACTAAGTCCTTCAATGAGTTTTTCCAGTTGTAATTACAATTTCACAATTGTTTTGCTGTTCCTGTTTATTCTGGAAGGATGTTTCTGGAGCAAGTAGATGGCTCCTACCACCAAGCTAGCTGAGAATGGGAATTTTATTTGAAAATCCTATCAAGCACAGAGGCATCATTCTGAACAAATTTGTTTTCAAGATTTTACTATGAAATTAAAAATGCTTTCTGGAAAATCAGATGACAAAATAACTCTTACTAGTGCTGCAATTCATCTTGTTTTGTTTGAACTAACTAGACCAGATAGCAACTTTCTTATTTTTCTACACTTGTGATAACTCAGTGCAGATTGATGGTGTAAGTAAAATCTGAGATTCCATTTTTGTATGGGTTTTGGAATTAATTTAGAATAATCTATTGTTGAAGCTGTGTAACAATAACTTCTTTCTAGCAACATTTAAAAATAATCCTCTACAGTGTTGCATTTGAGCTCAGCAGTTGAATTGGACTCCCATCATTTCTATATAAGCAGACATACCCCGTGGTATGGCAAGTGTGGTTTAATTTTTTCACAGTGGATTGTGGTGCTGCTGACAGTCTTGGAGAAGCTCATTTCTCCAGGTACTCTGAAATGGCCTGAATAGAGCAGTGCAGCTCAGAGGCCTTGCTCTGAAACCTTGAATCATTTGCTATGCTGAATAGATGTGGTAAGCACAGTTTGTTCTAGGTGCCCTTGGGTTTTGTGCTTTTAAAATTTTTTTTAATGTTTTCATTGTGTATTGCTATAGGGTAAGTTCTGTGTTGGATTCTGTGTGAAGATAAAATATTTTATATGATTCAAGATAAATGAAGAAAGAAAGAAATAAGAATCTGTTTTGCAGGCATGTTTAAATTCCTAATTAAAGACTGTTTCCATTGCACTCAGCTGATTGTGGATTGGATCAATAGACTGCAATAGTGATTAATATCTGCAAGACTGCATTATTGGTCAATTCAGATAAAATAATTCTGGCTACAAATAATAGATGTAAGAAAAAAAATCCTGTCCTCACCCTGCTTGTTCTTCCTTGTCTCCTGCCTGATCTGTTAACATTGTTGTTTTTTGATCTAAAGGTTTGGAAACTTGGTGTTGCAAGTCTTCATTTATAATCTGCCCCTAGAAATTTTCTCACCATTTTCTTCAGCATCAAAAGTTTCTGTGTGTCTATAATGTTGGAATAAGATATGCTCACATTTCACTTTGGAAATATCTTGATCTTTTAAGAAAAATATAGACCTTCAGACTACAAAACAGACTGTATTTTTCATTCCAAATATTGCAAACTTTCTTGTACAATTTAACAATATGGTGACCTTTTAGAGCTTATAGAGGTCTTCTTCAGAGCTGGTAGGTACTGTAGATTTTTACCTGCTGATACTGATTTACTTTCCTTATTGTCGCTATCAGATTTATTCTAAAAGTGTTTTAGTAATAAATCTCCAGCAATCTGGTGGATTTTGGTGCTATGTTTAATTGTGCCAAAGTCTTATTTTGTATCCCTTTGTATTTAGGCCTTCATTTTGTCCCCCTTTTATTTTTCCTTTTACCAGTTTACCTTGTTACAGGACATTATTATTTGTTTAGTTTGTCTTAATTTCTGTAGAGTGGTTCTGAATCCCTGAGAGCGTTCCTTTGTGTGGGCTACAACCTTATGGAATTCTCAGTATTGGTTAAAACTCCTCTTGTTATGATGAAACATTTTCACTCAGCAGTAATAAGCACACCAAATACAAATTCTATTTTTCACTTTATTGCAGGTTTTTGTTTGTGCACATGTGACAATGCAAAGGTCTGCTTTCTTCTCCTAACTTCCTCCTTTCCTTGTATGTTTTGGGGAAGTTTTGTACAGAAGGGCTGAAACTGGGATGGAAAAGCTTTGGACAAAATCTTTCTCCTGCTAGTAGTCACTTTCCATTATCTGTTATTGGGGAATAGCATACTCCACATGGAAGAAAGCTCCAGGGTACTGATGAGGATCATGTGGAGTCACCTACATTTGTCTGTGTAGAGCTGAGCTTTATTTAGAATGGTTAATGCTGATCAGGAGCTAACAAAGCTCCTGACTCCCTGCCAGCTCCATGCACAATTACCCTGGTCCCTGGAGTGTGGTGCTGAGGCACTGCAGCTGACTGGTAATGCAGCATCATGCCACAATTAACCCTGCTGAGCCAGCTCCAATGTTTTCCCCATCTGTAGTCTGCTTATTTTCCACCCTAAAAAATCTGCTAACAACTGAAAGCTGAATGTAGTCATCAAATTGTCCACGTGGAATTCTATTGTTTTATATGAATAAAATGAACCAGTTCTGATTTTGTGTCTTAGGAAGTTTCACAGAATGCTCTTTACTAATTACAGTAGCCTGCAGATGCAGGAATCTTTTCCTGCTCATTTTTCCCTGACTGCCAGGTCAGCTCTCTATAAATGCTGATGCACATCCAGCTCTCTCCCAGCTGTTTGCCTACAAATTGCAAATCAATATTTGATGGTCAGCCAATTGTCTTTTCTAGACTTGGTTGAAGTAAAGAATTTTTTCTTTTACAAATAATATATGTATAAATAATCATTTATTTACAAATAACAAATGGCATTTCTTGGAAGTTAGAAATTCTATTTATTATTTGTAAAAATAATGGCAGTTTCTCCTTGCCACTCTGGCTCCCATGCCAAGACAACCTTCTGTAACTTGGTCTGATGCAGAGAATGAGCCTTCTCCAGGAGACTCTCCTCACAGGAAAGTGTGCATTGTCTGAAAGAATCCAGGCTTGGTGCATGCTGGCTCTAACAGCTTCATGGGTGCTGCATCAGAGACACAGTGTCTGTGCTCCCATCTCCATTCCTCTGCAATTTAAATTCAGGTATCTGGGTTGCTGAAGGACAAAATCAGATAGTTCATCTGAAAAAAGGAGCTATCATATAGATTCACAAAGTTTATCCTTCCATCTGTTTTCCAATTAACAATGAGAAGTATCTCATAACTTTTTAAACAAAATATATAAAATTTAGGAACCAGAATATGTATATGTAAGATGTAACTATTTAGACGAAGAACTTTGCATAATGGGTTGGCATTTGTGACAAAAAGTTTTGAACTTGGTGTGATAGCTGCAGTAATAAAAAAAAATATTCCAATAGTTATCAGAATGTCATCTGGATGCCATCTCTTCTTTAGGAAAGCATATGAAATCTAAAAGTCAAAAATTCAATTCAGCACATTTTTAAAATCAGCATTTTGAAAATTAGAGTTTTGAAATTGATGTGTTTTGATGTGTTTTGGTTTATACACCAGTCACTGTCAGGTCCTTTAGCTGTTTCCCCTTTCGTGTCAGTTCAGGCCAGCTGGTAAGAGCAGTGAAAGTGTTCAATGGTACCAATTTTGAGGCTGGTGCCCTGAGAGACTTTTAGGTATTTATCTCGCAAAATTACCCTCACATTTCAGTAACTTTAAGTGCCCATGAGTGCTGAAGTGTCCTAATTAATTTGTCTTCTTAGAATTAACATAAAAAGATCCTGTTTCATTCTGAATATGAGTAAGTAGTTACAAGTACTTCTGTTTATCTGGCTTCTAAAATTAATATTTTTCATATTATACATAATTTATATAATAATATTGTTGTTGCAATACAGTGAAAGGCATTGAGTGATAAGCATTGTTCTGTTTATCTTGAACCATAATTCAGCTCTGTTTCCTAGAAATTCGGAACTATCTTATTCCTGTAAAAAGTATAATGTTTTATCTATGTTTGCATTTTGCATGCATGTGTAATTCTTAAAGTAAAAGTATTTTTTTGGTTGTTGGAAATAGAACCAACAACCAAACCAACCAACAATATGATGATAAAAAGTGAAAAAACCAATTTGATTTCTCAAGAGAAATGCTTTTTCACTAGACACAAAAATGGACACTATATATTCCTATCTAAGTTCCTTAGGGGTGTCGCAGACATTTTTTCATAGAAATCCTTTCTTTCACATTTGTCCATCTTCTGGGAAGCAGAGCCCCAGAAGAAGAATGTAAACAATTGTTATCAGCTGCTGTGAAATGTAGCAAGTGTCCCTGTGATTGGCTCATCTTCCATGTGTACCATTAAAGGCCAATCACAGGAGCAGCTCAGGGACAGATTCCCTGGACACAGAACTTTGTTATTCATTCCTTCTATTCTATTCTTAGCTTAGCAGCTCTCTGCAACTTCTCTTCTTATTCTTTTTAGTATAGTTATAATGTATTATATATCATATATGAATAAATCAAGCCTTCTGATCAAGAAACAAGATTCTCGTCCTTCTCTCACCACAGTGACCGTCTAAGGTCACTGTAATAAGGGGAAATTATTGGTGCTGTCTTCAATGAACGGTTGAATGCTTAGTTGATTTTTTAAAGAAAGAAATGAAATTTCTCAGTTGTAATCCATCATATGAAAGAATTGCTTATAAATGCTCTGGTTCTATAGACATCCACAAAGTAAGTGTTCTTGCTGTTTTGAAATATGCTTGAAAATTAATGCCATATTGACAGTCCAAAAGTATAAAAGTGATACCTGTTAAACCCTAGGATCATAGGCATGTTTTACATGGTTTCTTTTTTCAGAAGACACCCTGAATGGTTTCAGACTGCATGAGTCCAGTTGAGAATCATTGCTTTATTTCACTAGATTTTCCTGGGTTCTAAAAGGATGGAAACTAAGCAGCACCTCTGGCTCTTAATTGCTCAAATCATTCATGCATTAAACAATGCACATGCAAAGCAATTAAATGCTGTCAGTGTGAAGTCTGTTTATACAGTTTTGTTGTAAGACCTGGAGAAATACTTAAAATAGCAATATCTAATAATAGAGAATGTATAATAGAAAGACTTAATAGTGTGGAACAATATTTTCTGCAGAGGGTTTTGCAGAGGGCACACAGACTGTCTCAGTGGCTGAGGTTCCAACCTTGCTGAACACCAACCTCGAGCGGCTGCCGTGGCTTTTTGCAGCCACACCTTTATTCAAAGTTCAGCCCGGCTGTGGCCCTTGGTGCTGCCCCAGGAGGGATGGGATGGGATGGGATGGGATGGATGGGACGGGATGGATGGGATGGGATGGGATGGATGGGATTGGATGGATGGGATGGGATGGGATGGGACGGGATGGGACGGGACGGGATGGATGGGATGGGATGGGATGGGATGGGATGGGATGGGATGGATTGGATGGATGGGATGGGATGGGACGGGACGGGATGGATGGGATGGGACGGGATGGGATGGGATGGGATGGGATGGGACGGGATGGGACGGGACGGGATGGGATGGGATGGATTGGATGGATGGGATGGGATGGGATGGGACGGGACGGGATGGATGGGATGGGATGGGATGGATGGATTGGATGGATGGGACGGGATGGGATGGGACGGGATGGGATGGGACGGGATGGGATTCCCAGGGCCTAGGGCCGGTGCCCGGCTGGGTTTCCAGCCCAGGCAGGGCAGGTGTTGTTCGGTGACATCGATGCTGTCCCTGTCCCTGACCTGCTGATGCTTAGCTACAGGACAAAATGCCCACACTGAGGGGCACAATTCAGTGATGGACAAAAGCCTTCAGCCTGGGAAGTGCTTCCATCCATAGCACAAATCCTCACTGCAATGCCATCTGCATCCTTTCTTTTTTACTCCTGCAGAATCCTCATCTCATTGTTTGTGTTTTATTGCTGTTTGAGATGTGCACAGTCAGTAAAGTAAATTTATTGCCACCTCTTATGTGAAAATTAAACAGAGAAAGGTTTGTAAAATTAGGAAATACGGAGTCAGGCCTGGAGGTTTTCTGGGTTGTTTCTGAGTAGGAGGAAACTAGTGTATTTTGCCAAGTATCTTTAATTGTAAAAATGTTAACAGTAGGTCATTCTGATATTTTTGCAGGCAAGGAAAGAAGTAAGATACTATTTTCCTGTTACAAATGGGTGAATCATTGGGATTTAAAATGTTTAACAATTTAATTTTCAATCTGCTGATTTTAACAGCAGAAATTTTTGGCATATGCTTGATGTTGCACAGAGATAGTTTATTTCAGTCTTCTATTTACATGATGATCTCTTGCAGTAAAGAAGGGGAGGGAGGGGCAATGAAAAAGGAGAAAGAAGGATGAAAGTTCACTTAGAGAAAGGGCCTGCTTTGCTTACTGTGTTACTGCAGTGGATGGTAGCACTCAGGTTGGATGAGGACGAAATTTTATTTTAAGGAATTACATTGTTAGCTAGAACTCATATAATTGATTACTTTCTGCAACATAGCTTGCATGTGTCTCTGCATCTGTGTTCATAATGAGTAAAAATTATTTGTGACTTTATATTCATTTTATCAGATGAATTGCACAATTTCAGGGAATAGTGATAGTTTCTCTTCAAAACCATCAACCATTTCAAATTATAGTGTCCATTATCAGGAAAATAAGCTTTCTAGCTTGCACTTCTTTCATGCTTAGTCTTGTCCAGATGCAGGGATGTCAGTGAACTGGTCTTTTGATGTAATAAATCAAGCATGTATTCCTAGGCACTTCTAAAAATATGAAATCTTTTGAAGTTTTGTGACAGTTGTAAGCAAAAGTTTTTGGTCTGAAAGCTGCAGTATTTAATGACTTGTGAGCTTGAAATTAGAGTATTGTAAAGCAAAAATATAATAACTGATATTGCCTGCAGCCTATGCAGTGACATCCTTCCTATTCCATTGAATTTCGTGTGAGACAGATTTATATATAAGAAATTAAATCTAAAGGATTTACATCTATTTGGAACAGGATTATGTTAAAAACAAGAAACAGGGTTTCTTTTTTCGTAAATTACAGAAAGGAAATTTTCTGACTTTGAAACCTAGTGTCAAGGTTTTTCTGATTCTGAAATGTGTTCTTTTATTTTGATGTCTCTTTTCTTTTCTGCCAGTGGGGTAGCACAGTATAATGTCACTTCTAATTTCTCCTACTTTGAACAATTTTTGAGATTTTTTTCCTTCCATATCAAAGATGGTGTTTGGTGGCAATTCCTCATTAGTCTCAGTTTATTTATGGGTTTGCTTATCCCCTTTGATAATACTTCTCAATCTTGCTCCGTGTTATATAGAAAGTAAAAAAATAGTAAGAAACATTCCTTGCGTAGTATTAAAGAAATAGTATTTCTAATAATCTAGAAGTGTATCATTTTACTCCTGTCTTTCTGTCCCCAGATGCATCTGACTCTTCTTTTCATAAAACACACCTCAATGTTCTTGAGGTGGTAAAATTTGCTATCACTATCACTGCCTTGATTGCTCCAGGCTTTTAGTTATAATGTGTTGCTCTTTCATTTCTCTCTTTGCTTTCTGCTTTTTAATAGGTAGACATAAGATTAAATTTTAACATTCTTTAATAGGCATGCTTGACAAGCACAGAAGTTAATGAGGTAGTATTAATAACTTTTTATCAAAGTATTTACTTGGGGTTTTAGATCTTACAATTTACATTAGACCTGACTTTAATATCATATTTTTAATTAAAAAAGGAGGTTTAATGAAGGCATGTTTGTAACTAGGGAACATTTTCTACTATGTTGTTTTGTTTTGTTTTCATTAAAAAGTAAATGGTCCTACACATAAATTCTCAGTTATGGTTGTAATTTGAATAGAAATGGGGAAGTCTGGCACTATGGAGAAATTGGATCCATAGGTATGACTGTCAGGACTAGTTTGTACTTGGTTCAGTAAAATGTAAGTGGATACCCTTAATTATTTTGTACTTAAAAAAAAATCCTCACAACCAAAAAAAAAAAATCCTTACTTTTTCATCATAATCTGCTTGAGAACTTATTTTTGAACAAAACCTTTGAGCTGATAAAAATACTGCCTTTCAGATGTGTGCATTGTTTCACATTGAAATATGGAGAATTTCAATGGCATACTTTTTTGCATACTCTTAAGGAAACAATGAATACTTGCTTTGCATAAAATAAAAACAGCTAGATAAACAAAATTGTATGATACCCTGAAAGAGAAATAATTTTGTCATCAGCTTGCAAATAAGAAAGTTTAGATTAATTTTTTGTTCTTTGATTTGACCATCATCGTATGGATGACACATGGGTTTACAATGATGGAAGAATTCACCCTTAGGTCTACTGGAGAATTTTTAAGAAAACTGTTACACAATTTTTATAGTTTTTAGAATTTTTAGTGTTGAATCTTTTTATTTCTAGGAGAATTCAATGGATGGGATGCTAGTTTTAATAAAGAATTCAAAGAAGCTACCTTCAAACTTGCTTTATTTGACAAAGAGTGAAAGCAAATACTGTCCTTTACTGTAGCCTTTTGTTGGGTTGAATATTAAATAGTGTCCTGGTCTCAATTCAAAAAAATGTCACTGAAAAGACTTACTTGGTTTAATGGATCAACCTTGTAAACCAGCAAACAGGTTATAAATAATGTACTAATACTGGGCTGGTGAAAATTTGATTGAAGAACTTAGTCCAATCAGCATTGCTCTGTCTAAAAATGTTTGGAATGTTTCTATAACAGTCCAACATAGTATTGATATTGCAGAAGATTATATAGGACAGGACTGAAGAAGTTGCCAGAAATTATTAGAAAAACCTTCAGAAGAAATTGTTTTCCAAAATCTTGTAATGTGCTGTCAGAACCAGTAATTCTTATTGTTTCAGGTGTATACACAGTTTAATTGTTTTGAAATTGAATAGAGAAGCACATTGTCAGTGTATTTTCTGAAAAACTTAAGTTCTACCACAGGGGAAAAATTAACGAGGAGCCTCTGAAGCTGGTAAGCTCATGACCAGAGGCTGTTAAATGCAACGTTGCCTTGTTCCTGCTCCTGGAGCATGCAGATCCTATCAGGAAAAGTGGGTCTTCAGTTACCCCTTCTATCAGACTATCAGGATTTGATTTCTCCTACGTGTATGGGTTCATATGTCAGGATCAATTAACTGAATGATTTAATAGTGGGACACACCCCCCCCTCCAAAAAAATTCACCATCCTTGCCTAATGTTGGCTAGAGGTGTGATGGTTACCACATATTAGTTAAAAAGTAGTAAAATGAGGGATTATTTTGTGAATTTTCAGCCCACAAAATGGGGGAATATGTTTTTATATGTAAGAACTTAATGTGACAGCAAAGCTTTTGCACTTTTTTTTCCCCAACATGCATTAATATTAATCTCTGTCACTTTCTGACAGCTGGCTGTTTATTCTGGATACCTACCTAAGAGTGAAACAATGCTAAATGACAATGAACCCCCAACTTAATTAGGTAAACTGTTGACTGTGACAAAATGTGTCTCAAACTCCTTGTTTTCTTCTACATTTCATGTAGGCTGCAGGTTTAAAAAGAGGATTTATTTTTATTTTTCCTCCTAGAACCACTGACTTCTCCCTGCCCCCCCCATAGTTTTTTTTTGATGGGTTACCTGAGGTAATTCTTGAGACATTTAAGCTCCAAATATAGAATGACCACAACAGAATTCCAAATGAAAGCTTTGAGTGGCTTCCTACATGTTTTATTTAACAGCTTCTCAATTTAAGGTCACATGTTTTGGATTCCAGCTAGTTAAATTTTTAGCAGTCTTTAAGGATGTAATGTAACATACAAAGCTCTTGCATTTAGGCATTCTCATGGTAGATATTCTCAGATATGATAGCTGAAAAGCAAAATGTGTTTTTTCTTAAGCTACCTTCAGATAGAACTTTTGAGTTACAAGCCTGTTATCCCTGGATGTAGACTCCCTTCTGATAACACTGATCATGAGGTGTCTCCTTCTTGGGTCAGATGGTTTTAGGCAGTGTCAAACACACTCGAGAGCTCTTCTGCTCCTGTTGAGAGCTGTTCACAGTGATTTAGCTTGGGAAGGGCTGCAGTTTGCATAGCCTGTCAAATTTGGGTCATTTGAGCTGACTGCAATAACCTCCCATAGAAGATTCTGACCTTGCAGCCGTGGTAATCAACCAAGACCATCATTTTCTTGTAACTCTGTGTATAATAGTTCATGTGTGTTTGTAGTATCTATACAATTACCAGTGAATGAGAATCCTGCTGTACTTGCATAACGTAGAGGGATGGAATCATTCCTATATGAAAGAGCTTCTAGTTTGTCACAAAAGAAAATGGATGGTGAGACACGGAGACCTAGCAGTGTTTGCTCCACGGTTGGTTTGTCATGACAGTGCAGAAAAAGCAGTGCTAAGGGCTTGATTAATAAGACATGAACAAGAAATATTTTTGTCTGTCTTTGGAAGTAAATGGGAAAGCTGCCTGTCTCCAGTCTAATAATCCTCCTGCCCTATCTACCCTCTCCATGTCTGCTGGCAGCCATGAAAGTGTAGGAGTTTGAAGCAAGAGTTCTCTTTAGCAGGATTATATGAAATTCTCATAAAATGAAAACAGCACAACTTCACAGACACAATTTAAGTTGAAATAACTATTTGAAAACCTGTTATAGAGGAGTCCCTGCACAAAGAATGTATAGTTTAAGAAAACCAATTCAGTTAACCTGGCATGACTTCAGTAACCAGATTCCATAGGAATTGCCTACATTCTGCTAACCCTGTATCAGTGGTTCATGGCTGCTGTATAAACATAATTTTCTAGTCATAGAAGATTTTGTATAAATGTAATTCCTGGCATTATTACCCACTTTTGACTAATACATGTTTTACAAAGTGCAGAGCACTTTGGTGTGAATGGGTATCCTCTTCCATTATTTACATATTCAAATCATTGTTTCCTGCAGTGTGTATCCTCAAATGAAACCTCAGGAAAGTATCTGATGAAAGATGTCAGTTAAAATACCTGTTTTATTTTAAAATACCCATACTTTTTATTTCTTTGCTTTTACAAAGTGTAGAGGGGTGACTGTTTTGGTGAGTTAAGGCAATTCAGAGATATCTTAAGTCTTACATGACATGAGATAAAAAACCAAATTACACACCCTCGAAATTTGACAGGGCAGACTTTATTCTACTGCATAAGGTGGATTTTAAAAATAAAAAGCTCCCAGAACACAATAATTTTGTTCTTATCCAAGAGATTGTATTATTAACTGGTAATCTTATTCATTTTTACTAGAAAGTTTGAGAAACATCCTGAGCTTTCATATGGTACCGAAAATAAGCTGCTTGATGAAGAGGTCAGCTGTAGTTTGTGAGGGTTTTTTAGCTCGAGTGCTTTTATCTCCTCTTCCTTACTTACACACATCAGTGGTTAGAATTATCCCCATTCTTGGATCATGATGGCATGTTTGTTTTGGCCATCTTTGTTTTGTTCTGGAGCTCGTGTAGGTGTTTTCTGGGAAGTGCAGCCCTGCTCTCCCCCTGTGAAACATCTTTGTGCTGCTTTGGAGCCATGACAGAGTTCAGCCAAGATTGCTAATGATTTCTGTTCCAGTGCTATGTCAGAGTATGTTGAGACAAGAGATCTTCAAAATGTGCCATGAATGTAAGGGAAGGGGAGAGAAAAAAAGAAAAATATTAAAATTTTTGAAATAGGATAGAGAAAATAAACCATTTATTCAAATCCACATACATCTGAAGGAATAGAGTAGCAATCAATCTTCATAGTATCAGGAAGGTTGGGAAATAATGCAGAGCTGATAGTAATGAACTGAACTTACAGCATCTGTCTTCTCATATCCATTTCCCACTGCAGCTAAAAGATGAGGAGCCCTAAAAGAACTAATTTAAAACCACAGTTTTTAATTTTAGGCTGTGGTGTATTTGCTTTTCATATGAGAACCTAATGAACCACAGCATGCAGATCACAGTTTTGTTCATTAAATTTTAGGAATGTTCATTTCTTATATGTATTTATAATAAGTAGTTCCTGTTTATAATAAGATGCAGCATGATGCTCAATATAATTTTATAAGGCAAGATGGAAATGAGTTGTTTATATCTTGAATATACAAAAATATGTTTGAATGTCTCCTAAGGATGCAACAGCCTTGTTAGGAAATGTACTTCTGTTGAATCAGAGGAATTGGAACACATACCTAAAAGGTATGCACATTTTTAATAAAAAAAAAGAAAAAAAAAAAGAAAAAAGGATGGTGTTGGTGGTCCATGCTTCAGTCCTGAAAAAGTTCTTTCTGCATTACACTTAAGTATTATCCTCTTATGTGTGAGGATGTATTTGGAGGCATTGGCATATAAATGTCTTGGTAAATATCTTTCTTTCAGAAGGGATGTGTTTCTGAGGATTACACGGGTGCAGGAGGGTTGCAGCTATAACTACCTTTATTTATAAACTATGTGTACTGTGCTTTATAATAACTTTTGAAAGTGTATAAATGCCCTTGTCTACTGCAAGGAACAAGGAAAAACCTTTTTCCATGTGTTTTTAAATTTTTATTTATTTTAGCTTACTAGAGTTATGAAGGGTGCTTTGGTGGTGATTGGAGCAAAAGTAAAGAACAAACAGATTTCTGGATCCACTTAATGAGTTAGCTGAGATTAATTGCTGCAGTCTAAGATGCTGACAAAGTAGATTCTAATAGGGTTTTTCAAAATATTTATGGCAATTATAAATTTCAGTGTGAGATGCAGAAAGACCACTGTCTTATTTAAGCCTACTTTTGTCCAAAGGAACTTTGAAAATGTTGTAGTCCACATTTTTTGAGAGTTTTCATACTTCTTAGAACATTATTAGGAAAAAATTACTTCTTAGTCACAGAGAGGAAAAATTAAGTTGTTTTATTAAAAGGAAAGTTTTGAAAGTTCATTTTCCTGGCCCAGTGTTTTATACTTGTCAGTTACAAGCAGTAACCCTATCTACAACATTTAGTCTGATTTTTTCTATAACAAAATTAATTATAGAACATATTATGAAACCTTTGCTTCCATATGACACATGCAATTTAAACTGAATTATGTTTTTTGTAGTCCCACTTCATAAGCAAAGCAGCTTGTATGTGGAAAAATATAAAATAAGGCTGATTATTCTAATCTAATTTGATATCTTTTTGAGGCATAAGAGCTTGGTTTTCAATGTTTTATGACAGCAGACATGCAGATAATATTTGTATTATACAGTAAAAGGCTATGAAGCAAAATCCATGTTGTGCCTGTTTTGGCTGAAGTTTGATGCTTTTAGGTTGTTGGTGTCACCAGTGTTTTGTTCTGAAACAGTGAACGCATTAAAATATCCGTTTTTTTTTTTCTTTTAACCCCAGCTATGACCCTTCAGCATAGATTAGAAACAGGGCTAAGAGTTCTATCTAAGTCAATGTTAGATGACACAAATCTTGCTATTTTGCTTTATTTACCGAAAACCCCACATGTTTTGACATGGGTGAACTTTGTGATGGCTTCTGAATGGAAGTGCATATAACTGGAGATTTTATTGTCAGGTGCAGCCAAGATATATTCATGCACAAATACAGAGGCTCACATTTATAGACACTTAAATACTGGAGGTAATCAAAGAAATTCTGTCAAATTGTTTGCTGCTGTCAAAGCCCTGGAGATCCGTCGGAATTGCCAGTACTGAGAGTTCATAAAATTTGAAACAGCAGTACCCAATTCTAAGCATAATAAACAAACCTCTTACAGCTAAAAAAAAGGGAATTTTAGAATCAGAACAGAAAGAGTTTGGAGAGGTTTTCTCAGAAGTTTCCTTCACACATGGAGGAAAGTCATCTTTGGGGTTGCTGACAATAGAGCTCCTCATATTGAAGTTCAGTCACGATAGAAAGAAAATGTAGGCAGCAGGACTGGATGGTTTTGGCATTGTAAACACTTGAAGATCAGCATGTTTGATGCATCTGAGAAAATAGTTCATGCACAATGCAGTTTCCAAGAGTACTCCAGATTTCAAGAGAATTAGAGAATTGTCTTCCCACTTTGCTTTCAGTTAGTAAGATGAGCATAATGCTCCCAGTAATTTTATGTGCTCTCAGACTCACAGTGTTCTGTGGTGTGCTCTGCTTGTTCTGCTGAACAATGCTGGCCCACTTGTTGGGGGACAGGTGAAGTGCTAATCTAGGATAACTCATGAGCTGTTTTTTGGATGATGTCTGTGTATGTCCTTTCTAGAGTTCTAGCAATTCCATGGCTTTTCCATGACCATTAATTTTTACTCATTAATTTTTATATGGGGTATATGAAATGTCCACTTCTGTTCTCACAATGTCTACAGAAGTTAGGTTTGTTTTTTTCTTCCTTTGTAAGCCTGTGAAATCTGTGAGGGACAGTGCTCCTGAATGACTGCCTGGATGGGCAGAAAGAGATTAGGAGGATAAAAGTATCAAGTAGAGATCCCCCCCCCCCCAATGGTTCTTATTTTTATATAATAGAACTTCACATTTTTACGTGTTTTCACAGCCCTGGTGAGAACAGCCCATTTCTGTCTTATTTCAAAGGAACACCTTCCTGCCTGACTGTACATCTACAGTCTCTTGCTCCAGCTGTGGCTTTGGTTCGTCAATTCACCCAGTTCTGGGTGCTGCAGAATTCTGATAATGAGGCTTTGCCATTTTATATAGGTCATCACAAGGACACAAGGACAGAAATCAGATAAGAGGAAGCAATTGGAAAGGAAATGTGAAAATTCCGTAACCATATCTTTTAATAGGGAGCTAATTGGGTAAAACTTTTAATCCAGAAGTTTGATTAGCAAAGCCTTGGTTAGGATTTAAGACATTATACTTTATAGCCTTTTCTTTCTGGGTGAAAGACATTTTGTGATGTTCATGGATTCAGACACTTTAAAATGCAGAGGCTCCCTTTGCCTGCCAGGTTTTTCCATGGAGTCCAGGTAGAACAAGTGTTAGTGAATATTTAACATTTTTGCAGGTAAAATCACTGTGCAGAAGACTGAATATTGGAAAAGTTCTCTCCTTCTCTCCCTCATTTTAAGCATCTTCTTTTTGGTTTAGAGATGTAGTATTTAGCAGCCAAGGATATCCTGGAGTGTATGAAAAATCTCTGTAGAATCCAGGGGATTTTGCCTAGCAAGTGGATTAACACTATCATAAAATTGTAGAGTTTTCTTTGATCTTTGAGAGATTGCCAAATTATGATGATCCATGGAGCAGAGGATCCAAATAAGATTCAGCAGGTCATTATTAAAACAAGTATTGATGATAGCACTGAAAGGCCAAGTCAGGATTGGATTAAACTATGATTTAGTATTACCTGAATATAAAAAAAGGTTTTGTACATAGTCCACAAACTTAGTCTGGTGTAATTGTAAGAATCTGAGGCACCAACAGTAAGAGGTGTAATCTGGTAAATGTGTGCTTGTGTTAGTAAAAATCACAATTAAATGTTTGTCTTTATTCGCTGAAAACAAACTGATCTGAAGAAAGTGCAAGATTTCAAACAAAGAAAATGATGGGGATGTGTGCCAATAAATATCAGGTTTTGATGGAAATGTTGGATGCAGGGCCCACTATCAAGTTTTTATTTTACTCTATTTTTAACCTGTAATTTAAGAATATTTTGTAACCTAAAATATTTATGTATGATTCTGGCTTATCCTCAAAACATTACTGTATCTTCAAATTAGTGGAACAAAATGTAAATCCACTACTGTTTATAAAGAAGTGAATATAAAAAAATCTTCCATAATGTTTTGTGTCTTGAAAGACTCAAGGACTCTGAGTGAAAAAAATAAAAGTTTGAAAGTATTTTAAACTGGAATACTTTCTGGGACAGATATAGACAAAAAGGTGTACTTTTTGGTTTTTTGCTTTATGTGTAAAGTTCTCTTAACCAGTGTGGAATTTACTATTGTTCCATCTTATCTATGTGAAATTCTGGGAGAAGTTAGGCTACATTTTCTTTAACAGAAAATGATAAATGTAAGCTTTACATTTCAAGAAGCAAATTAAATTTGTGCCTAAATATTGTTATACATCATCAGAGTTTGTGGATATGTACGTGTGCAGTTCTGGCAAGAGCTCAGAAAGGGGCAGATTTCCACAAAGACATATTTGAAGAACTTGGCTTTGAGTGATAGAGGAGTGGGGAGAGTGGGGAGTTTGTTGTCTTTCAGTTTATTTACTCCCAACCTTCCATCCCTAATGCAGTTTCATGATGCCAGTGCACACTATCTGGTGCTTGGCTTTTGGCCTGTGGGTAAATATTGATTGTAAGAAAAAATTAAGGTCGATGTCCTGTTTGGTTCAGTTTTCTGCTGCAGAGATCAGAGAATCTGTAGTATTAAGCAGTGTGCAAACATTCATTTTATATTCCTGTGATTTACCACGTGTCTTGACTTTTTCGTATCAATTTTGGGAGACTGTATTTAAAGACCGTGGGATATATTTTTACCAGTATTTCTTTCCTCAGCCTCAGGGGTGTTGTTTGCATTGTTAGGTCATTTCTGTACTGCTGGCTGCTGTGGGGTGTAACTTGTCATATTTTGACAAGTTATGGAGAAAGACTTGATGCTAAATCAAGAGAATTTCTGTCATCTAGCTATGCAAGTACTTGAATATTAGCAATGTGTCATGCATTGCTTCAGTTGTAGGGTGTCAGTATTTCTTACAGAATGTAAATTCTGCTGTCTTGTCATGTCACTAAGTATCTTACTACTTGCTTTGTCAATAAGTAGCTTGTTCTGTCTCAGGGCCTGATTGTTTTTATAGTTCATAACTAGCAACTTAAGCTCAGTTTTCCTTCAGTATAAAAATATTTTACACTAGTTGAGTAAGTTAGTAAATAGAACTGACAGATTTTGCTAGGTGAGTTTGATATATTTGGAAAATGTTGACAAGCTAATAATTGTGTCTATTAGGAATTCAAAGGAAAAACTGCATAGTTTGTGGGGTGTAGTCATATGTAATATGGAGCCATATGCATTTTTTGGTAATAACTCTTTATGGGAAATAAAAATTACAGACAAAAACATTGAAGTTCTCTGGGAGCAGAAAAGGGGTTAGGTAAGATTAGTGTAAAAAATGTTCAGTTCATTCGCTTGTCTTGGGTAGTAAATCTTGGCCAGTGATGAAGATACAGTATGTGTCTACTCAGATGGAGATAAAAGATAGTTTTATTTCTGGAAATATTTCAATATTTCTATAATAAGCAGAACAGGTCAATAGGTGAAATAGATATGCTGGCTTTTATCTAAAAAAAAGAGAGAGAATAAGAAAGAATGTGTGATAATGCTTTGTTTTGCAAGATCATTGCAATTTGAAATCCAATAAGGATTGGTGGAGAAGAACCATATTAAATCACAGGTATAATTTTCTACTTAAAGAATAAGTGCAGTTGCAGTAGGGTATATCCTAAATTGTGAATGCAAGTCCAATTTCAGCGCTCTAGAGTGCATTTTTAGTTCCAAGCTGATTATATTGTGGGACAAGAAAATATGACTAGTTACCAACATATGGAAAGTTATTGTAAAGAAAACAGAGTAATTATTGTAGGCATTTTACCAGATGGCTTGTTATCTAAAAACAGCATTGCTTTGCATTGCTTTTATTTTTCTGTCTTTGCAATCAGAGTGAGCAGAAGGAACATACCCTAAAGAAATTTAGGATGGGATGGTGCCATGCTTCAATCTGCTTGTAATACCAGCTTTTCAGTTTCCAAATATTTATCTGGCAGATCTCTACATGTTTGTGATGGAAAATGACTTTATTTTTTATGTGCTAGGTACCACAGCAAGGAGTTACAGGCACACCTACAGCACTACTTGCTGCCAGTCTACTGGCTTATGAGGAAGGGGTTTCTGTTTGGTTGTTCAGTTAGTATAGCCAATTTTTTTTAGTTGCATTTCAGACATAAATAGCATTGACTGTGTTCCACACAAGACAAAAATCGCAATGCGAGAAAGTCATAATTGAGGTTGTGCTTTTTATCGAGACTCAAGTTCTATTTGAGATCATAAATTAAAATGAAATTGCTCGTTATTTTATTCTTACTTGACATTTTTGTGTGCAAGAAATGATTCCCAAATGTCTTCATCAAATATGCAATCTGTTTGAGTAATGGATAATAAAAAAGTAAAGAAGTGTGACAAAGCAAACTGGAAATATATTAGCAAAGCAATGTCACAAAGCTTGTGTACGGGCCACATGCTTTTATCTTACCTTTCAATCTGTTTCCAAATTCAATACTAATTCACAAGACCAAGAAGGTCCCTTAAAACTTTTCTGGCTTGCAGACTTCACGTTACTCTCTGAATCTATTGAGGGCTAGAGTGTGACTGCCAGAACTGGACTGACATTTAACCTGAATATACCTAGTCACTAAATTCTAGTAAAATTGTCATGGCAATCGTTCATTCCTGGTAAGATATTTTTTGAACTTAAAATGAATAGAAGTAAAGCCATTGGCAAAGGACAGCTTTTGGATATAATTATGTTTATAATTTGTTTATATTTTTGTCTGTACCTATGTTTTAAATGCATGTGTGCCAGCTAATCCATCCAGAAGTTGACACTGGGACTGAAACAGTTCATTTTACTGCATGTGTTGTGTTAGGCTTTCTAGAGGTCTGTCCCTTTGTTCCACTTGGTATGGTAAAAGCAGATAGTGAAATATAATTCAGTCTTGCTGAAAGCCCAAATGAGCAAAATTTTTTATCTGATTATCTGATTTAAATGGGAATTTAATGTTTCATTTACTGTTCTTTCTTTTTGCTGTCACAGGAAGCCAGTGATTCAGTAGAGAAGACCAGAAGAATAGTAGTCACTTTTTATATATTGTATCTCTCCACCCTTTAGGCTTCAAATGTAATTTCAGTAGTGTTTCACAAATCTGTACTTATTTCCCTCAGGGGTTAGGACCATGAGCTGTAGGCACACAGTTTGTGGTGATTGGGATGGGCTGAGCCCCATCCCCAGTTGGTTTCAGCTGCGAGCAGCAGGTGAGCAGCACTGCCAGCAATGAGCCATGGAGTGCCCAGGGGCACTGACCAACCACCAAAGGGAACAGAGGGCCCACAGGGGCAGGGCATCAACAGGAGGGGATAAAAGGCTGGGCTAAAGAACAAGAACAGATGACTCTCAAAGCCTTCTGAAGTGGTGTGGTGTTACCCTGTATGAGTTGAGCTTTCTGAAGTTTTCTGATGGCACTCTGTGTGTTGTGGCTATCTCAACTGTGACAAGTGCTGTGACAATGAGGATTTAATATGCATCTGATTGCAGAAGATTTTTTCTTTTTTGACCACAAATGTATTGTGGTCTCTTCTGTCTCTTTATTATTTTTTTTTCTTCCAGTGTGTATTTGGCCCTGGAATTTAAGGAGGTATTGAAGATGGATTATGACTGGAGTTTCTCTGAATCAAATGCAGGAATTTTAGGATAATGAATTGTTTACTACTGAGCGATATTGATCCTTCTGCATGAGCTTGTAATTCAGCAACAGATCATTTGAGCATGGAGGGAAAATTGGTGGCTGCTGTGGGGTGGTAAACTAGGTAAACTATGGATTTGGTAAACTAGCAAAGCAGACTCTAAGGTTGTAGAGAGGGATGCTTTTTTTTAGTGATTTTTGGTGAGGAGAGTGGATTTTGCAAGCCCAAACAGAAGAAAGCTTTTGGGCTGATTTGTAACCCAAGTACCCTAGTGTAGCTTGCAGAAGGGAAGAGGGATTTGTTCACCTGCTGTTGATTTTCCACCTGCTGTACTCCCTTCCTTCTCCCCCAGTAAAGTGGGTGTATGTCTGGAATCTGGGTGTCTGGGTGTTAGCTGACTTCATTGTCAGAGGTAAGCAATGAGCTAGTGTAGTCCCCAATGAAATCCCCTTTGAGGACACTCACAGACTATTCTGAGTTGGAAGGGACCCACTAAAAGAGGGTTTCTCTTGAAACAAGTGCACAGAGATTTGGATGGTGGTGTCCTTCAAATAGGAGATTAGAGATGTTGCGGGTGCTTGTCAAAGGGTGCTCAAGGATTTGAACCCAGAGAGACAAGAGTAAAACTGGAGTGAGCAAATGAAATGTTACAGAAACCCAGAGTTTGTTAGAAGTTCAGTCTTTTTGTGAATATCCATCAGAACTCACAGAAGGTATCAAGAGTTGTTGTCATCTTAATTCCTAATACCTGTTAGGCAGGACAATGATATTTTCTAGGATATTTATTGAGTCTCTAATTCTGAATCTTATTCTGAATTTGCAACTTATACCCCTTTACTAAAGGATGCAATATGCAAAAATGTCGATTGCTCATTAGAAGCTCAGTTCCAACATATGTTTGATCATCAAGACCGGCCTCTGAGGGTGTGATTGCAGTAGATTTCCCATAATGGTACTTCAATTGTGTTATATTTTAGCATTTACAGAGAACTTACAGAAAATTTGATCAAGAAGCAGTAGTATTGTGATGAAGAATTCACAAGAATGTTTTTTTCCTAAAGTGAGCAGCAGCCCAGTTTTTCCTGAAGAAGAGAGAAATGGGACTATATTATTTTCAGTGTTTCTGTTCCAAAATGTAGGTCTCAGTAGTTCTGTTGTGTTCTTCAATTTTGCAAATACAGCATTAACAATCTATTCCATTGCACTTTTGATCCTCAGAAGGAAGGCAGTGGTGTAGTGCCTTAACATATCGTGCAACCTGACAGAATAAGATGTGTAGGATATGGTACAGCAGGAATTTAATGAGCCTTTTTTTGTCCATTATCAGAAACTTCCTGCAAGATATGCCCATAGGAGTGGTTTAAAATCGTTACTATTTTTTTTTCTAGTTTTCCTATCTTTTAAAAGAAGTTTGTTGTAGTATAAATGTATTTGCTGAAGGTCAAGGACAAAATGCTGATGCAAGATGTGTGTGTGCAATTTTCAATAATTTATAAAAAGCCTGGCATTTGTGAAAAAGATGCCATCTCATTCCATGATATAAATACATGGAATGGACAAAATGAATTCTCTGTTGGGCCTCCAGTGACAGAGATACTGTGCAAAAGGTGCTTGACTGTTTTGCTATTTGTAGACTTGGTGTTTGGCTGCCTGTTCAAATGTTTCCTGAATCACCATCTTTCAGTACAGTTACAACAGGAGAAGTGGCATTTTTAATATTGTGACTAACACTTGTATCAGAGCTAAGCATTCTAAGAGACAGTGTCCAAGTGCCTCACTAATGCATGATGTGGAGGCAATGTGCTGGATGATAACCCCAGAAATAACCTAGAATTCTTTTACAGTGCCAGGAAATACTCACTTGAATGCTTGTAGCTATTTCAAAAGGAGATAAGTGCTTCATCCCCTAAAAACCTGAGAATCTGGGGGAAAATAATATCAATAAACACTTCTTGTTGCCTCTGGAGTACTCTCAGACACTCTTATGTGTCTTGCTATCTATTATATCATAAATAGATATAGGAGAGTGCCTTTCAAAAGCCCTGATGTTTGCCACCAAAATGGAATGTTTTGTTATAGGAATTAATGGAAACTTGAAAAAAAAATACACAGAAAATTATTAATAATGTAAGTGTACATGTAGGACTCTACCTGATGAAAGGCTGCTGGAGTGACCTGCAGGAAACACAATTCTGCTGCTGTTGCCTTTGTGTTCCATACAAAGCTTCCCAGCATGGCTGTGGTCAGAGCTGGAGGTCCTTGCCCTCACAGATCCTGTGGGTCATTGCTGTCAGGTATTGTACAGGGAATGGGGACATGCAGAACCTCAGAGGGGCTGTGTCCAAAGCAGCCAGGACAATTTGGGCCTTGAATAGAGTGAGTAGAGAGTCATGGGTCAGATAGATAGGAGACAATGTATAGTGTCAAAACAAAGGAGACTTGGTGTAAATGTTGCTTTTAATATTTTGGTTACTGTGATGAAAGGGCCAGAGAAAAGAACAGAAGAATATCACAATACCAGTATATAAATCCAAGATATACCTGCATGTCTGGTACTCTTTCCACATCCTAAAGGAATACTGAATGAAAACAAGGTGTGTGAAACAGCTTCTAAATATATGACTTGGATCTATATTTAGATCTGTGGATCTATATTTAGTTATTACCCTTAAGATTTTTTTTTGGATGCTATGAAGTATTGCATTAGAAAATTAAAAGTCTAATTCATAGATCAAATAATGAAGGGATAAATTAGTATTGGTATTACTAGCTAAAACAGCAGATTTGAAGTAATTCAAAGAGAGTAATAATGGATTTAGAGAAGTAAATAATATGGGGATTGATCTGTGGCATAGGTTTCAACTTGTCTGGATACAGACTAATTCATAAGGGTAAACCACCAGAAGAGAAATTTAAGTGACAGAAATTGTAGAATGGTATTGTTTAAAACCCACTCTTGTTTCTAGAGCTTCTAGTGGACAGCAGAATGACAGCGTGCATACAATGTAGTTTGATGAGAGGTATAAAGTCTTTTGATGTATGACCTCAGAACAGAATTCATAGGAGAGCTGATTTGGATCGCAGCCCTGCTTTCTCAGGGCTAGGAAAATGGGCTGAACAGTATTGTGTCTGTTTTCATAGATTCCAGGGTTCAGACCAACTGAAAGAGAGACTTAGACTGAAGCAGCCCTACAATGATTTATGCCCTGTAGGGGCAGGGCCCCTTCATCTGTGCCCTTTCATCTGGAAGGGGCACAGATCCTGTCCTTTCTTTCAGGAACTGTTCATTAATATTGTAATGCAGTTGGTAAAAGCTGGGATTGGGCAGATTTAAAATGATAGAAGATGGGTTTGTTGCTGGGCTGAACCTTGACTCACTTTACCATTTCTGCCATGTCTTTCATCATGGTGAACAATGAGTATGCATGGCATCTTGGAGACACCAGCAAGAACATATAACATGTTTTGAGCACTTGACATTTCTCATGTGACAGTGAACACACTGAGAGGCAATTTTCCTATTTATCATGACAGCTCCCTGCAACTTGCTTCAGGAGACCTGAGATTGCATACAGCTGTCCAAGAGAGGAAGGCTGTGCACCAAATTTTTATTTCTCTAGACCCAGAGATTCTTGAATTGTTCTATCAGGAAGCACATTCCTCTGCACTAAAGAAAAGTCTGTGTGTATAACCAGAAGGTCTGAGAGTGGTTGAGTAGCTGAAATTGAAAGAAAGTGATCAAAACCTAGCATGAGAAGAATTGTGCCACATAGACTAGCAGGACAAAACCCTGAACAATAGTTATTGGATGGCATAGGAAAACTGATAATCCATTTTATTTTAATACAACTTTAGAAGGTAGTTTGGATCTCAAGATTAATTTGTTTTAAAAAAGTAACCCCAGAAAGGATGTTCTACTGACTGGGCAAAACTGCTATTTCAGATAAGGGTTAAAGAAGCGCTGCCTCTCACCACTGAATATAAAGACCTATTTTATGGCTCTGCAGACTGGTTTATTCTCCAAGTTCCGGCATATGCTGCTGCTGTTTTCATACCTTAACTAAGTGCTGTGAAGCAACTGAGTTCACCCAGGCTGTCATAAAATGTGAGATTCAACATTGTAGTTGAAAGTGTTTTCACAGAGAGGGATGGTGACAATGGCAGTGAGTGCCAACATGAGTGAGTGAAGGTGTTTAGCAAGTAGGAGTAGAGAAATTTGGGGTTTCTATCTCCATCCCAACGTTGTTCAGATATTTAATCCTGTTACTTTTTGCAGTAAAATGGTAAGTTCTTCAGGGATGAGGATGTTGATTTGAAACTCTTTGGACATGATGTGTGGGCAGGTGCTTTGTTATGAAATAAAGATGCCTCCAGCTCTGTCTTAAAATTAAAAATCACTTTTGACCAGAAAACTGTCAGGTTCCTAGTTCAGAAAGGAAGGCTTTGAATCCTTGTCCACTGTAACAACGAGAGAGCTGAAGTCAGTTTCTTCACACTGGCATCTCTTTTCACCTGCTCTCTGTAGATAGAAGATCTGACATTGCTGAAAATGTCAGATGCACAATGTTGTTTAGGTATATTAATTAAGTATATTTAGTAGTCAATTTAACCCTCGATAACAATATAAAAATGTAAATATGTTGTATTTGTAAAAATATCAAACAATTTGAATGTTCTTTCACAACAGGAGAAAGGCAAATATATATTTTTTAAAAAAGAATTGGAAATAATCTGATGAGAAAAGCAGGAGAAAAAGTAAGGTGCTTCTCCATAATTGTTTATGTACATGCTGACATCTGACAGTTTTCAGTGGTTAGTGTGAAGCAGATATTTTCCTTTCATTGAGGGAGAGGGAAGGTGATCTCAATTTACTTTGCAGTTATTTCAGGATACCTTGAGGTAAGAATGTGCCTGAGGACAGGTAGAGCAAAGCAGTTGGTGTCTGGTAACTTATTATACAAGGGTAAATCAGCCATTTGCTAGAGCTCTGTTTTGAAAATCTATCAGGCTGTTCAAATTCTGCCCTTTATGTTTGCTGGTTTTTCAAATAGATTTGGGCAGCCAGGCTTTGGTTTGCAATTAAACAGACAATTTCTTTAGGCGTTTTTTTTTCTGCTTCACTGAAGTAAAGAAAAATGTTTTATATCCATTTTTTACATTCACTGGCAGTTTCATTACTCTGAATATTCAAAACTCATGGAATGAGAATTGCAGCTTGGAAGAAATCCCAAGTTCTCATTGTTAATGGTGTTTCAAAGAATCATATTCTGAATTATCTGATAAAGGTTACACTTTATTAGATTTATTGATAGCTTTCCTCATGGGTTGGGCCATAGGGTTGAATTGCTAAATGAAAAGAGTAAGTGTTTGCTTTTAGAAAGAAGTTGCTTATATTCTGTTTTTAGTGTGACACAGTTGTTGGTCTTGGCCTTCTGAATCTTGATTAATCTCAGTTTTGTCTTGTAGCTAGTTCCTAATGATTGAACCTGACATAGCTGCCAAATTCTTGTTTTATGTAATAGAGAAATGTCCTGTTTATACTTTTTTTGAGGAAAGCCCTGGTTGCTCTGGCTTCCAGGACCTCTGTATACAGCAGTTTTTATTGCTTTGTTGTTGCCCATCCTGTTGAATCCCTGATATTCAGATCTCAGACTGGTGTAGTTCGTTGTCCACGGGCAGCTCACAGCACCATGATGGCACAGCCTTCCTTCTGACAGACCCTGCCATTCCAATTCCTGCACGGCCTGGCTCTGCTCGCTGTGGTCACCACACCCTCTCAGGCAGTGTGTCGCTGTGTCCTGGTGCACGTGGCAGGAGAATTGCTTCTGGAGAGCGTCCTTAAATTCTCACACAAAGGACATTGCAGGCAGCTTTTAGGGAGCAGCCATTTAAGGTGGCAGTACCTGTGTGATCACAGTGCTGATCATGTTCTATTTTTACATCCTCCTGTGACAGAAAGCTCTCATTCATCCTGACTCTCCTAATCAAGGTGTTTCAGCCACTTTTATTTCTGTTGTGTTCAGTCACGGCTGGAAAATGAATGTATTCTTCAGTGCATCTGTTTTGAAGCAAATCTTGTTCTGAAGAACAATAGTGTCTAAAGATGCAATATTAAGATGGTTTTCCTGTCTAGTATAGGTTAATTAAAAGAGTTAATATAATTTAGGATTTTTCTTGACTTTAAAGTTTGCTCAATAATTCTGTAAACACTTCTGTCCTTTGGAGCAAAGAAGTGTTCAGAAGAAACCGGAATGGCCACAGAGAGAAGCAAAAAAGAAAAAGACTAAGTAACAAACCTGAATAGCTGCAGGTTATATATTTAGCCTTGCTCTACAGGGATGTATTTCTTGATTGTATTTATTTGTATTTCAGTGCTGCTTGAGAGTTCCTATTGCCACTGTCTCTGTGGTTCCCATTCTGAAAAAAAATTGCTTTCTAACCAGCCAGCACTGGCAGTGTGAGCAAGGAAGTGTAATCCCCATTTTACAGTTGGAAAGAGGCTGAGATGGAGTCTGGCTGTTCTCAGCTCACACAGGATGTCTCCGGGAGAGCCAGAAATTGAACCCAGATATGTTGCTTGAGTCCTACCGAGTCTCAAGGCAGTCTTTTCTCAAAACTAAAGAAAATGCATTTATTTGATATACTCATGTCAATGCTATTCCTGTGGATACTATTTGGAGCATCTGGGTTTTTTTAAAAATTCAAATTAATCTCTTTTCTTGCTTTTCATTTCATATTTAGCGCTAATATTTAATGTGAGATGGAATGGAATTTACAGCTTCACTGTGTGAAAGATTGCATTAGAATAAATTTTAATAATAGTTTGAACATAATTAAACAAATTTTTTCAAAGAGATTACATTTTTTGATAATCTTTATTGTCATTGCTATGTAAAAGATTTAAATCTGTTTCCATCTCTTTTTCATAAATTGATGCATATGCAAAAATAGATGATATTTCAGATGCTTAAAAGGAAAAATATTTCCTCCTCTACTTTGTTAAAAGCAGATAATAGGTTAGACTGTAGGTTTAAATTATTTTCTTTCTAAAGTATTCAGAAATTGATAACTTTTAATGTACCATGCAAATCTTGAAAATGGTGTGTGAATGTGGTGGATCTTCCCATGATTTCATCTGGGAGAGAAGTTGTTTGCTTTTGTATTGGGGAATTTCTTCAGCAATGCAGGAGCAAAACCAGTTTTATTTTTACTGATTTGAATTTCTCTGAAGATCTTTTTACCAGAACACGAGAAGAGACTTGTCTAAGTCCCAGCCACTTGAGTAACTCTACATATTTGAGAAGCACAGCAATTTACCCTGTAACTGGAAAAACTATCTCAGGGAGCCATGGAAAGTTGGAAACTTTGGGCTATGCCGGTTTTAATATCTGCAGGCTGTCTGAGGTACTGAGTGCTTCTGGATGCATATGCCAAGTATCAGCCTTTGACATGATTGTGGCAGCTTGGCTTTGTTAGCAGGTTAAAATTCACCATGTAGAATGAATTTAAACATTCTGAAGTCTTAACATGAGGACTGGTTTTACTGTTTTCTTTATTTTCCATATTTTACTGAAGTTGTAAACTGGTGTAATATTGTCTGTGGCTGTAGGCAGCAGCAATAAAAACTGACCTAGAAGTTGGTTTTGTACTGACACATCTAAGAGGAGAGTTGCAGGTGGAAGAGAGGTTTGGCACAATGTTTAGAGCTCATCTGTAGCCTTGGCTTTAGACTTGCCATTCTATTTTTTGAAGCTCTCTGGAGGATCTACCTGGACTATCTCCAGGTGGAACAAGTAGAACCTCTTTGAAGAGAAGGTGAATGAGCATCAGCTGACAAATTGGTGTCATCACAAGTAGTACTGGCAGAAAGATCTTGCAGATTTACATCCTGCAGTGTTACATCTTGAAACCTGAGGAAACAATTGGACTGGCTGGCAAAGGATCCATGTTTGTGAGTGTGATTCTTAAAAAAGCCCAGTTTATGTTATACCATATTCAAACTGCCTTTGGAAAATTAACTATGATCTGAAGGGCACCTTGGTATGCATCTGTTTTAGGATTTTACTGGAAAAACATTTCAGGGATTACAATTGTCCAGGCATATGGAATAGTAATTGCATGCAAATACATTTTATGCTTTTTAGCTTGGCTCTGTCAGCTGCAAGGGCTGGCTGTGCCTGTTTAGTCAAGGGATGTATTATAAAAACAGACAAACTATTAAATGAAAAACTGGGGATGAAAACAAGAGGCTGAAATACAAAATATACTTTTTAATAGTGACTATGGAAATTCTGTACCTAAACAACCGTGGATTTTTTAGTGGTGATCATACTGATTTAGTATTTATTCATGGGCTATATGGATTTTTGTTACTTGCTGACTTCTTTTCTCTGTGCAAATCTCTGAAGATACTGTGAACTGCATGAGGAGTGGCTAAACAAGGAGTTTGTAATTGTGTATGTGTATTTGCAGTACACTTAGGTTCAGCTCTTAGTTACGAGACCCAAGGTGTTTTGGTTTTTTCTTTCGTCTTGGTTTAGGTTGTTGTTTTTTTTTTTTTTTTTTTTTTTTTTTTTTGTGAGCTTCAATAGTTCATTGAAGGGTAAGCCTTGAAATTTTGCTAGCTTTAATTCTGATGTAGCCATGCTGTTCACTTTGTCAAAATATTTCTCAGATCACTTGGCTAACCATTGCTGCCACCTTCGTGAGGACCAGAGAAACCACAGAAACATCACAACCAACACAAATTAATCAGTTTTATTTGCTTATCTCTTTTTATCTGATAATTAAAATTGACTCTTTGGTTCAACAGAAAATCTATGCACAAATGACATTGATTTGTTTTGATAGGCTTATTGGAAGACAAATGAGCTTTTGAATTCCTAGTAACTAAGGAGTGAGAATGATGATAAAATCCTTTGAAGTACTTAATAAATCTAAGTTTTGAGAAAGTCTATGGCTGAAGTTCAACATCTATTAATCTTTTTAAATTTTTCATCTAATCTAAACTGTTTTAATTATTTTCACTTCCACTCTGTCTGAAAGGGTATGGGTGGTTCCTAAAGCACAAGGTTTTCTTCAGTGCGTGACAGGGACAGCACTGAGCAGGACTTAATAATTAATTAAACACATCTGTTTCCAGTCAAACAGCTCAAATCAGTTTGCATCAAATAGAATGGATCACACAGAATTTTTTATTATTGTACTTGTTAAGTGAATGGATGCATTCAATAATGGGGAAAGTGCCCTTTGTGATTGAAGGAGTTATTTTTTTCTTCCTTGTTACTAGGCTTGCAGGTAATAACCTTAACGTTTTAGGTGTGACAAGAACAATTGAATTACTAACACAAAATAGGCTTATTTTGAATTTGGATTTATTTTGAAAGCATGAGTAAAGAGCTTATCTTTCAATAGGAAATCTGCAGTTCTTTGAAACTCAGATCTAGTCCAAAAAACTAGAATATGAAAAAACCGTTGCAAGCAATTTTTGAGCCGTGCTTTGTTCACATGTCAACACATTTTATCTTCAGTACTCTTAAAGGGAAAGAGAATTTCTATGAATATCTCTGGCACTTGGCAGTGGAGCAAGCTTAAAATGTAACTGACAAACCATAGAACAGAACTAGCTCCTTCCTGAAAATTGTTCTTTTCTGTCACTTAAATGTTATTTTGGGGAGAAGAAATGTAGAAATTGTTCTTTGAGAACTTAGGTATTGTTTTGACTTGCAGGGAAAAGAGCCTTTAAGGAGATAAGGCCTTCTGAACATAAAACCCCATACTTCCTTGATATGACAAGTATATATGTAAACTTGCCATATAGTTGAGTGTTAAAATGAAGAAGAGTCAGAGCTTGACCCTGATGTCTAATGTATCACCTTATATGTATGAGCTGTGCCCCCAAGCAAAGTAAATAACACTCTGAACTGTGACCAAACCATGAGATAAATTATTAGACCATATATTTTGGACTGTCCTCTACGGCCTCTAAGCCTTCTGTATCAGGACAAAATCTGGCATTCATCATTGACTGTCTCTAAAATTAACTTTCCTAATAATCTTTCCTCTATTTTCTGTCCAAAAATGTTACAGAGTCTGGGGTATACAAAAATTTGAACCGAAGAAAGAATTCCAGCTGAGGTCAATAATAGTATTGTTTTATATAAGGAGGTTTTAGGATTTGGTGTCCCTGACACCAGACCTTTGGATTAGTGGAAAGATAAAATTCTTAGTGCAGACCCAATACTTGTTTTTTCCATTAATGATATTTAAGGTTTATGTAATTATTGAGGTATTTATAACAAATATTTAATAATAAATAACTGTGCTGCTTTACTGAGAAATGTAACATGAAGCATTGCTTATGCAGAGAAGAGAAGGAATATTGTACAGGAAAGAATGGAGTAGGTTTTAGGACTGGAGCACTTGGGTGAAATTTACATTTAAAGATGAGGAAATGTCTTCTTCCAGTGATGTGTTTTCCCTTTGATATGAAGACAAGTGAAGGGAGCTGCCTGATGGTCTTGGTTGATGCCAGAGAGCCAGCAGTGTGATTTAGCTCTCATTAAGGCAAGCATTTCTTCAGTATTATCTTGGAAGCTGTTTCCAGGACAAGCAAAAGTGCTGATGCTTTTGCAAAAGGCAGTGCTAAACTTTGGAGTCCCAGGTGCAAAAATAAACATGTGTCTGGAGGGATGGGCTTGTCCTCCCCAAGGAAACAGGGCAAGTACAGCTGATTTTTCCAGGAGATGAATCTTGAAGAGTTTGTAGATGTATAGCTACAGATCTATAAATGCATTATGAATGTAAAATTCAACAGAGAAAAGGGAAGACCTTTAACTTCAAAGTCAGTGATGACATAAGGAACTACAAAATAGCTGTAGGAAAATTCAAGATAGAAATTAAAGGCAGTGAGGCTCGGAGAGCATTTTTCCTACATCACTGGCTTAGTCTTGTCCATGCTACTACAAATGCTGTTTTAAAAACAGGCACAGTTTTGCCCTTGCATTTTAACTCCTGTTAGAAAGCTTTCAGCACCCAAATTAATTGGACTCTGAAACTGCTGTCCACAAAATGAAGTGTAGGTAAAAGGCCCAGCTCTTACACAAAGGAAGTTGTGTCCACAAATAGGATTGTGTGATGTGGTTAGCTCTGACCACACAGAGCTGCTTTGTAACCTGCTGATCTCTATGAGTGCTGTGCCCTTTCCTGTTTCTGTTACTCCCTTAAATTCCAATATATCTGATGTTTTCTTTGAATTGAAGGTTACTCTTTTAAGTCTGTTTTTGAAAATTCCTGATAGTGAATGGTGGTCACGTTCCTTTTTTGTTTATCTCTTTGCTCGAATGTGGCAACAGTGAATTAGCATAAATGGTGCGAGGAAAGTAGTTAATATAATTTGTATTCTTCTTTAATCCTTTGAATTTACCTCCTTGAAGATACATCAAAGATGAGTTTGGTTCATAAATATGTTCAGAAGATGAATACAGTAGGGGGAAAGAATCCTGTTTTATGGTATTTTTAAGACCAGAAATAAATCCTTTATAATCAGTAATTGACCTATATGATGTGTTTTTTCCAGTTTGTTTCAGATCCTTGTGCCAGCAACCCCTGTCTCCATGGTAACTGCAGCAGCAGCGGGGATGGCTACCTGTGTGTGTGCAGCGCGGGCTTTGAGGGAGCGCACTGCGAGCGCTCGGCCCGCGGCCCTGCGGCCTCGGCGGGGACAGAGGCCAGCCCGGCCCGGCACAGCAGCCCAGCCTCGTCCACCCTGGAGCCCGACATTGCCCTGCCCCGCTCCAGAGCCACCGTCACCTTACCCACGTGGCAGCCAAGGGCTGGACAGAGAGTTGTGGATCTCAAATGGGATGAAATCGAGGTGAGACTATTCGGTCGCAGTGAAAATTCACTGACAAGAAACCTTTCAAGTGTTATTTTCAGGTGGTTTCATGATGTCCTCATGAGAAAGCTGAAGATGTGATCTCTGCCCCGAGTTAATATGCTGATAAAATTGAAACAACCCATTTGATCCATGTTATGAGTAATGGACTTAAGTTGTCTGGTGTGTTGTATTAGATTCTTCTTTGAAATGGGGTAATATTGATTCTTCCCGTCAATTGTGTGACAACATATCTCCAAACATCAAATAAATTCAGGAAATGCTAAAAATTAAAGCAATTCCTTTAATATATTTTTTGGTATTTGCCATTATTATCACATTTTGCTGCATGTTTCTGCATTATTGAGACAACACAGTTTCTTGAGGATTGGAAGTGATAGCTAATACATTACGCAGGGCACAACTCTAGGGATGCAATGACAGTGGTGGAAACTTTTAAATGTTTAAATTGTAAACATTTGTTGTAACTCCTACAAACAAATCTCTGTCAAAATGTAACAATATCTGGTAAAACTACAGCTGGAAAGCACACAACGTATGATCCTTAATAAATGTGATCTTTGCTTTCCACTGTGTTGCACTCTGTGCTGTTTGTAATGCTTAAACATTTTGCATAGACTGAAGTATCTGCAAAAATTAAAAAAACAATCAACCTTAACCAAGTTATTGTTAAAGGAATGATCAGCTTAGTACCAAGTGCTAGGAATAGTGAAACTTGTTGCTGAAAAAATACTTTAATTTCTGTAGGCACATTTTTATGACATCTTTTTCTTTTTGAGAAAGACCTTAATATAATTTTGTTTCAGGTTATTCAGGAATAAATAGGTAAAATGTCAGTTGTGTCTTTTTTTTGAAATGTTTCAATGAGTTTGATTCTCCTGAGGTGTTTTAACATACTGCATAATGAGAAAGTAAGCAGGCAGGAGTTTAATCATGGAACAAGTGTATTTTTCATCACTCTTTTCTAGCCCAAACATATTTGTTGAAGTTTCCACTGTAAAATTTATTTAATCAATTTTATGAAAGTAGAATCAGACCATGTGAAATATATGTTTGGTGTGTTGCAACTCTGATATTAGCTGAAGTAGAAGTATTTATAGGGCTGTATTCCATTTCAGTGGGAGTGCTGGTAGGCAATGTCTGGAGCATAAAGCTTTATTTCCTGGAATTCCATCTCCCATATCTGTTATTTTACAGTAGAACATATGTCAGGCACCAAGGATGGAGTTTGGAGAGATCACTGAAGCAGAAACAAACAATGATCTGCTCTTATTACTTAGTTTAAATGCAGTCTCATCTCTGCATGGGTGGTCCATATGTCCTGATCAATTAAGGGCATGCTCTTCCCTGTTCCAGATTTCCCTGGTATGTCTTCCTCAATCTGTGGTCTGGTGTTGTATAAGGAACATTTCTGCCTGGTTTGCATTTTAGGTAGATTCAGTAAGAATTTCAGTCAGGCAGATAATTCTCAAGTGACTATTCCAATAGCTGAAATTCACCCTTCTGCATGTCTTCTGTTACCTAAGAAATACAGATAGGTCATCAGTTGCTATTGCATGACTAACGCTACCATGGCAATTACTTGCTATCCTATTACCAAATTGCTTGTGTTGATGTGTTTTAATATACTGTGATGGGTCTTGTATTTTTGACAAGCTCTCCAGTGTGGCATAATGACCTTCTACCTTGTTCTTTGGAAGTCACAGTGAGAGAGATGATTATCTGGAACAAAGAGATTTCACTTGCTGATTCGAGACATTGTATCTGATCTCTATTAACTGAGGAGAGTTGACTTGCCTGAAGGTCTGTGCTCCAAAGCCTCTTTAGTGGAGGTTTCAAAAGTCAAATGTGTTAATAATAAAAACACTACCTTTCCTCATAGCTGTAAGAACTTTGCAAAACTTGATCATTCACTCTCTTGAAAGGAAGAGTAGCTGTAGGTTTTGTATTGCAAAAATGTTCTCTTGTGATCTTTGAGTTTCAGAGAATAACAAGTACTGATATTTGGTTGTTGTTTTTTTTTTTTTTTTATAAATCTTCCCGGGCAGTCTGTTTTCCAAATTATTCTATACTGGTACTGGAAGT
The DNA here is from genome assembly GCF_047830755.1 of Zonotrichia albicollis. Lineage (NCBI taxonomy): Eukaryota > Metazoa > Chordata > Aves > Passeriformes > Passerellidae > Zonotrichia > Zonotrichia albicollis. The sequence continues at coordinate 27,267,854 of NC_133827.1, read as the reverse complement.
GAATTAATGTTCTTCAGACCGTATGGTCTCAGAGAGAAATTTTGTCAGACTCTTTCCAAATGGAAGGTCTCACTATCTTCAAGGATGAAGTTTCCATGAAAGCTTTTCTGGGAAGTTTTGGGAACTCAAAGAAGGAACACCTGAGAGAAGTAAGCTGTCTAGGAGAGGCATGATGTGTGCTTACAGTTGGACATGTTTTCTGTATTCCCTGGATAGCAGGGATACATTTAGCACTGCTTGCTGGAATCAGCTGTCTCAGTAGTGTCTGTACCAGCAGGTAACACACAGATGTCTTTGGACGCAGTTTAATTTCTGAGTGGTCTTCATACAAGAAATTAATCTTTTCATGATGTCCAGATTAAGGACTAAAACCATAGATCATAAGCAAGTTTTTTTTGTCTCAGTTGATTTTCTTTTGTATAATATGAATTTGTCTTTGTGCTTACCCATTGACAGATAATTCTTTTTCCTACTTGGGGCAACTGGTTCCCCTTGTAGAGAGACCCAACTAACAATCCCCATTTCCCCAGTTCAATCATCTTTTGTGTTACAGTGTATAGGAGATATTTATTAGCCAGTAATGGAGGGAAAAGGAAACCATCTCATTAATCCTACTCAATTAATGGATTTAATAAAGGTTTCAATGTACAAAATCAACGGTAAGAATAGCAGTACCATACTCTTATATACAGCTTTTCATAATAGACCTAAAATTCTTTTCAAAGGAAATCAGCTGTATTATTCCCATTTTACAGACTGAGATGCTGAAGCACAGAGCAGTGGTGTGATTTGCCAGGTGTGCAGCCAGAAATTAGAATGCTGAGCATGTGAGTCCTAGTCTAACCTTCTATTTATACTGCAATTTTGTGCTCAGATTCAAGGCTTTGGAACCAATGATTAGAGGCTACAATAAACTTCTAATTCCCCTTGCAGTGGGGACAGCATTTGTTTTATGTGTGTCCTTAGTCAGTAAATTGCAAGCCTTTAGGAGAGTGGCTGAATCAGGTGTAAAATCCTGAGTGTTCCTGCTCTGTAGCAATGGCAGAATTATTCCTTAAGTATATTCTTGAAACAGGAACCTTTTAGTCTTGACTAACTTTGTGTTGCTAAATGTTTTTGCATTTTTTTGGTTAAAGTATGATATGAGTGCAGAAGGAGGAACAGAATCTGAACAAATCCATTTGAGATTGATAAATACAGAATAGAAACTTGATCCTTAAAAATGATGTCTTAGGAAAACCTTTCACATGGAAATGGGTGCAAGTTGGAGTATAAATGTTTGTCCTCTGCTTACCCTGTTTTCTTGACATTCCCTCTTATTATTGCTGTTAAGAGCTGGAATGTGTATAATTTTGATTTGACTTACGACTGCTTTTTTAACCGTGTATAAGATTTGGTTTTGAAATCTCAATAATTTTTCTTTTGTTCTGAGAAAAATAAATTCTACAAACACCGGAGAATGGAGGAAGCACAGATTTTGGTAGAATAATATTTGCTTTCTTCTGGGATAAATCTGTAATTTCAATAACTCCTTCTCCTACAATATTAATTTCTGGAACTTTTTGTTTATATAGAAACATAATTTTCATAGACAACTTGATGTAAGTATCTCTGGATAGCTGCTACTTTTTATTGTATTTATTTTTAAATAAAACCCTAAATGTCTCTAAAAGCTCAATATGCTTAAACAAAACTTATATGAATTTCATAGAAACGTCAGTTTATTATATTCCATTACTAAATCATGTTCAATAGTCATAAATACTAGGTTTCCTAAAATTTAAGCTCTTTGAGACAGAAGTTATGTCAAGATATTGAAGGTCTTCTCTTCTGAAGCTGTATTGGTGGGTGGGCTCAGGATTTTTGGTTATCCAGAGCTGTTTTTGAAAAGTATCTAGATTCATTTAACTGTTCCTTCAGAAATCATCCTGTTTTGAAGTCCTAGAGAGTATGAGGGAGAAAGAGGGAAAAAAAACCCCAATCCTGATGTGTTTACTGCCTTTCAGTGTTTTGGTGTAGAAATATCTATAGCTGACTTGACAGTCTTAGGTTGAAATTTATGTCCCTGCTTATCCTCCAGTGACCTGAGCTCATACACTGCATGCAAAGATTTGACTATGTGCAATTTTTGCTCAATGAACTTGTTTACACAGTGTTTATCTTTCTTTTCAGAACAGCTCCATAGACTCTGGAATAATAAATGGCTATTAATTCTTGATGGAAGTAATCTTTGTTGAATGACTGTGCTGTGATCTAAGTAGAGGATAGGCAGCTAAGCCTCACACAGCCACTTACTCACTGCCCCATCCAGTGAGATGGGAGAGAAAACTGGAAGGGTAAAAGTGGGAAAACTCATGGGAAGATGAAGACATTTCAATAATTTTAAAAAGGAGAAATAGAAAACAAGAAAGAAAAAACCTTAACAAAACAAGTAATGCAAAAAGCCCTAATTACTCACCACCAAGTAACTGATGCCTAGCCAGTCTCTGAGCAGCAGCAGCTCTGGCCAAGTTCCAGCCCCAGTTTCATGGCTGAGCATGGCTTCCTGTGGTGGGGATGTCCCTTTGGTCAGCTGGGATCTGCTGTCCCACTGTGTTCCCTCAGCACCCCCAGCCTGCCCCTGGTAGGGCACTCTGAGAAAGAGAAAAGGCTTTGATGCTGTGTGAACACTTCAGTGATAACTAAAATATCCGTTACTGACCCTGTGTTCATCACAAGTCCAAAACACGCAAGCATAGCAACATAGCACTGTGCAAGCCATTGTGAACAAAATTAACTACATCCCAGCCAAAACCAGTACAGACTGAAGGTCAGATTTCATGAAGCTGACACTGAATTTGGTGTATGGCTTGAAACAAGAAGGCAGCTTGCTGAAATGATAATCTAGGTAATCTGTCATTGTGTAAGAGAGCCTCCTGTGCCTGCTGATGCCTCTTGGTGGGATGTTGGCATTGATAGTCTATGACAGAAAAACAAAGTTTTAATAATGTTATCGGGAGGATTGCTGTGCACTGGAACCTGGTGCTGTGCTTGCTGACTCTACAAAGTGGCTCTTCCTCAGATGGGCAAAGAAACAGACTGCCAGCAACAGAATTTGCTGGGTGGATGTGCAGCCTCCCTTACACCAGGTTTCAGTGCTGTGATAACTGGTAAGTCTTCTTCATCCGATACTGTTTTTGGATGCAGTCTGTCAATCTCCCCCTGGTGTTCCTCAGAGAGGCACTACTCCTACTCTAAACACTTTTGCTTTTCTCTCCCACTGGTGAGATATGTTAGAAGTAAACCTTGATTTTCTTTCTGTTCTGGTTTTCTTTCAGGCATTGTCCCATTTGAAACTCTGAGGGTAGAACCAAGTGCAGTGATGTGGAGGTTAAGCTAAATGACACTAGATTTTTCAGCAGCAGTAGTTTTTCTGTGCTATAGGACAAGGGTCCTGGAACTGTTGGGGGTTTTTTGTTTTTTGTTTTTTTTTTTTTTTTTTCTCTTTAAGGATTTTGTTCTGAGTTCAGTTTCTGTGCTAGAAATGATCCTGCTTTGTTGCTTGACATCATGACATTAAGAAGATAGTACTAGATCCCTCTCTTGTGGTTCTATTCTGTTGCCTTTTATTTTCCTACTTCTCTTTTCACTTTTTATTTGCCAACAGCTGTTCAAGATCTATAGTTAGGATCTAACCTGTTTTATTTCTTTCATGTATTATTTTTTCCTTACATAAGGAAGACTGCCAAAAATGTTATATGTCTTAAAAATGAGGGATGCTTCTTGCCACACTTACAGGGTCAGAAGAGAATAAATCCTGCTGGCCTTATTCTGATAAAAAAAGTAGTTGTATGTTCAGAGAAGCTAAAATTGCACGTTATGAAACTTGCTTTATTGAACTGCAATTTAATATGAAATCCCTTGGAAGAAAATCTGAAAGAACTAGCATTTACAAGACCATCCCTCATACTGCATTTGTCATGACAGTTTCTGTCCTACTGAAGAACTGAAAGGTTTTCTTTCATTATGACCATGCCAGTTTTCATGGGGTACCACCTCAGAACACAGCCTTGCTTTTCTCAAATAACTCATTTTCTCACTCCTTCCATAACATAATGTCTTGGATGAGTTTGTGTCCATCTTTTTTATTTAGTTCAAGAATTATGTGTGCATTCATAAATTCTGTTTAATTCTGGCTAATTTGCCCCACTTTGCTCTGGCTGCAATACTGTGCAGAGTTGTCTGTGGCCCCACTACGAGGTAAAATAAGGAGAACAGCTTTTGGAGATGAAAAAACAAGAGGTTGACCAGACAGAAAATTCCCAAGGCAATATTTTGAAAGAGAACCTTCTCAGAACAGGGGGAAGGTACCTGAGTCACAGGTATCTGTGTGTGTCAGAATGTGCACACACATGCACTCATACTTATTTGTGGTTAATTTGGGGATATTTTCAAAAGAAGCACTTTCACTGTGTGCTGGAGAGGGGTTTAGTGAAAGCTGTGGTGTCACTAAAGTTACAATGACAATTAACAGGGAATACTTAATAGGCAACTGGCTCATGGGATGACTTTTCACTGACAGCCTCATAGTGTAGGTGAGGCTCAAGGCACCTCTGGGTTTTTTTCTAGTCCAAACCCTTGCTCCAAGCAGGGTCAGCTAGAGCAGGTTGTTCAGGAATTTATTCAGCTGAGATTTAAGTAACTCAAAGGATGGAAGGTCCACAAGATACCTGGGCAGCCTCCTCCACTGACTGGAACTATCTGTTGGTTTTCAGAAATATTTATTAATACCTTGTTGATAGGGTAGTGAGGGCTTTCTAAGGCACATATGAATTTGGCCATCCTACTTACAAACCACTTTTAAATTTGAGGAAAGTGTGGTGCATTTTGCAAGAAGTAAAAGCTTTCTGCCCTTCTATCAACTTGGGGCTGAGGTACAAAAGAAATGCAGACGTATCGTGGCAGCAGAAGGGCTGGATTTTGCACTGTCAGGATTAGTCTGCCTGTGTTGATAAGGCCTTGTAGAGTTACAAATGTCTGCTCAACTTTTTAAGAAATCTACTATGAAATTTCATATACAATAGCTCTCTTCAGAGAACTAATTTCAGCACTGAGAGGCTGCATAAATGTAGACTTAGTCTGTATGCTCCTCTTCTCAGCCTTATTGAATTAAAGTCTAGTACACTTAGGAAAGTAATAAAGGCACTCACTCATGTAAAAATATTGCCTTGGGATTTATATATGTGTTTCAGCACTTGTTAAGTGTATATCTCATTATTCTGGTTTTGTTAGGCAGGAGAATATCTGCCTAACTCATGCTATTTAATTTCTTCAGAAAAGTTGCAATATGGAAGAATAGTCTATTTCTCTCTTAGGCACCAGTCCTGATTTTTTTTGCAATCTCTTCTATACCACTGCCATGGCCTGGTAGGGAAATCTAACAAAATCACTGCTGGCTTGTTAAGGCCCAGGTGGAGATTGTAGGAGTGAGAACTCTCAAGATTTCACTCTTGCTTTCTCAAATGATGCTGCTCTTTTACCTATGTAAAGTCTAAAAACATTTGAAGCAGAAATATAGTTTTTATATATTATCTTTTAAGAAAAATATAGCATGATTTAGATGCAAACTTGTGAAACTTATGTAAAGAGGAATTCTGTATTTAATGTCAACAATTTGATATTTAATAATTTTTAACTCTAAGATATTGAAGAACCATCTTGGATGTATTCTATGTTGACACAGGAGCTTATCTTTGTAATCAACTCCTAAACATACTTCAGACTCTGGAGGGTGCATGAAGGTTTCATTTTCTTTGGTGACTATTTTTAAAGTAGCTGCATCATTTGTGTAAATGTTTATAAGTCTGTTCCCCAAGAACCTTCTCTCTGTCCTGACATTTCTGTACTATTAAATGTTTCAGGAGAAGTGTTGGATGTCATTGCAGTTATGTTATGTTTTCTTTTGATTGTCTTTAAATGACAGTAGATACCTACTCTGTTTGTATTTTTTACTTTAGACTAGGAATGATCTTTTTTTTGTCGTCTGAAAATCATTAAAGTATATTTCCCAGTGACTTCAGTTTTAAATATCTCCTACCAGTTCTAGAAGCCTTTTTTTCTATTTGAGTGTGAAAATTACAAATTGTTTTCATCTTCTGAGTGTCCTTTGTTGCTGTAATATATTGGTTGTCTTTGGCCTCATTCTTCAGTAGTACAGTTTTGCAGAGTGCTCTGTTAAGACATGAAAGAGACACACTTAAAACTCTTTATAAAAATTTATCACAGCTGTGAAAAAACTGCAATTTGTTTCTTAATGCAGGTGTCAAAGCTGTCATTTTTTGTCTCCACAGAACTTGGCTGAAATAGGACGCTGCTGAGACAATTTTTTTTCCTTATGAGAGTTACTGCTTCTTCCTATGTTTTTTTGTCTGGTTCAAGTAGCAGGGTTGTTAATATATAAAAAAATTCAAATTTCAGTTGTCATAAAATCTGGGTTTAGCATCCTGTTGGTTTAGATGTTTCTTTTTACCAGATTCTTAGAACAGGAAGTCAGGGCCAATTACAAGTGAAGTTCCTAGAGAAATACTTTGAACATTACACATCTCTTAATAGAAGAGTCAAAATCATGCATTTTGCCTTCACTCTTGTAATTATCTTTGCAATGTTTCCTATGTGTGCTTTCCCTGCTGAGTAATCCTAAATTCTGATGTGTTTGCAAACTAAACTCTTTTTTTGTTTCATTGGTTTTTTTTTACATTTTATGAAGGTTAAATCTCAGGTCTTGTTCTGTAGCCACTTTGTTCAGCTCTTGCTTCTATGATTCTTTTATTTTTATTCTAGTTGCAAAGACATCAATACCTTTTACTTAAAAAACTTCCATTATTAAACAGTAAGGTAAATCAAATGCTTACATTACAATTTCCCCCCTATGTTCTAAGGTGTGATCCCTGAAATTGTAAAACTATAGAAATACTATAAAAAGGAGTGTGTTATAGATGTAGTATAAGACTGTATGAGAGTACAGATACTTATTTCTTTTTCCCCTTTGTTCCAATAGGCATGCAGATTCTCAAAGAAAAAAAGTTTAAATGTTGGCAAATATAAAAGGAAAAGTGTTTGCCAAACTAATTTTGGATGCACTGTACTTTGACTGTTAGTTCCATAATTTTGACTTCTGAGATTTAAAAGTTGTAATGGATATGTTATAATTTTTCAAAATTAATTCGAAAAAATACAATAAAATTGCATATTGCTTTATTTTCGTGAACTATATGTATTCATATTGTATACATCAGGGAATTCAACAATGAATTGAGTAATCTAGATACTGGGAAATCATTCACTTGGGAAATGTGAATACTGAGTATTTGTCTTAACTGAGTCAAGATAAGCTCTGAGTGTCCTAAAAATTATTACTTGCATCATATTCTGGACTTCTGTTCATGTATTATTTACGTGTGTTTCATTACATTCATGTAATATTTAAAGTTTCAATTGTATTTAAATTTACAAATTTTATCCTGGCTTTTGCTTTGATGTAAGATTAATTCATGGAAGTGTGTCAGGTTGCATATTTGTATTTTCAGATTAAGGTTGATGCAAACAGTTTGAAAAACATTCTCTGTGGCTGAAAGAATAGCATTTCAAACTGCCTAGAATTTTGAAGATTAAACTGATATGTTGGTTTTTTTTCCAATGTGACATTTCATAGGCAAGTTGATGAAGATACATGAAAAGTTATTTTAAACTGATGATGATATTGAGTGATAAACTCAATTATGCCACATAAAGTATTCCTTATTTGAAATAAATGTACTCTTGGAAAGACTAATAATTTTCACACGATCGTAAGGAAATTACTGCTACGAAGATCTGAATAATTAAGGAGTCTCTGTGGTTCCTGTGTTGCATGACACTGTGTATGGTGTCTGGATGTAGTTAATGTAATAAAATATTTTTTTGCCTACTAGGCATCACTGGATTTGGCAAATGCATCCTTTTGTCTCACTGTGATCATATTTTTTTTCCATCTGAAACTACTGTTTGTCCAAGCAATTTTTACTTGGAAAGAAGAGTAATGGGCCAGTGGGAGAGTGTTTTTCAAAGGAAAAATGGTTTTTTTTTCCAAACACATATATCAATATGGTAGAAAGGCAATGTCTGTATTTGTTAGTATAAATCCTTCAGTATTGCATAGATTAATGATGAACTATTTCTTGGATGTAGCAAATATTAGAGCATCATTTATTATTCTAAAGGAACAGAAAGCTATTCATATTTTTCTGAATATGTTAACTTTTAAAGGAAGACGGCTTTAGAAGTTCAGACTTTTCTGCAGGAGCTTTTTTTTAAAACAAAACCCTGAAAGGATGGTTATGTGAATTTTCAGCACCTCTTTTGGCAGCATTAAGGTTTCAGTGAATGTTCCTGAGGATTTTTAGAAGATGACTGCTGGACTATTAGTGTCATTTGTAAAAAAAAAAAATATTTCATGTTTTTAGTCAGATTTTATGATTTATTGTTAAATGAAGTTATTTTTCTTTTCAGATAACCCCAGATGTGGCTTGTGGAAATGCCAGTTCCAATACTTCTGCTGGAGGCCGGCTTATCTCCTTTGAAGTTCCACAGAATACATCAATAAAGTGAGAATATTCTTATATGTGATGAAATACAAAAGCACTTTTATTTTCATTTGACTGGATATTTTAGAAAATGGTTTTTCAGATAGGCAAATTTGTCAAATGACTAAAGGACAATGAGAGAATTCAGACAGACTTCAAGCATGTAGCAGAGCCATGATAGCTCTTTGCTCGGCATAATTTCTCCCACATCTTCAGTGTTTTAGAAGATGTAAGCATGTAAGCTGTCTCTGGGCCATCATAATGCATTAGAGATTAGGGCAGATGTGTTGACGATGTCAGTTTGGAGAAGATATGACTTAGTGCAGTGAACACACTTTTCCCCTCTTTAATCTCAAGATGAACTTGCTGATAGAAAGTGTTATTGTTGACTATATAAGTGCATGTATATTGTGCATTTGTATTTGGTTTCTGGGTTATTGCTTTGGGTGTCCCCATTAGGTGTGAAATCTTTGTGTATGTCCTAAAAAACATTTCTCAAAAAATTTGAATTTATTCTGTTATTCACTTTTCAAAATCATGCTTTTTGGATAAATGCTTGTTTTGTTTTGTTTTGTTTAATTAACAAAAACTGACTTTTCCTAGAAAGATCTGATTCTGTCACTGGGATGAGGCATTTTCTTATTGGAAATTTTATTTAAAAAAAAAAATCTGCCAACGTAGTTCTCTGGCTCACAGCTTTGCTGCAATTTTAGACTTACATTTTCCCAAAATAGCCTACTTTTCTCATACTGTCATCTCATCTTTCAGAATCCCATGTTTCTGTTAAAAAAGGCCATGCTCGCAGGAGAAAACAAAGTGATGCAAGCAGACAAGCTGCAGACAGTTTGGAGCAGTAACTGTTAAACGTGGGGGCCGTCCCGCCCTTCCCACGGCTTTGAATTGTGCTCATTCATGAGCCTTGAGCCCAAGTCAGGAGCAGATCTGGGAGCGTGGATGCCCTGGCTGGCTGCAGTCTGAAAGCAAACAAGTGGCTTTTCTTGGAATCAGGAAAAAGCCAGCATTTGTGGATTCTAAAGTTGTATTTAAGAGCCTTGATGGAGAAACCCAGTTTTAAAGGAGGTTGCAGAGTACACAGTTGGTTTTGATAATTTTTACATTGTATATATTTAGTAGAGTTTTATGCCTGAGTAGATTAGTGCAAGTCAAGATCGATTTTTATTTCATTTACTATCTTAAAAGCACAAGGAACTTACCTGATTCAATGGCTATCTCTGAAAGGGGAATAATTTCAGTTCAATAGGTTGATTTTGTTTTGATTGTCATATGAGGCCTAAACTGTAAAACCAGTTGCTATCCTGTTCTAAAAGTGAGACATTCAGCTTTTGTAATAGCAATTGGGGTTCTTAAAGACGGTGCAAATACTGTAAAAAATTTGCTTCTTATGACATCTAGTTGCAAGATTTTTTCAATGTCTGTTGCACTTTGGTTTTCTTGTTTTGAAGTCAAATAACAAGTGAACAGGGATAAACTGCCTTTGTTTTTAGCAGAATTGAAATAATTTCATTACAGAATATTGTGGAACAGAGCTTCATCTCTAGGTATTTGAAGGTCTGTTTTCAGCAGGAGAGAATTACCAGTTTTTAGCAGTTGGATGCAGTTATGTTTGTATTTCTGGAGGTTTGTTCAAACTCATTTTGGATTCCTTCATAGGAAATTAATGCAAATACTTGGGACCTTACCAGAAACATGACAGATTTTTTTTGTTTCATTATGGAGGTGAGTAGGAGAAGCAGTGCCCTGTGAGTACAGACTGGCATAATGTAGCTCCCTAATGGAGCCGACAGAGTGGATGCAGCAGTAGACTTTCTATCCAATCTGTCAATATTCAGGAAGGCACCATGGGCTCAGTGACCTTGGGAGCATTACATGACTCATTTGATTTACAAGAATAAACTGTCCTGAATCTTCGATCTGGTGTGTCAGACAAATGAGGATTTCTAGCAGGATCTGTCTCCTGGTATTGAGTGAACATTGAATGTTCTTCAGTAAACAGCAGGGCTGGGTGTACTTTAGCTGCAGAAAACAATGGCACTGTAGGATGGAGGTAATACTGAAAAAGGCATAATTAAAAAGACTGAATAAGGATCCCTCTTAAGGATATACCTCACTATTATGTGGTATTTATCTAAAACTCTTCTTGGGTATTAGGATGGTGACCTTCAAGTATCAGAAATTGGGACTCTGTATGATTTAATATGCTATTACATAAACTATTATGCAAATCTTACAGCTGAAGCATTTTTAAGTTCTGTGGACATGCTAGAGACATTCAGGGTTTTTCCTAATTCCATACTTGCTAGATTTAGGTTTCCCATCTTTGTTAAGGTTCAGTTCTACAGTGATGTACTTCTTAATTACACCGACTTCCTCAGTGTAAATTTTCTCATAATTTCTTTTCTTAGAATAAGGCAAGATGCTACTGCTTCTCTCATCCTGCTATGGAAGGTCACAAGCACTGGATTTAAACAGTGTTCACTCATTGATGGCAGAAGTGTCACTCTTCTCCAGGCACTGGGTGGGCTTGTCCTTTCTGAAGAAATGCTTGCATTAGGCAACAACTACTTTATTGGTGAGTAACGTGCTGACTTTCTGTCCATCACCTCTAGGTGACAGCTGATGGTTTGCTCAGCATTTAGGGGAACAAAGGACTAATTCCTTTAAGTGCTGAAAGATCCTAATGGGATATTGGGACCATGTTTCAGACATTGGTTCATTCAAACCAGACAAGAGCTACTCTAAATTCTTACACAGTGGGCACCACTCACTTTAAAATCTACACAGTCATTTTTGTCTGATACCTTGAGATGATGCAAGTTATTTTATATGTTCAAATTTAATAAGCTTTTGGCAAATGCTGAAGTATATAATTGAATGCTTGAGGTGTTTCTTTGTCAGGGATTGTGTCATGGGATGCTTTGTGAAGAAACTTAAGCCTGTAGACAGGAAAATTGAAAAAATACATTACAAGATCAGATTTCTTATTATATTTTAACAGTGTTTAATTGCACAGCTTTTTTATCTTCTAGTGTTGTCTCTGTGACTATGGAGCCTTAGAAATACATTATTTGTTTCACTCAGCAATTAAATGTTAAGCATCTTTGTGGAAGGAGTATAATGAAAATAGCCTGATACATTATTTTTAAGGGTATGGGAAATAACACAGATTTAAAGCTATATTTTTGCATAGACACAATAGACTTAATTAAATTGAGATTTCTGGGCAGATGTTTTATTATACCAATGACATGAAACCAAAATCATTGTAATAAAAGTACTTATTGTTATCTGCTTGAAAGCATGCATATTTTTAAAGGAACTATAAGCTGCTACAATTGTTATTTGAAAACTTACCATGCTAATAAATGTAAAATTAAAAACATTCTGATGTAGAAACATGGGGAAAAATTCCAAGTGCGTAGCCAATACAGAAAATCCCTAAATACAGAAGTAGTACCTTGTTCTCTCCTTTTTCAGCTATCACTTTCCAAAGATACTGCATGAAGGTTGTTAGTAGAATAATTTATTTCTTATCATCAGTGGTTTCCATTAGTGATGTTTATTTCCTTCAAATAATTTTCCACTTTCTTTTAATATTATTATTCTTTATAAGAGACTTAGTTTTAGGCTTTTTCCCCCCGCTTTTAATCTTATTTTACATTTAATTTATCAGAGTTAAAGCCTTCCTCTCATGTCTCTGGAATAAATTTTTGAATTTGCTTTTTGGTAGTTAATGTATGATAAAAGTATCCTGAAGACAGGATAATTGGTAGCTTTTATGCAGTGATGAATATGCCTAAAAGCACAGTTTGGTCTGAGCTCCTAAGCAGAGGGCCCAGCTTGCTCGATGAAAGCTCCACTTGGCTGTACAAGCCATAAAGCATAGGTTATTGATTTAGATAACTAAAATATGTATTGTGTTACTCTTTCATAGCTTTTCTTGTCCTCTCATTTCTATAGCTCAATTTCTGTCACTGGGATTCTTTGAATTTTTTATTGTGTGCTGGGTGATGTCAGGTGAGAGTGTACCTTTTCCTAGATGAATATAACACGAGGTTGAATTCACAAAAATGGCTTATTTCGTGCAGTACAAGTATTCTGAGACCTCTTGCTTTACTTCCATGTGGTTTTCAATACTTTCTTTGGTTTTTCATTTCCTGATAGTGAAGTTCTTTGTAAAATTTTCCAGCTGCTGAAACTAAGGCATAAATTTTTTAGTTTAAGAAAGAGCCTTTGAATTTCCTTCTCAGTTGTATGGAAATATTCTCCTTACTTCCCATCATCAGTTTTTGTCCAATGAAGTGGAGGTCTGGGGTGATTTACTTAAAAAGTAACTAAATTGTTTGGTGTGAAAATGAATTTTATATTCACTCAACTGAAATCCATAATTCTGCCAAGACTTATAGAAAAATAATTTGATCTTTACTTCAGATTTGATCCAGATGCGTGGAAGAGGTCTGTCAATTTGATGTGCCTTGCGAGTTTTTAATCATTTAGCTTTCAATAAGTCACTTGAATACAGTTTTTCTTATAGACAAATTTCCATGTTTCTTGATAGACATGAAAAACTTATTCAAAGGTACAAAAAGTTAAAGTGGGTGATTTTATATTAAAAAACCAATAATGTTGCCAGTGCTTTTGTTGATGTTATTTAAGCTAGAATGATATGAGGAGGCCACAAGATGGTGTAGGTTTCTGTAAGCAGTCACACAGTAAAGCTGTAGACCATGTCAGTTGATACATTTATATAATTTCCTCCTCCTTCCCCAACTCTTTTTCTGTTTATTCTAGTGTAATTTTAAAGGATTCTTCTCTTAATTGGTTAATTTTTTGTGAGGGCACTTTTTTAGTCTTGTAAAAAATTTCTGAGTAGATCTGTAAAAGAAAAATGAGGAAGATATGAATGAGTTTTTTGGTTTGACTTTTTCTGTGCGTGTGTCTCTTTTTGATCTACATCCTTTTTGAGTCATTTCTCACTGTGTTCCTTCCAAGTTTTGTTACTCAGCAAGGTACTTTAATTGCCTCTTGCAATTCTTTCTGAATAAGTTATTTATATCAAAGATAAAACATTTAGGGAAATATTATTTGTTTTGTGTTACCTTGCGGTGACACAAGTTTAAAGTTGTTTGTACAAGATTGAAAAGACTCAGAAGTCAGCAGTAATGTGCTGATTTGCTGATCATGTGGTTCAGGGCACAGTGTCTAGAGGTTGGGAAGAATGCTGTTTTTGAGATCTAAAAATAGACCCTGTCAGCACAGAGCTGTTCACCCCAGAGACAGTACCTGCACTGTGTGAGAATGAAGGGGAGAGCACAGCACAGCTCACCCAAAAAGAGCACTCTGTGTTCTCTGATGGGCTTTATAAAATGGCTGCTGCATCTGCAAACAGCCTCTCGCAGGGCAGGAGAGAGAGATGGTGCTGTGATTATGCAGCAGGATTATGTGGATTAATTACAGCATTGACCTGGCTGTGGCCAGCAGCAGGCTGCCTTGCACATTCTGTAACACATTCCTTCCATGTTTTGCTCAGGGGATTTTTAACGAGTTTCTCTAAGATTTGCTACTACACACATACCAGTCTTCTAAAATAATTTTTGATGTTTTATTAGAGAGTGTACCTATTAGCCAGTGGGGAAGAAAGCCCAGCATGGCTCAGGCCTTGAAGTGAGCAGGTGAGTTGCGGGGGTAGGAGTAGGATGGAGCACTGTCATGGTTTGAGCCTGGCACAGAGCCAGTGCCCCCCATGAAAATGCCTCACCCTGGTGTCTGCTGTGAGATGTGACCAGGAATAAGCAAAACAGGCTCCAACTTAAACATAAAGGACACTTTATTACTTAAACTACAGGAAAATAGGGAAAGACCATAAGGAAAAAAGAAGAAAAGAATTGAAAACCTTACAAAACCACTTTCCTCCTCCCCACTCCCTGACTTTCTCAATCCAATACATTCTCTCAAAAACACCAACTGCCCAGCCCGGCACGACACTTTAGTATACTCAAACTTCAGTTCATGAAGAGGAAAGGAGTCCTTCTTGTTCCATAGGCTTCTCCTGGAAACACACTGAAACCTCGGATGCTTCCTTGTCACTTCGGCACCGCCCGGAAAAAGAAGTCCTTTTGCCGCTTGTGACATCTTCCTTCCATGCCCAGTGCTCTCACCACTGAGACATGGCCAGAGCTGCTTTTAGGGTTGTCTTTCAAGGATGCCTTGTCTCACTCCAAAAAGGCACAGTCTCTGCTTTTGGGACATCTGTCCCCCCCATATTTTTCCAACCCCCTGGGGCCGGGGGGTCCTCACGAATGAACCCTCCTGGTTTTGAGGCACTGCCTCCCCCTAAATGCAGTCTGTGTCACAGGAACAACTGAGTCCATGGCTACAAGAAAAAGTCCAGCCAAAAGGCCACTCCAAATCATCTCTCCCCATCCAATCATCTCCACATTCTTCGGGCCAGGTCCTTGTCTCATCTCATCTCCTATCTCCCTTCTTATTCAGCTTCGAGGAGGATTAGCATTTTTGCAAGGCCCCAATCATGCAAGAAAGGGTTAAAAGTTTTCAGTCTCTGTCGGTCCCGGAGCGACTCCCACGCACGCTGCCCACACGCTGCCGCTCCGGCCGGGCAGTCTTCCTCCCCCCTTCTCCTCCTGGCTGGCTGCTCTCCTGGGGGGGGGGGGGGGGGGGGGGGCTGGCTGCCCGATGTCTCTTGGGGCTCCTCCACCCTTCCATCCTTGAAAGCCCCTCAACCCCCACCTCTGTCCAGGCCCCGGGCCTACCGCATGGCTGCCCCTCCCCCGCCCAGCAGCAAGGCTGGACAGGGGAGGGTGATCTGACCTCCTCGCCGCGATGTCCAAAAAGAGGGAGTGCCAAGGGCAGTGCCCTGCTTTTAACCCCTGTGTATTCTCGGAGGTGTGTCCAAACCCCACTGGCTACACCGGGTGCCAGTCTCAAACCCAAAACCTTCATTGGTTTGACCACAGCTTCCCAGAATTCCCACTCCTTCCTGGTCAAACCACCACAAGCACACAGCCCAAGCCGAGGTGCTGGTGGCTTTCAGTGCCCGGTGACTCCAGACAGAGGTGGTGATGAGGTGGTTGGTCTGTGGGACAGGCCAGGTGAGCTGTTCCTGTCTGCTCACGGTTTGCAGCAGCAATGTTTCTTTTCAAACCAAGATTTGAAAAAAAGGGTGTTTAATCAAGAGCATTTCTGAACAGGAAATGCTTTTAGTGTCTGTTCTGTGGAGTGCTATGGGTGGGCATCAAGATTGGCCAAAGAGATAGTGAAAAAGAGAAGCAGGAGGAATTTAATAGTGTCTTTGAAGAAGAGATGGAAATTAAGGGTTCAACATTAAAAACATTATTAGACTTATAGATTCGTACTCTTTGTCCCAGTGTTCTTTGAAGTTAATGAGTGATTCCTGCATAAACTATTTATGATATTTATAAAATGTCTCATCAGTATTTGTTTTATTTCTGGATCTTCATATATTCATGCTAGCAGTAATGGTACTAGAATGTTTGAAAATGAGTTAACTGCAAAACTTCACATTGTTAGAGTCATACACCTATTCTTCATTGCAATATATCTTGAAAAATTGAAATCAGATGAAATACATTTTACAAGTCTGAAAAAGTGAGATAAGAGGTCCCTGATGCACCATCAGTTGGTGGAGGAGTCTTTCAGAAGTTCTTATGAATGCTAATAAGTTACAGCTAAGGATCTCTGGGGTGAGTTGAAATTGCTGCTTATTATATGTTTTGGGAGGAATCTAATCTACTCAGCACTGTGCAGTTCTCTCTTTCAGGGAATAATACACTGGATTTTGGAACATGTATATATTTTTCTATACTAGATTGTTGTAAATGCAAAAGATTTACTGAATTGATTAAATAATAGCTGTCTTGAGAAAAAATTATGCATTAACATTTTTCTTTAAAAAATAAAAAAGGGCTTTGAAGGACATTCTTAGCTTGTATGGCATCTCCCACAAAAATCCTTTATGATTTGTTGCATGCATCTCTTTTGTCCAAGCATGCTATCACGTGGTGACTGAGAACTGGAACATTAATTTTGAGAACATAGGTTGCCGTCAAAATGCTGTAAAAACCAAATCCAATGTAGACTAAAAGCATTAAAGCATTTCCTTTTTTTTAATGCTCACATTTTGGAAGTTTTACACTGATTGTACACCATCTGCTTCTTCATGAGTCAGTTAATTTACCCTGGTGCTAAATGAATATACCTGTTTACTAAGGCAGCAGCTCTGCCCTTCAGGTGTATCCAAGGTACACCTGTGGCTGGCAGACTTGCAGTCAGGCAGGTCTAATTTCAGACAGTTTCCAGTCTGCTTGGAAAACTGGTATATATCCACCTGTGTGGCTGTACAGATAGCAGAACATATTTAATAGTCCAGTTAACAGCTAGGACACAAAACAAACAGAGCTGCTCTTTAATGAATTTGGAGATTGAGTAATAATTCATTGAATCGCAGAATATGCTGAGTTGGAAGGGACTGACCAGGATCATCCAACTCGTGGCCCTGCACAAGGCACCCAAAGAATCCCACCCTGTGCCTGAAAGCATTGTCCCAACACTTCTTGAACTTTGTCAGCCTTGGTGCTGTGACCACTGCCCTGGGGAGCCTGTTCTGTGCCCAACACCTTCTGGATAATACATATTTTCCTAATATCTGACCTAAGCCTCCCCTGACAGCTTCATACCATTTTCCTTTTCATACCAATACAAAACTGCATATTATTTGATTATTGTATGTTTATGACTTAGTTTTAAGAAGTGTTTATCTGGAGGTTTTGGGCATAATGAAGAAGGTGGAGCTGGCACTGCTGACTCTGTGCATGCAACCTATTTCCTTTCTTTCTCCTAACAACATTAAAAAATGAAATTATGTTTTCAGGTCATTATAATGGCTGTTAGGATATTGTCTCTGTTGAAAAAATATCATCTTCTTATCAGCTTTCATGGTAAAATGTTGGTAAAATTGATCTTCTGCCTCAGTGTGCCCAGAGCTGAAGCAGTAATGATGGGAGCTTCTTCAGAAAAAGAGTAAAACAAACAGCTGGGCATTAGTATTTTGCTTCCATTTTCCCATAGGTAATATGATAGAAAATTTGTATATAATTGTAAAAATGATGCTTGTAAGTAGCTTGAATCGACTTGCTTTTAGACTTTGTGCTTTATTTAGCACTTCCACGTGCTGCTTAAGCAGCTGCTTAAAACACAGCTTCTATGAGATATTGCTACATTTGCTTTTTAGCTTATTGTCGGCTTATAAAATCAAAGGAAGACATTTATAAGCAAAATTGCTATTTCTCAGATAAGCCCTTGCACATAATAAGGTAGAAAGTTTAACATTTAATATGAATTAATATTTTTATCTGAACAGAAAGTAAGTCCTCCGGCACAGCCTTTAAATTATAATGTTTATTTTCATCCCAGCAAACAGAAACTGATGTAGACTTGTCAGTTGACATTGCTTGGCGTGTCATCTGGTGTTCTCCAAGATGACTAGCCTTTTAGATCAATACAATATAATTAGCTGCTTTAAACTATAATTATCAAGAATTTAAAAAATATTTCCTTAAATAAAATTGGTCACTGTACAAACTCACTTGAAAATAGGTGCTCTAGCATCTTTGTGATGAGATGAGGAGTACTGATGCCATTCAAATGCCAACACCTCTAAGGCAGCTTGCTTGAATTCTACTAAGCTTTTTGATGTTTGGCTTAAAAAGGAAAATTAATGCTTGGCTTCTGATGCACAAAATATCTGCTGCTTTTTAATAAATGTGGGAGCCATATGGTTCTATGTCAGGAAGGATAATATTTTTCAATCCAAAATGCTATCCTGCCTTTCAAATGCAACAAAGTATTTTCTATTCTAACCTGAGCAGTTATTCTAACCCTGAGCAGTTATTTGGTCTTCTGTTGTTCTTTGATTATTTAACGAGTTTCCCTGCAAGACCTTAACATGCATTAAGGAGTAGTCACCACCAATATTTGTGCAGTTATATTGAACAGGCAAAATGAAACAGTATAAAAACAGTATGTGAAATAAAAATAATAGAGAGAGATATTTTGAAACAAGTTGGTCTTTTCTAACTTTTGTCTGAAAATAAGATTTTAGATTAGGAGGCAAATTGTAGCTGGGGTTTTGAGATGTGGTTATTGTTGTTACAGGCCTCTAAAACATGCACACATTTCTGTCTAAAGAAAGCAGTTTACTGCATCTTGAAATTGTTTTCACTTAAGCAAAAAATTAAATAGGACAATTTTATTTCATAATAGGAGATGTGTGAATTGAATTCACTGAAAGCCACGTAATCAAGTTACTCTAGCTTTAACAAGTGGCCATGTCTCAGCTGAGCATCTGTGTGAGCTCCCAGTCCAGGGCATATTGCAGTGATTTGACTTAACCCTCTTTCACTCTGGACCTCATTAAATCTCCGTGCCCTGCCCATGCTGTGGGGATGTGCAGAGCCCCTGTCCGTGTATGTGGCTGCTGTGCTCCTTTGTGCAAGGCGGCCTCGCTGGGGGAGTTGCTGATGACTGCTCCAGTGAGTGGGGTTCTCAATTTTAAGTGTGTAATTTGCCTGGAAGGGCCCTATTGTCTGCAGATTTGAGCATTGTGCTCAACAGAACATTTCCCTGGGGTTTTGGGCACAAGAGCTAACCTTGCAGAAAATGGCCTTTTGGTTAGCAATAGCAGCAGCAGCAAAGTGTGAACTGCAAGAAAAGCGTAGTGAAGTGTTAATTTCAATGATTTATTTTAAAAGATGGCCTTTCAGCATTCAGCTGAAATCCAAAACATTCTGAAGAATACTGCTGGCCTATATAAGAAAGAATATCTTTATAAGTATGGTAAAATAAATATCCTGTCCTTTGTGATCAAGTTGCATGTACCTTCATCTCACATATAAGTAGATGTAAAAATCAGACTAGTTACTATTTTCATACATTGTATTATGTTTTAAGCTAGCATTTAAACAAGTTTAGAGTAATCTTTATTGAATTAGTAAATTATTAAAAATTAATTTCTATTAACTTCTATTTCTAGCAAGTAATAATGGGAAATTATTTTTCTAGTGTGTCATCTAGTGTGTCTAGAGGTTCATCTACTCAAATTTGTAATATTTGCTGAAATACCTTTTGTTTGTTTCTCTAATTTTAAGATTCCTTTTTCTTCAAATATGACTTCTGTGACCAATTTGCAATCAAGATCAATGCATTTATTTTAAGTTGATCACATGGTTTTTTGCATGATGAGATCTTGGACATACTGCTTAACCTGATGCATGGAATATGGATACCAGTGCATAACTGGTACATTGTCTCACCAGTGTGAGACACGTTTTAATAATGCCTGTAAAATGCATTGAGATCTTCAGCTGGTAATGTAACATGCTGTAATGGGTATTTAAAAGTAGGGTAGTCACTAATAGGGCCTTTCAGTTGAACCAGTCCCTAGAGATATATCCTGGCCAACCTCGTCATCCCATCTTCTGCAGCTCCCCTTAGTGCAGTCCCAGCTGTGCCACTTGTATTCCACCACACTTAACTGCATTTACCAAGCGAGGAATCAGAGCTTCTAGTGGTCTACATTTGGGCCCAAAATAGTTCTGTGCCAGCTTGGCAACTTGGCTGAAATGCTGACAAATAAAGATACACTGGGAAATTGTGATACAGGAAATCTTTTAGAAGGATAGTCATGTCACCCTTTGCTGGGATTTTACCATTACTGTGAAAGCAGAGTCCTTGAAGCTGGGGGAGAAGGTCACAATAAGCTACTGCCACAGCTCCTTAATAAACTGAATGCAAGTGGCCTTGTAAGAGGAAGTGCACTCCTGCTAGCTGACTCTTTCATAATTCTGTCATGGGGTTTGGTCCAGGTAAGTTATTAAGTTGGACAATTGTTTAAGTAACAGTGAAATTCAGAAATTGACATTTGTTATGGAGGAAATGTGGTGGAACATGGGACTTTGCTATGCTGAGTGAATTAAACTATTTTGCTCAGTTCATAAATATATTTTTACTACCAGTCCTGCAAAATTGAGCTCCAGCTTGAAAGGCAGGCTGTGTGCTGTTTGTTCTCAAAGTTTTGGTAATAATTTTCTGACACCCAAATTTTGCTTTCTCTTACACCAGTATAACACTATCATTGTCAATCTGCCTCTGGTAGAGCTGTAGGATTGTTACCGAGGATGTAACTTGAACAGCAGCACTCTTACCTTTTAGTGGTTGTACTTGAGATGAGTGTGTTTGATTGCAGGAGCCCAGGCTGTTTTTATTGTTGGTAGCAAAGGAAGAAAGCAGATCCATCTAAAACTGACTGTGGCTATGAATGCAACTTGGAGAAGACAATGAATGTGATGAGGTGGTTTTCAGTCACCTCCCAGGAAAAATTCTTTAAATTACTGTTTCACATGAGCTTGTAAAAAATATTTGAAACAATTCTTGAACTGATTCTCATTAGAATCTATGTATACTTTCAAAAGCAGTATCTGATCAAGGCTTCTGTGAATAAAGCACAGTAAACATGCTGATCTATATAGAATTTGGGAGAGTTGTGCCACCTATAAATAGTGCTATTTGTGGACAAAATAGCAATTTTGCTATTGCAGCTGTATTTTTGTATCCCCAGATGCTGTGTTGCCTAGCAGCATCGTTAGAGAGTGATCTCAGATGTTCTGTACGGTGCTGATGGCACTGATGTACTGCATCAAAGATTGCAAATGGCATTGATTACCTGTTCCTCACTTCTCATTTTCTTATGTATGATAATCATCCTGAGGCAAACTAGGAAAGGATTCCTGACCCATTTTTCCTATTCTGTAGCACAGTATTGGTGTCAGGGTGGTCCTGAGGGGATTGGTAGGCCTTAATGACCCTGAGTATCAGTGTCATGGAGAGGGGGGGGTAAATGTTTGTCCATTTGTAAATCAAAAGCAGGCCTCTACTACTTTAACATGTCAAGGTAAATTGGCAGAATTGAGTGCATCATGAGAATGAATATCTGGTCATGCTTTTTCATTTGTTAGGTCTCTAGAATGAGTTGGACATGGCCTGTATGAACAAGAGAAGGATTGAGCTTGCTTAGATTTGATAGATGGAGAACTATTTGAGATTGTGATATACAGTGCTATTAGAGGGAAATCAGTTCATATAGTTAAAGTAAATATCCAACTTCATGCTTAGATCCAAGAAGGCACTCTGAAGCATGGTGGGTGATTAGTACAGACCTCTGTTTTCATAGTAATTTTCATGGTATTGAATGTTAGCTATATCACATGACATGGACGTGAAATAGTCTTTGGATAAAATTTGGACAGCAAACATTTTAGGAGGAAGAACTAGAATTCATTCCTTTTTTTTTCCTAGTGGGTACTGTAATAAAAAAAGAGTTCTCTCCCTTTCCTAGCTTCCTTTTTTCAAGTATTCTTATGTCTGCAAAGTTCAATGGCCATTAAAAAGAGGTTGAGCATATTGACCACTCTTGTTTAGCTTGCTGGATAATATGTTCTTTTGTGGGGGAGAGATGTCTTCAAACAGAAAATTCCTCTGGACTCTTTTACACTTTAGGTTATTTCTAAGTGTTTCCATCATCTGTGGATGAACTATCAGATATACTTAGGTAGCTTCTCTCCTGGACCAGTAAGGTTTATAAAGGATGCTCAATAAAGGATGCTCATTCTGCTCTGAAACAGCAGTGTTTTCTTTAGAAGCTGAAATCTGATCTGGAAGCATCACAGCTTGGCTATGTTACTGCATGACAAGAACTGAAGATATGGTACAGGCACACCAAGTACTGCTGCTTTGATCCTGAAGGACTGATATGATCTGTTTTTCTTCCATTTAACAATATCTCAGTTTCCCATTTTCCAAATAATGAATAGCTGACTGCACTCTACATGGGGAATGGGGTGGAGAATCTACATCACCTTATTCTGGGGCCCTTTTTAGTTTTCCTACCATCTTGACTTACCAATGCCCTTGGTGCAAGGGCTGCTTGCTGTGCAGGAGAGCTGTAGGCACTTAGTGTCTTTGAGAACTTCACTGCTTTGCAAAATGTTGAAGTTGGCTACTGACCCCAAAAGCTTTTGGTGTGGGAAAGTGTTGAGAGAGAAAAAGAGAACAGATGGAAACTGATAGACATCCCACTGCTGTCTCATTTCCTTGGGAAGCCAGGCTAAAAATAAGTTGAAAACTTGAGGACTGATATTTTGTTGTGAGTGCCCAAACCTGCCTTGGCAGTAATTCTCACTCATCCAAGAAACCTTTAGGTGAACTCAAAGACCTACTCTTCCGTGAACTGGAACTAAAAGGATAATCTACTGTTTCAACCAAAGGTGGATGTCTTTGGAATGCATGTATTCACTGTGTAGAATACAGAGATACATTTGAGCCAAATGGAAAAGGCGTTGGTGTGTGTCAGAGCATGTGGGGTGCATAGCAAGAGTTAGTGAATGATTTCTAGTGAAGTGTTTTGCCTTTTGCTAACATTATATGCAATATGATAACCTTCTTGGTGGTCTGTTAGCTTCAGTCTTCCCTGTTTTGACTGTCCACTGTGGACCAGCTCACTGAGCTCAAACTGCTGTGTTTAGAAGGAAGGTATTGCTCAGAAATGGGGCTTGTGGGGGAAGCAAATCAGTTTGTCTAGTCTAGAAAGCATACACTCAATTAGTGTTTGAGTACTGGTAATCTGAATGGCATGATATGATCTTCTGAAAGTATCTGGACATAATGATGACACCTGCCCTCTTTTAGTTTAACTTTATTTCTTTTTTTTCATTCTTAACTTTCTTGATGTGAGTGAAACAGGAGCACCCATACCTTGTGCTCCTAGACATATGTGTGTGGAACTGCCAGGGAGGAAGGAGCTGTAGTGTATTTTACCATGCTTCCTGCCAAGGAAATTGTCCAGGCATTTCCCAGACTATCAAATGTGTGTGCAAAAAGCTTGAAAATGCCTCCTCTGCAATTCATGACTACTCACATCACATTATGATTTATTTGGCTTGAGAATTGTTTCCGTTATATTACTGTAAATAACTCAACCCTGAATTGTGCAACTAAAAATGCTTTGATGCCATTATGTTTTAACTGGCTTTAGAAAATCAGCAAGGTTGAACTGAACAAAATTACCTTTTGGTATAAACTGCTGTAATATTTTTCCCCAGACCTGAGATGAAAGGAGCTGTAAATATGGTTCTGAAATTATTCTCCCATCTAGAAGTTAAAAATAGAACTTAAAACTCACTGTAGTTCAGTTGCCGTTATGGGAATTGGGGAAAGAATTAATTGAAGTGCTATGACCTGAGTTAAGCAGGCTGTTATATTTAGATGGTCAGACAAGCTTCTTTTAGCCATAAAACCTAGAGATCTCAGAACATTATATGTAACTTCTATAAAGTGAAAATAAATACCCACGTTTGTATGTTTCTAGTATTTACAAATTAGGTGAGATAATTAGAATTCACAGGAAAATGTGTGGTATTCTAGAGAGAATAATGATTTTTTCAGTGGTTTGCCTAAAGGCTTTTGATACCAAAATAGTAACAAGATTCAAAGTACAAAGAAGGTTGATTTAATATTTCTTTAGGGAACTGTCCTGAAGAATATGTAACAATCTGCTTCAGACAAGGAAATGTGAACCCAAAGACATTTTCTAAATACCACATTCTTCCAAGCATTCACATATAATTGCATGACTGCCAATGACAATTGCATTCAATTGTTAAAGAAAAATTCTGGCTGCATCTTTGAACAGATGGGTAAAAATGGGGTATGTATTGAGGCCAGAATAAATTGGCTTGCTTTGAAGAGGTCATCAGATTACAATAATCTTCACTAGCCAAAACAGACCATTAGGCATTTGGAACTATACCCAATACATGTGTTTTTGGTTTTTTTTTTTTTTAATCTGATCCTTTAGAACATTCAGCTAACTTGTAGAGGCTGTACTCAAGCCAGTGGTGTCTATGTAGGACATAAGATTTTCCTGTTTGAAGGCAGGATTTAGGGATCATAGACAACTAACAGCTGAAGGAATGAAGCATTTTAAAAAGTGAAATCTAAAAATGAAGAACAAAGAATTCAAGTCTTCCACATGATTTTGTGTGGAATTTGTAGAATTAGTCATGCTTTACACTTCCATATGCAAAATGTAAGTAATGCTTAGCAGCTGTTCTGAAAGAGAATTCACTTTAAGCTCTGTTGCATTAAACTTTTGTTTATTCCTGTTCATTAAAAATACTTTGTTTTATTTTTTTTCTCATGACTAAATGTTGTGCTATCTCTAGTCTGTAATGCAAGAAGCTGAATTTCATCTTTGAAGCTCCTTAGAAGTTTAGGCTGTAAATGGATTTTGCAATTTAAAGTGGAAAATCTAAGAAAAACATTCTATGTCATACACTGCATCTAGTGTTGTTCTTTTAAAAGTTAAGGATATTTGTTTAAAAAAAACCCATCAATTTTTGCTTAAATTCTTTCTATATTTTCTAAAGAAAAGGGGAATCATAGAATGGCTTTGTGCCTGCAGCACTCCATTTTGGTACTACAGACTTTTTGTAGTCTGCCTACATGGAGGATAGTGAAATCAAGGTTTGACAGTTTATGGAAGGATCTTTGGTGGTTTTTATGCATAAATTCTGCGTGCAGTATATACACTGTACCAAACCCACATTTTTGTGTCAGTGCACATTTATTCTCAAACAAAACAATTAAATGGAAGGGCTGTGGTGCAGGACTCTAATCAGAGTGCTTAAACAAGGCAGTACAAGCACAAGTACAGGAGCAGGGGCTCCTGTGTATTTTCACATGAACACTGACTTTATCCCATACGTCATGGACTGTGTGTGTGCGCCCCATTTTATCTTTCCTGTTGTCCTTCTTTTATTTTTCAGATAAATCTGTTAGGAGTATGTGTGATAGTGAAGTTGTTGTGCTCTGGCGTTTTTTAATATCTACCAACCACAATTTTTTGCCTTCCATGTAATTGCAGGTGCTAGCCAGAGATTCATGAATCTTCCTGTTCCTTGTCCAGTGTTCTTATTTCCATGTTTAGTTCACCTTTACCTGCCATATCAGCTTATAGAGACATCAGATCAGACATTCAATCATACTTGTATTGCAAATACACAAAGTGCTGTCAAGTGGTATAAGTATATTCTTGCAAACTTCATAGAAAACAAAACAGAAGGAACTCTCCATCTTTTACCAATGTAAGGAATCTGGCTGCTTTTTAGCTCTGAAAGTAACTTTTATGAATTCATTTAAATGAATTTCTTCACAAAATTTTATTTTCATGTTCCTTGTCATTAAAGAAATTAAATATATATTTTAACTTTTCAAAAAGTAGCAGGCAAAAGCATTTATTTTTAAAACATAAAAAATGTAGGTTTGAGCTCTGGAAGTAGATCTGTTTCACCATCCTGTCTTACTTTTTTAAATCAATATAATGAGATTTGTCTCCAAATTGTATTTTAATTTGTATTTACATGGCTTGCAATCAGAGAGGTGTGTATTAAACATGAGCAATTTTGTTCTTAGTTGCCAGTTTATTTCAAATCAGTTTTATTTGTTCATCTAGCTGCAGAGCATTAACAGTATCAGCTTATTTTGTCATATAATAAGAATATTTTCTTTTGTTTTTTAAAAAGGTTTTTTGAATGATTCAGTTACCAAGTGCATTGTGGCTCTGCGCCTGACTGTGGTGGTGAAAGTGAGTACCTGCACACCTGTGGGGAGCCATCCAGACAACTTCCCATGCTCAGGCAAAGGGAAATGCATCACCAGGCCAGATGAGGTAAGATCAGCTCACCAAGACATTCCTGTCATGTGGCAATTCTGTGATAATTGAAACACAGCGCAAATTGCCCTTGGTGTTTATACCTTGCAGCTGGGGAACAGGCACTGGCATCTCACAGGTGTTACTAAATAACAATATTTATCTGCTACACCTGAAAATCAAGCGCTTGAAGTAAGAAAATAACAGAAACAAGATGCAGAGATTCATATCCTGCCCTGGTAATAAAAACAATGGTTCAAATCAGGTGTAAGGGAATTGGTTCTGCATCTTAGAGTCACTGCAGAAGGAAGTTTCCCTAAAGGAGGACCATGGTGTGGGCACTTGGGATCTCCAGTCTCCAGACCAATGTGCTCAGATTTAGGAAGTTCTCAACTTTGTCATAGGTTTTAGGTCAGCTTTAATCTAGTGCTTCTCTCTCCACCTCTTAGTAACTGCTTACTCAGAGTAGACTCACCAGTGCAATGAAATTACCAGACCATAATTATAAGAAGCAGAATGGAGTAATTTGATAGTGGTTGCAAGGTTTCCTGTACAGCTTTGTCCTTTACATAATACTGCAGTAGGGATTACAGTGGCAATTCCACTGGACCCTGGGGATTTTGTGTGATATAGCAGCATAAGAAAATAAGAACCAAATCTGTCAAATTTGCAGTCTATTCTGCTTTTACAGAACCAGACTGGGCTTTTGTGATTTAGATACTGTATACTCTGTTACCTTCTATACATATTATTTCTTATTTCATGGATTAAAAGTCATTTACAGCACAAATATGCACAGTTAATCTTTGGTTTTATATTATTCATTTGGGAGATAAAAGCAGTAGTAACTGTTGAGTAAATATTAACAGCTGTGAGCCTGCTGTGAGCACAAAAAAATTGGCATATTGAGTGAATTCACTTGTAGTTCATCTGCTACCATTTTCTGATTTAAATTCTCAATAAGCGTATTTGATAGAAAATGGTGTTTTGAATTGTAACAACAATAATTAAATTGCCACAGTAATCTATACATACGTGGCAGTACTAACATCTGGAATAATTATCTGTTTTATTTCTCAAAAATGAATTTGTAAAATGCTTGAGGTAATGTGTGAACATAATTATTGCAAGATGAATTTAGAAATAAATGCTGCTTTACTATACCAGCTGGCTGGTATCCAAATAAATTATTCATTCAGATACAGTGTCGTATTTCATAGTCCAGTTTAGTTTTTTCCTTTACTGTATTTATCATTTTTATTTTATAAAGTCAGTATTTTGAATTTGACTTACATAAATAATATGTTCAAGTTTATTATGCATAACAGCATATCAGAATATTGTCTTTTTCCATTATTTGTCAACTTGAGTGTTATATCTTTTGATACATTGCCTCATTTAATATATTTTCATGTTGTTTGTCCAATATGACTCTAATTTCTTCCTCTTGTTGCATGCAATGTTACAAAATAAGAATAAATTGTTTCCTATATCTATGCAGAAGAATTAATGCATTTCTGTATTAAGGGAAAAGTATATATGGCCTCTAATAATTATCCATGTGTTATTAACCTTTTAAGATGTAGCAAATAAAGAAATTTTTCTTTAAAAAAAGATCGATTGGCTTCACAGCAAGAATGAGAAGCAATTATTTAACTCAAAACAAAGATAAACCAGTATCTGTATGTTCCTGGCTGTAATCTTGACATTGGAAGCTTTCTATGTTAAAAGCAGAACAGTGAGTGATGAGAGCCTGCCTTGTGCACATGCAGGCTGCTGCTTTCCCTGGCAAGTGAATAGAAAAAATTAGGATTGTTTTTATCTTATCACTACTCTTTCTCTGAACCTAATAACCAGAAAATTTCTAAATATAAAAAATTTATAAAAATTATGTAAATATATTTATATGACCATTAAAGATATATAAATATCTTCAAATAAAATTTTAACTTCAGAAATGCAATTGCTTCTATTTTTGCTGTCATTAACTGCTCCTGAGTTTTCTAGAACTTGAATAAATGAGGAATGCTCCCAGTGTTCCTCTCAAATGCCATCAAACCTGTGCCAGGTGCCTGCTGGGCTGGGGTAGCTTGCTAGAACATCAAATACAGTGACCAAAAGGAAGTTAATTTATATCCAGCCTCCTACTCCAGGGGAATTAAAATGCCGTGTTGTCTTTTTGCCTGTCCTGTGTTTCTAAATCCATGAGCTTTCCTTGCTCTTTTGGCTATTAGGTGCATCAGAGAACTTCAGATAGGACCCTGATTCATGCCCAGCATAAAATAAAAATAGAAGGGCATATTTCATTAAGTAGAATGTTTTTGCCATAGTTTAACTGAAATTATGTGAGATGTGCTTTAAAATGTCTTGATGATTTCCCTAATGATGGAGCAAGTGGCTGCCAAAATTGCATGCTTGACATGACAACCATGGTCTGTTTCCCACAAGGCACTTCTTTTTGCAGGACATAAACTTTAATTTTCTTTAAATTTAAAATGCGCCCTTTGTGATTTGCTGTTTGTTTTTATCCATAATTCATTCTGGTTTTGCACAATCTGGTCTTGCAGGATGCAAAGCAACTTCTTAGAAGAAAGCATAAAAGGCCCAATGCCATGAGCAAGCTCAGAGCTCTGCTGGCTGTAGTCATTGCTTCCAGTGCCAAGAAGATTAATGGTTGTCTTTGAGCTTTTATGTACTTCATAGTTTTATTTCAAATCTAGTAGTGTGTAAAAGAATGTAGGAACACATATGCTTATTGGGAAATTTAAATGAAGTTAACAATCTGCAGTGATATAAGCACAGGGGGTTACTGTTATGTATAGAGTGCATTTAACTATAAACAAATGAATTCTGATCTAACCTGGGCGTCTTGGCCAGTTTTTACTCATTCCTTGCTGATCTATAACCTGACTTCTACTCAGCTAGATGCTTTTTATAGAGCGTGGTTATGAAAAGCAAAGTTCTAATGCAAAGTTTTCTTTTCAATTATTGTTGCTTTTGAATGGAAGATAAAATTCATCACCTTGAGTGAAGTTCTGTGCAGTGAGGTGATGCTGAGCTCAAGTGATGCCTCTTCCTTCCTTTGTATGAACTTTGTGCCTGTTTTGTGGCAACTTCTCCACTTCCACTTCTCCACAAGGGAAACAGGAATGTGTCAGAAGTACACTTAAGAAGGGCTTCTGGCACTCCTGATAAATAACATAGTCATGGATTTGAGTTTTGAAGATATATCCTATTTATTCTTGTGTAACTCTGCCAGTGTGATAGTTGTAAAGAAGAGTGGCATCTGGAGTTTACTGAGTGAAGTTTTTTATTTAGGTGAAGATAATTATTTTCTACTTAAGTCACAGCTGATTATTCATATGAAGTAAAACCAGAAGCGCCCATCTCTTTGTTTCCAGTTCCATGTGTGTTCTGCACTTTGCATTCCAGTGTTTGTGCATGGGACAGCTGCGTTCCAGCACTGAAGGTCTGGCTTTGGGAGAGCTGAGAGTGAGTGATGTTGCCATCTAGTGTTTGCAGAACAAAGATTCAGATCTCATCTAAATGCGTGCCACAGAGGAGAGAGCTTTCCTTGCTGCTTTTCTTGGAGACTTCCTTGACAATCTTAGTCACCTAAAGAGTTTCTAAATCTGATTTGAATCATCTTATTACCAACAAAAATGTGCCATATCATGCCTCCTGTAGGTACTTTAAGCCTTTAAGAGGTGTAGTGGTCTTGATTTTTATTAAACAGCAAAGTTTGGAAAAGGTAATGAATGCACTCAGAAGAAGACATATTTTAACAGAATTTAAAGGGAGTGTTACTGCTGAAGTACCACTCTGGGAGCTTGTCATGTAGAGAGTGCATATCTGTAACAGGATTTTGTTGCAGTAAATCTGCACATTATTGATTCTGACAGTTATTTCAGCCTATAAATCTAATTTCTGGAATGGAAGAAAAAATGTATAATGATTTAGATATTATGGATCTGATCCCAGACTCCTTGTCTAGATTAAATGACCCAACATCATTAAAAATTTAAGCTGAAGAATTGGTGCAGGTTTAGTATTTCAAGGAGTAACTTTGTTCAGTTGATGTATTTATAGCAACTACTGCTGTTATGACCAGGAAAACCAAACCATCTTTGTTCAGAAGTGTATAAAATGAAAGCATAATCTTTGAAAATTTATTGTGAAGTACATATCCTCTTTGTTTTTAGGCAACATTTTTTTGTGAGTGTGAAGATGCATATAAGGGTTCCCTGTGTGAAGAATTTGATGCCTGTCAGAGCCAACCTTGCCAGAACAATGCAACCTGCACGGATGTAGCACAGAAACACGACAGGAACAATTTCACCTGCAGCTGCCTGCCTGGTAGGTTTTGAATTCTTGAATAATGCAGCTTTGCTTGACATTTGGTGCATCTCTTTTTGCAGAGCAGTGAACTGTGAAACTTCTGATACCAGAACAGACAGAAACTGCAACAACAACATAAGGGCAGTGGAAGGTTCTTCACTGGTGAAAAATGCCACAGAAAGCACATGTCTGAACCTTAGCCCTGTGAGGGAATTAATCATAACTAGTGGAACTTTACCTACTAAAAACACAGGAGGAGAATTTAGTTTACATCAGTTTTTTTTTTTCTCCCAGAAGTGTTCTGTGACCACCACATAAGCTTAGGTTTAGCTTTCTGGGTTTTTTAAACAATTCTTCTTTTTTTTTTTTTTTTTTTTTTTTTAATATCAGATGTCTAATGTCATTCAAATGGCTCAATCATTTTTAAGTTCAGTAGTTTGTGTTTTGCCCATAATTATTGTATCCACCAAAATGTGTGTCCACACACTAAAAACAGTCTGGAAAACTAACTGTTGTTCATTTAACTTTGAATTTCTAAAAAAAACTATTCATTCCATATGAAAAATATTAAAGAAAATTGAAAATAAGGGTTTAATTATCCTATGTGTCTCCCTATGCAAGTTTCAGAAACATTTATATGTGAACATGATCATGTTTCCCAAATTCTGGGAGAAGGAAATGTTATGAAGTTAAATGTCAGCACAAAATGTAGAGTTGTAATGATTCTTAGTGTGTATCTCACAAAAAACTGCTTTCCCCCCCTTTCTCTGGGGACTGTTTAGTGCCTCTGTATTTCTAGTCCCTGCAACATACTTGGGATGCTTTTCCTAAATCATATTCACTTTCAGATGGACAAAACATGCCCTATAGGTGGTAATAAGATCGGACATATTTTCTTTATAAATGTTTGCATTAAAAATAATTATTTCATAAAGCCATAGGTGTTCCCCCCCCAAATTGTTTAATTTTTGGTGGGGAGGGATTTCTACTTTATTTTCCTTTTTCTCCCCTGCATCAGCTAAATCCTGTGCATGTATGTCCTCTAGCTCACCTTGGGGGTCTTTCTCTTCTACATCTGTTCATAGCAGTGATATTCATTGCTTACTAGCCTTTAACACCAGCCATTTGGTTAAATATGCTCATTATGGAAGATTATTAATAATTTTTGT